>NC_057796.1:292781669-292909424 GCF_018294505.1 Triticum aestivum
GGCGGCGCGGGGTTGTAGGCGGCGGTGCGGGGCAGCGGCAGCGGCGTGCGGCAGCGGCTGCGGCGGTGCGGTGCGGGGCTCGAGGTGGGGAGGCGAGGGGGAGGCGGCGGCGACTTTTAAAGAGGGCCCCGGGTGTCCTCGGCTTGCGCGAGGGGGCGGGAGGCCGACCCGGACTCCTCCTCGCCGAAGTCCGGCGTCCGCACGGAACGGCGAGGCGGCGGCGCTCGGATGGGCCGGCTGGGCTTCGGCCCAGTCGGTCCGAGATTTTATTTATTTTTAAATAAATTCCGCCGAAAGAAAATTCCTAAAGAAGTATAAAAAAATTCTAAAAATACCAAAAACAATTTTCACCATCTAAATAAAATATTTAGAACAAAGTGAACATTTTCTTGGCCTAAAAATGCAATTTTGAAAAATGCGTATTTTTTCTAATTCAAATAAAATAGCAATAAAATCCAAATAAAATAATTTATTTGATTTTAACATTTTTCTTCCAATATTTCTTTTGATTTGGAGAAGTCATATTATCTCCTCTCATATATTTTGAATATGAAATATTTTGGAGATAAAAATGATTAAAACCAAAATGATCCTCTTTTCAATATTTGAGAAAATTCAAATATGAAAAATAAATGAAATACCCAACTCTCTCCGTGGGTCCTTGAGTTGCTTAGAATTTCTAGGATCGCAAACGAAATGCAAATAAAATATGATATGCATATGATGACCTATGTATAACATTCCAAATTGAAAATTTGGGATGTTACATTAAGCCCAAGTCCATAACTCAAAAATGACTTCTTTACATCTTTTATGGCTTGTTTTGACAATAAGCTCTGAAAAGGCGGAATAGAACTGGCCCTTAACCTGCAATTTAATTGTGCGTGCAATGATGAATCACTCTTGCCTGCTATAGTGTACATTTAGGCATCATCATACATGGCATAACCTAATACATGTGCATTCCATTGTAGAATCTGGAATATGCAATGTTTATGTTAGTTCATGCGTTGCACATGATGTTTAAACGCCCCTTAAATCTGGTTAGTCAAGTTACGGTCTGTAAGCCTCCTTCTTTGCTTCTTTTCTTGATATGTAAGATTTGCTCACACATCTATTCAATTGCTTGTTTGTATCAGCCAACCATACTAGGACTGTTTGCTTTGATTACTTGTTGTTCTTGACCTAACACTCTAACAGATCTTGTTAATGATTTAAACACTAAGGGCTGCTGTAGTGGGGGCTTGTCTAACTCATAGGTGACATAAAGGTTTGGCTGTACACTAAAGTAGGCTCTCCAAGAGTACCTAGAGATCCAGTTCGAAGATATGCCTAGTTTTTACATAGTGCACACATAGTAAATGCTCATTTCATTGTGTGCAAGTGCAAGAGATGTGGCATGTTTCATTATGTGGTGTTGTTTTGTTATAATCTCATCCTTTTCTGTTGTTCACAGACTGGAAAGTATGCATATTTATCTTCCAAGGAGACGAGTAACTAGTTTGTGTCACCTTACAGAGGGGGTGCAATGAAGATAAGATTGAGGATTTCCAAGTACAAGATGTTAGGAAGGAGCCTTGCAAGAGAAGTAGGAGCAGCGCTGAGCCTGTTCAACCAGTTAAGGTAAGTCACTTTATCCAACTCAATAGTTCAATTGCTTGTTTGTTTCAGGCATAGTTAATTTGCTCTTTTCAATTGCTTTATTTGTCCTTAGTTAATGAGATGCCCAAACAATGATGCCTGATGTTGGGTACTTGTATAACTATTAGTTGACATAATTAAAAGCCTTGCCATTTAATTACTCTGGCGAAGTGTGCCTGAAGCTTTGAAGTCTATTATCTAACTATTACTGCATGAGGCTCACAATCTAGTTTATACTAGGCTAATGATTGCATAGTTTTGCTCGCTGTAGTAGGTTTGTATGAATCCCTCCGCTATTCATTATGCCCCCTAAGACTTTGATTGAGCTACAGAATGGCCAACTGCTTGCTTACTTATATGCAACGTGTTGTCTAAATTTGTAACTTGTCTGTGTTTTGGATTTGGCCCCAACATCATGCTCCTCTCGTGAGCTAAGAGAGATTTTTGCATGCGGGCTACACAGACTACCATTTTATAATTTTTAAAATATCACCTACTTATGCTTCATGACGTGTAACATTATTGTTAGTCCTGTTTTGCCATGTACAAAATAGTCTGTCTTGCTCGCTTCACTGTTGTAACTATATTTTTGCCCTAGTCATGTGTATTTACAGAAACATTTCAGGATGAACTGACATCAACACAAAGATCTGCGAGCAGTGTGGCATGGCCATTACCAAATGATTATGGATTGGAAATGGAATGTGCTGATGTAATCGAGCATCAACTAGAGGTGGCAAGACAACGCGTGCATGATTCTCAACGTACAATCAACAAGTTGAGACTAGACTTGCAGGTATTAGATGCAGGAGTAAGAAATGAAACAAGACACTGAGGTAACCACAAAGGAGTTGGAGATTTTGCAGACTGAAATTTGTGCTATTTGAATCCGGCCAATCCTATTTTCTGAAGAGATTATAGCTCAAATGGTAAGTTATGTTGATGTGTGTCCATGATGTATGAGCTTTATTTGTCCAGTGTATGTAATTTTCTATTGTGTACGCTTTATTATCACTGGTGCCGAACTATAATGCCCAGTGGGTATATTCGGCTGTAATTTCTTTATTGTATAGTGTAGGATTATTCTACGTTTCTATGCCTTAGTCTTTTTATTGTATATTATATGTTTTTTAGAGGCGATAGTATAGAGTAGGATAATTCTTGAATATGCTATATCGTTGAAACGGGGGCCAACACGCCCAAACATTTCCTCGACGCCATACAAACGAACAAACATGTGTAGTCAAAGTGGGCCTTAATTGGGCTGGTCAAAATAATATTTCGTGGATCCCAAATGGTGTGGCCCACCATACCAATGGCTCTTAGCAGGCCGTTAACAGGCCAAAAGCTCGATATGGCCGTATATAGGGAAATGGCCTGCGGGCCTCTAGCGGGCCGAAATACATGTCAATTTTGTCTCAGCCCTTTTACTTTACGGGCCCGTAAGAGGCCGAAAGTGTTATGGGCCAGAGGAGGCCCAATTTGCAAACTAGGCTTTTAACAAGCCGAAAGTCGCGTCGAGCAGAAATTTTGCCTTGCGGAACATGGGCCCCTAATGGACCCAAAGTCAAAGGCCCAACTGTTGTGCGGGCCGTTAACAGACCGAAAAAGACAAAATGGGCTAGGAATTGGCCCATTTACCGAATGGGCCGAGGACACGCCTAAAGTCACAACGGGCTAGAATTGGCCCAACTGCAGAATGTGCCGTGAAAAGGCCGAAAGACGTTCCGGGCCGTTAACGGGCTGGAACTGACAATGGGCTGCTAACAGACCAAAAGTAGCTCAGGCCGTAATCGGGCCCAAAGACGTAGCGGGCCGTTAACTGGCTAAAACTGACGATGGGCTAGAAATTGTCAAATCTAGAATGGGCCTTTGATGGGCCGATTATGTGTAACTTGTACGGGGCGTGCTTATAAATGGGCCTGACTCAAGTAGGCCGCTAATGGGCCGGCCCGTTTATTTTGACAGGCCTGGCGTTTTAACCTGAATGGGCCACTGTTGGGCCGAGACACGTATCGACGTATCATAGGCGCGTTCCGTCCATTCACTGGATGACAACTGTCTGAACACCGGGCCGACACGTGGATCTGCTGGTGAATGAGAATTTTACATGTGGAGAATCCCCATTGGTCCGCGCTGTTAACGGGTTATCGGATCCAAACCGAAACCCGATAGCTTAACGGTGACCCGTTACGGTCGATGACACGTGTTGGTTACCCTTGACGAAAGCACTTCTATGGCGCGCGACTTATCGTCATGGAAGTGGACACTTCTGTGATGATAATTTTTGTAATGTCATGGAACACTTCTACGACAGCACAGGTATGACTATCTTGATTCTATCATAAAATCGTCATGGATGTACATGCATGACAGAAAACGTGACCTACTGTGAGAAACACGTATCATCACGGAAGTGTATTTTTTTTGTAGTGTCATCAAAGCGTATATTCCAACTCCGAGATGCTTGCACCAGTCCATAGATGGATTGCTGGAGCTTGCATACTTTGTTAGCATTCTTAGGATCGACAAAACCTTCTGGTTGCATCATATACAACTCTTCCTCAAGGAAACCATTAAGGAACGCTGCTTCGACGTCCATTTGCTAGATTTCATAATTGAAATATGTGGCAATTGCTAACATAATTCTAGCAGACTTAAGAATCTCTACGGGTGAGAAAGTCTCATCGTAGTCAACTCCTTGAATTTGTGGAAAATCCTTTGCGACAAGTCGAGCTTTATAGACAATGACATTACCATCAGCGTATGTCTTCTTCTTAAAGATCCATTTGTTCTCAATGGCTTGTCGGTCATCGAGAAGGTCCACCAAAGTCCATACTTTGTTCTCACACATGGATCCTATCTCAGATTTCATGGCCTCAAGCCATTTATTGGAATCCAGGCTCATCATTGCTTCTCCATAGTTCGTAGGTTCGTCATTGTCTAACAACATGACTTCCAGGACAGGATTATCATACGACTCTGGTGCGGAACGTACCCTGGTCAACCTACGAAGTTCAGTAGCAACTTGATCCAAAGTTTCATGATCATCATCATTCGCTTCTTCTTCGACTGGCATAGGCATCACGGGAACTTCTCTCTGTGATGTACAACTCTCCAATTCAAGAGGAGGTATGATTACCTCATCAAGCTCTACTTTCCTCCCACTCACTTCTTTCGAGAGAAACTCCTTCTCTAGAAAGGACCCATTCTTATGAACAAAAATTTGCCCTCAAATCTGTGATAGAAGGTATACACAATGGTCCCTTTAGGGTATCCTATGAACACACACTTCTCTTCTTTGGGTTTGAGCTTATCAGGTTGAAGCCTCTTGACATAAGCGTCGCATCCCCAAACTTTAAGAAATGACAACTTAGGTTTCTTACCAAACCATAATTCATACGGTGTCGTCTCAATGGATTTAGATGGTGCCCTATTTAAAGTGAATGCGGCTGTCTCTAATGCATAACCCCAAAACAATAGTGGCAAAACAGTAAGAGACATCATCGAACGCACCATATTTAATAAAGTATGATTACGATGTTCAGACACACCATTACGCTGGTGTTCCAGGTGGCGTGAGTTTTGAAATGATTCCACATTGTCTTAAATGTGTGCCAAACTCGTAACTCAAATATTCACCTCCATGATTAGATCGTAGAAACTTTATTTTCTTGTTACGATGATTCTCCACTTAATTCTGAAATTCTTTGAACTTTTCAATTGTTTCAAACTTGTGTTTCATTAAGTAAATATACCCATATCTACTCAAATCATCCATGAAGGTAAGAAAATAACGATATCCACTGCGCGCTTCAACACTCATCGGACCGCATACATCGGTATGTATTATTTCCAATAAGTCACTTGCCCGCTCCATTGTTCCAGAAAATGGGGTTTTAGTCATCTTGCCCATGTGGCATGGTTCGCATGTTTCAAATGATTCATAACCAAGTGATTCCAAAAGTCCATCAGCATGGAGTTTCTTCATGCGTTTTACACCAATATGACCTAAGCGGCAGTGCCACAAGTATGTGGTACTATCATCATTAACTTTGCATTTTTTTGGCATCAATATGATGAACATGTGTATCACTATGATCGAGATTCAACAAGAATAAACCATTCACAAGGGGTGCATGACCATAAAAATGTTACTCATATAAATAGAACAACCATTATTCTCTGACTTCAATGAATAACCATCTCGCAATAAACAAGATCCAGATATAATCTTCATCTTCTATTTGTTTTCTTGTCTTCAAGTAATTGGCAATATAAGGATTCTCAATGCAATTTACTGCACAATACATGTAAATTTCCTCTAGATCAAAATCAAGAAATCTCTTAAGGTTATATTATGGAATATCCCTAGTTATACGTTTCATTTCTTCATATCCCAGAAGCAAACTAAGTTCATTATGATGCGCAAGGGAAATCAAGTCATCACAATTTTTGGACACGATTCAATCATGAAATAATTTGCATTGGAGATTTAAATGACCACGTTCATTGCAAAGTTCACAAGTATGGCGAGAAAAAATAAATTTTTCAGCACAAACATCTAGCCTCTCTTGCAACCATTTAGTTTCTAAATACTTATGCCTCTTGCAAAATCTATCTTCCCTTTTTGGTATGTAACTACAAACTCTATGCACTCCACAAAAATTGACACGCTTATAAGAAACATTTTTATCATGACTAGTGCAATCATCATTAGTACTATGGATATTCAACGAATTCATACTAACAACATTGCAATCAAGCTCATCATTCAAAGATTTAGTACCAAACATTTTATGAACTTCTTCTTCTAACACTTGAGCACAATTTTCCTTTCCATCATTTTCACGAAAGACATTAAAAAGATGAAGCATATGAGGCAACCTCAATTCCATCTTTTGTAGTTTTCTTTTATAGCCTAAACTAGTGATAAAACAAGAAACTAAAAGATTCGATTGCAAGATCTAAAGATATACCTCCAAGCACTAACCTCCCCGGCAACTACGCCAGAAAAGAGCTTGATGTCTACTATGCAACTTTATCCTGGTAGACGTTTTTGGGCCTCCAACTGCAGAGTTTTGTAGGACAGTAGAAAATTTCCCTCAAGTGGATGACCTAAGGTTTATCAATCCGTGGGAGGCGTAGGATGAAGATGGTCTCTCTCAAACAACCCTGCAACCAAATAACAAAGAGTCTCTTGTGTCCCCAACACACCCAATACAATGGTAAATTGTATAGGTGCACTAGTTCGGCGAAGAGATGGTGATACAAGTGCAATATGGATAGTAGATATGGGTTTTTGTAATCTAAAAATATAAAAACAACAAGGTAACTAATAATAAAAGTGAGCACAAACGGTATTGCAATGCTTGAAAACAAGGCCTAGGGTTCATACTTTCACTAGTGAAAGTTCTCTCAACAATGATAACATAATTAAATCATATAACAATCCCTCAACGTGCAACAAAGAATCACTCCAAAGTTTCTATCAGAGAACGTAGGATGAAAACGTGCATCAACCCCTATGCATAGATTACCCCAATGTCACCTCGGGTATCCGCGAGTTGAGTGCCAAAACATACATCAAGTGAATCAATAGAACATCCCATTGTCACCACAGATATCCCATTGCAAGACATACATCAAGTGTTCTCAAATACAATACTCAATCCAACATAACGAAACCTCAAAGAGCAAGACTCAATTCATCACGACAAGAGATAGAGAGGGGAGAAACACCATATGATCCAACTATAATAACTAAGCTCGTGGAACATCAAGATCGTGCCAAATCAAGAACACGAGAGAGAGAGTGAGAGATCAAACACATAGCTACTGGTACATACCCTCAGCCCCGAGGGTGAACTACTCCCTCCTCGTCATGGAGACCGTCGGGATGATGAAGATGGCCATCGGTGATGGTTTCCCCCTTCGGCAGGGTGCCGGAACGGGCTCCCGATTGGTTTTTCGTGGCTACAAAGGCTTGCGGTGGCGGAACTCCCGATCTAGGTTTATTTCTGGGGGTTTCTATATTTATAGGAATTTTTGGCGTCGGGAACAACTCAGGAGGGTTCCACGAGGCGACGACAAGGCAGGGGGCGCGCCCTAGGGGGGTGGGCGCGCCCTCCACCCTTGTGGATGCCCCGTGGCTCCTCTGGCCCAACTCTTTTGCTTCGGGGGCTTCTTCTGGCCCATAAAAAATCACCGTAAAGTTTCAGCTCGTTTGGACTCCGTTTGGTATTCCTTTTCTGTAAAACACAAAAACAAGGAAAAAACAGAAACTGACACTGGGCTCTAGATTAATAAGTTAGTCCCAAAAATAATATAAAATAGCATATAAATGCATATAAAACATCCAAGATGGATAATATAATAGCATGGAACAATCAAAAATTATAGATATGTTGGAGGCGTATCAATAGACACACTCTCCCCTCTCATTGCTATGCATCTTCATGGATAGATCTTGTGTGTGCGTAGAATTTTTTTTGTTTTCCATGCAACGTTTCCCAACGGTGGCATCCGAGCCAGGTCTATGCGTAGATGATATGCATGAGTAGAACACAAAGAGTTGTGGGCGGTGATAGTCATACTACTTACCACCAACGTCTTACTTTGATTCGGCAGTATTGTGGGATGAAGCGGCCCAGACCAACCTTACATGTCCACGCACATGAGACCGGTTCCACCGACTGACATACAACTTGTTTTGCATAAAGGTGGCTGGCGGGTGTTTGTTTCTCCTACTTTAGTTGAATCGAATTTGACTACGGCCGGTCCTTGAAGAAGGTTAAAACAGCAAACTTGATAAATCATCGTTGTTATTTTTGCGTAGTTAAGAACGGTTCTTGCTAGAAGCCCGTAGCAGCCACGTAAAACTTGCAACAACAAAGTAGAGGACGTCTAACTTGTTTTTGCAGGGCATGTTGTGATGTGATATGGTCAAGACGTGATGTGATATACGTTGATGTATGAGATGATCATGTTTTGTAATATCGACAACCGGCAGGAGCCTTAGGGTTGTCTGTTAATTATTGTATGAAATGCAAGCGCCATGTAATTGCTTTACTTTATTGCTTGGGTTAGCAATAGTTGTAGAAGCAATAGTTGGCGAGACGACCCCGGCGCAACAATGGAGATCAAGTTGTCAAGCCGGTGACGATGGAGATCATGACGATGCTTTGGAGATGGAGATCAAAAGCACAAGATGATGATGGCCATATTATGTCTCATATTTTCATTGCATGTGATGTTTATCCTTTATGCATCTTATTTTGCTTAAAACGGCGGTAGCATTATAAGATGATCTCTTCACTAAATTTCAAGATAAAAAGTGTTCTCCCTGAGTATGCACCGTTGCCAAAGTTCGTTGTTTCGAAACACCTCATGATGATCGGGTGTGATAGACTCTACGTTCACATACAATGGGTGTAAGATAGTTTTGCACATGCAGTATACTTTGGTTAAACTTGATGAGCCTAGCATGTACAGACATGGTCGCGGAACATTGGAGACAGAAAGGTCAAACGTGAGTCATATAGTAGATATGATCAACATAGAGTTGTTCACCATTGATGACTACCCCATCTCACGTGATGATCAGACATGGGTTAGTTGATTTGGATCATGTATCACTTAAGTAACTTGAGGGATGTTAATTTAAGTGGGAGTTCATTAGTAATTTGATTAATTGAACTTAAATTTATCATGAACTTAGTCTTAATAGTTTTGCATATCTATGTTGTAGATCAATGGCCCGCGCTACCGTTCCCATAAATTTTAATGCGTTCCGAGAGAAAGCTAAGGTTAAAGATGATGGTAGCAACTACACGGACTAGGTCCGTAACTTGAGGATTATCCTCATTGTTGCATAGAAGAATTATGTCCTTGATACACCGCTAGGTGACAAACCTGCCGCAGAGCTACTGCAGATGTTATTAACGTCTGGCAAGCTCGATCTGATGACTACTCAATAGTTCAGTGTGCCATGCTTTACGGCTTAGAACCGGGACTTCAAGGACGTTTTGAACGTCATGGAGCATATGAGATGTTCCAAGAGTTGAAGTTGATATTTCAAGCAAATGCCCGGGTTGAGAGATATGAAGTCTCCAACAAGTTCTGTAAATGCAAGATGGAGGAGAATAGTTCTCTCAGTGAACACATACTCAAAATGTCTGGGTATCATAACCACTTGACTTAGCTGGGATTTGATCTTTCCAGTTGATAGTGTTATTGACAAAGTTCTTCAATCACTGCCACCAAGCTACAAAGGCTTCGTAATGAACTATAATATGCAAGGGATGACGAAAACAATTCCTAAGCTTTTTGCAATGCTTAAGGCCGCAAAGGTAGAAATCAAGAAGGAGCATCAAGTGTTGATGGTTAACAAGACCACTAGTTTCAAGAAAAAGGGCAAGGGAAAGAAAGGGAACTTCAAGAAGAATGGCAAGCAAGTTGCCGCTACCGTGAAGAAGCCCAAAGCTGGACCCAAGCCTGAAACTGAGTGCTTCTACTTCAAAGGGAATGGTCACTAGAAGCGGAACTGCCCCAAATACTTGGCGGATAAGAAGGATGGCAAAGTGAACAAAGGTATATTTGATATACATGTTATTGATGTGTACCTTACTAATGCTCGTAGTAGTGCATGTGTATTTGATACTGGTTCAGTTGCTTTGTAACTTGAAACAGGAGCTGCGGAATAAAAAAGATAGACTAAGGACGAGGTGACGATGCGCGTCGGGAATGGTTCCAAGGTCGATGTGATCGCCGTCGGCATGCTTCCTCTACATCGACCTTCGGGATTAGTTTTAGACCTTAATAATTGTTATTTGGTGCCAGCGTTGAGCATGAACATTATATCTGGATCTTGTTTATTGCGAGACGGTTATTCATTTAAGTCAGAGAATAATGGTTGTTCTATTTATATGAGTAATATCTTTTATGGTCATGCATCCTTGATGAATGGTCTATTCTTGTTGAACCTCGATCGTAGTGATACACATATTCATAATATTGATGCCAAAAGATGCAAAGTTGATAATGATAGTGCAACATACTTGTGGCACTACCGTTTAGGTCATATTGGTGTAAAGCGCATGAAGAAACTCCATGCGGATGGACTTTTGGAGTCACTTGATTATGAATCATTTGATACTTGCGAACCATGCCTCATGGGCAAGATGACTAAAACCCCGTTCTCCGGAACAATGGAGCGAGCTAATGACTTATTGGAAATAATACATACCGATGTATGCGGTCCGATGAGTGTTGAAGAACACGGCGGGTATCGTTATTTTCTAACCTTTACAGATGATTTGAGTAGGTATGGGTATATCTACTTAATGAAACGCAAATCTGAAACATTTGAAAAGTTCAAAGAATTCCAGAGTGAAGTAGAGAATCATCATAACAAGAAAAAATAAAGTTTCTACGATCTGATCATGGGGGTGAATATTTGAGTTATGAGTTTAGCTTTCATTTAAAACAATGTGGAATTGTTTCACAACTCAGCCACCTGGGACACCACAGCGTAATGGTGTGTCCAAACGTCGTAACCGTACTTTATTAGATATGGTGTGTTCTATGATGTCTCTTACCAATTTACCACTACCGTTTTGGGGTTATGCATTAGAGACAGCTGCATTCATGTTAAATAGGGCACCGTCTAAATCTGTTGAGATGACACCGTATGATCTATGGTTTGGCAAGAAACCTAAGTTATTGTTTCTTAAAGTTTGGGGATGCGACACTTATGTAAAAAGGCTTCGGCCTGATAAGCTCAAACCCAAATCGGAGAAGTGCGTCTTCATAGGATACCCTAAGGAAACTATTGGGTACACCTTCTACCAGAGATCCGAGACAAGATTTTTGTTGCAAAGAATGGATCCTTTCTAGAGAAGGAGTTTCTCTTGAAAGAAGTGAGTGGGAGGAAAGTAGAACTTGATGAGATAATTGTATCTTCTCTAAAATTGGAAAGTAGCACATCACAGAAAATCGTTCCCGTGATGCCTACACCAACTAGAGAGGAAGCATATGATGATGATCATGAAACTTCAGATCAAGTTACTACTGAACCTTGTTGGTCGACCAGAGCACGATCCGCACCAGAGTGGTACGGTAATCTTGCCCTGGAAGCTATGTTATTAGACCATGGCGAACCTGCGAACTATGAAGAAGCTATGATGAGCCCAGATTCTGATAAATGGCTTGAGGCCATGAAATCTGAGATAGGATCCATGTATGAGAACAAAATGTGGACTTTGATGGACTTGCCTGATGATCGGCAAGCCATAGAGAATAAATGGATCTTCAAGAAGAAGACTGATGCTGATGGTAATATTACTGTCTACAAAGCTTGACTTGTCGCAAAAGGTTTTCGACAAGTTCAAGGGGTTGACTACGATGAGACTTTCTCACCCGTAGGGATGCTTATGTCTGTTCGAATCATGTTAGCAATTGCCGCATTTTATGATTATGAAATCTGGCAGATGGACGTCAAAACTGCATTCCATAATCGATTTCTTAAAGAATAGTTATATATGATGCAACCAGAAGGTTTTGTCGATCCTAAAGGTGGTGACAAAGTGTGCAAGCTCCAGCGATCCATCTATGGACTGGTGCAAGCATCTTAGAGTTGGAATATACGCTTTGATGGGGTGATCAAAGCATATGGTTTTATATAGACTTACGGTGAAGCCTGTATTTACAAGGAAGTGAGTGGGAGCTCTGTAGCATTTCTGATATTATATGTGGATGACATACTGCTGATTGGAAATGATATAGAATTTCTGGATAGCATAAAAGGATACTTGAATAAGAATTTTTCAATGAAAGACCTCGGTGAAGCTGCTTATATATTGGGCATCAAGATCTATAGGGATAGATCGAGACGCTTAATAGGACTTTCATAAAGCACATACCTTGACAAAGTTTTGAAGAAGTTCAAAATGGATCAGTCAAAGAAAGGGTTCTTGCCTGTCTTACAAGGTGTGAAGTTGAGTCAGACTCAAAGCCCAACCACTGCAGAAGATAGAGAGAAAATGAAAGTCATTCCCTATGCCTCAACCATAGGGTCTATCATCTATGATACACTGTGTACCAGACCTGATGTGTGCCTTCCATAAGTTTGGCAGGAGGTACCAAAGTAATCCAGGAGTGGATCACTGGACAACGATCAAGAACATCCTGAAGTATCTGAAAAGGACCAAGGATATGTTTCTTGTTTATGGAGGTGACGAAGAGCTCGTCGTAAATAATTACGTCGATGCTAGCTTCGACACTGATCTAGATGACTCTAAGTTACAAACCGGATACATATTTATATTGAATGCTGGAGCTGTTAGTTGGTGCAGTTCCAAGTAGAGCGTCGTGGCGGGATCTACGTGTGAAGCGAGTACATAGCTGCTTCGAAAGTAGCACATGAAGGAGTCTGGATGAAGGAGTTCATATCTGATCTGGGTGTAATACCTAGTGCATCGGGTCCAATGCAAATCTTTTGTGACAATACTGGAGCAATAGTCTTGGCGAAGGAATCCAAATTTCACAAGAGAACCAAACACATCAAGAGACGCTTCAATTCCATCCGCGATCAAGTCAAGGAGGGAGACATAGAGATTTGCAAAATACATATGGATTTGAATATAGCAGACCCGTTGACTAAGCCTCTTCCACGAGCAAAACATGATCAGCACCAAGACTCCATGGGTGTTAGATTCATTACAATGTAATCTAGATTATTGACTCTAGTGCAAGTGGGAGACTGAAGGAAATATGCCCTAGAGGCAATAATAAAGTTGTTATTTTTACATTTCCTTATTCGTGATAAAGGTTTATTATTCATGCTAGAATTGTATTGATCGGAAACTTAAATACATGTGTGGATACATAAACAAATACGTGTCCCTAGTAAGCCTCTACTAGACTAGCTTGTTGATCAAAGATGGTTAAGGTTTCCTAAGCATAGACATGTGTTGTCGCTTGATAACGGGATCACATCATTAGGAGAATGATGTGATGGACAAGACCCATCCGTTAGCTTAGCATATGATCGTTCAGTTTATTACTACTGCTTTCTTAATGTCAAATACATGTTCCTTCGATCATGAGATCATGCAACTCCCGGATACCGGAGGAATACCTTGTGTGCTATCAAACGTCACAATGTAACTTGGTGATCATAAAGATGCTCTACAGGTATCTCCAAAGGTGTCTATTGAGTTGGCATGGATCGAGATTGGGATTTGTCACTCCGAGTATCGGAGAGGTATGTCTGCGCTCTCTCGGTAATACATATCATAATAAGCTTGCAAGCAAAATGACTAAGGAGTTAGTTATGAGATGATGTATTACGGAACGAGTAAAGAGACTTGCCGGTAATGAGATTGAACTAGGTATGGAGATATCGACGATAGAATCTCGGGCAAGTAACATACCGACAGACAAAGGGAATTACGTATGTTGTCATAATGGTTCGACCGATAAAGATCTTCGTAGAATATGTAGGAACCAATATGGGCATCCAGGTTCTGCTATTGGTTATTGACCGGAGAGGTGTCTCGGTCATGTCTACATAGTTCTCGAACCCGTTGGGTCCGCACGCTTAACGTTCGTTGACGACATAGTGTGATATGAGTTATGTGATTTGGTGACATAATGTTGTTCGAAGTCCCGGATGAGATCACGAACATGACGAGGAGATCCGGAATGGTCCGGAGGTAAAGATTGATATATAGGACGATGATATTCGACACCGGAAGAGTTTCGGGAGGTACCGGGTAGTCATCGGATCACCGGAAGGGGTTCCGGACAATCCCGGGAGGTCTATGGGCCTAATGGGCCAAGGGGAGGCACACACCAGCCCACAAGGGGGCTGGCGCGCCTCTCCCTGGCCGTCGGCCCTAGGGAAGGAAAGGGGGGAGGGCTAGCCCCTCCCGCCTTCCCCTCCTCATGGGAGAAAGGAAAGGGGGGGCGCCACCCTCCGCTGCCTTTCCCCGCGAGCCTAAGAAAGGCAAGGGGGTGTGGCTAGGGCAAGGCCCAAGGTGGCCGCCGGCCCCTTGGAGGAGCCCTAGGCTGCCTCCCTTCCTCCCCCAACCTGTATATATGAGAGGGAGGGGTGCCACACAAACCACGACAATCTCTTAGCCGTGTGTGGTGCCCCTCTCCACAGGTTCGTCTCTCGGTCATATTTTCGGAGTGCTTAGGCGAAGCCCTGCGGAGATAGCATCACCACCACCCGTTGTGCTGCCGGAACTCATCCACTACTTCGTCCGTCTTGCTGGATCAAGAAGGCGAGGACGTCACCGAGCTAAACATATGCTGAACGCGAAGGTGCCGTACATTCGGTACTTGATCGGTATGATCGCGAAGAAGTTCCACTACATCAACCACATTACTAAATGCTTCTGCTTACGGTCTACGAGGGTACGTAGACACACTCTCCCCTCTCGTTGTTATGCATCTCCATGGATAGATCTTGCGTGTGCGTAGATTTTTTATTTTATTTTCCATGCAACGTTTCCCAACAATTAATTTTTACAGAGAATGTACATACACCTTCCAAGATTGAAATTTATATGCTTTCTAAAATAGCGTACAAAAAGTTTACTACTCTCTAAGGAAATGCAATAGCCCCCGAGTCTTAAGATAGTTTTAATAAAACTGGCTTGAGGGTCAAATATTTTTTAAATAAGAATGTGTAGTAGTCCCCGGGTCTCTGGATGAACGGAGAAACCATCCAGAAGATCAACTCGTTCTTTCATTACTAACCTATCCCTTTAATGTGCAGGAGTCGGTGTCTTCCTCATTCTCCAATTTATTACAAGAACTAAAGGATCTAAATAGCCAGTTGACACGGTCCAAGGAAGACATGGGTGTTATACATCAGTAGATGGGAATGACGCAAGGTAAATTGTGGATGTGTTTTACTATTTAAACATATAATGAGGCTAGCCAACTTGCCTCCAGAGGGCTCCCTCGTGCGCAGCCCTTTGTGGCCGTATGATCTGGCCTTCGGCGCGTCTGGATCGTATTCCCCTTACGGTTAAATCTTTTTCACCTCAAGGTTGTTTTTCGTGTCCAATGACGGGTGCGATCGCCTCGAGCTCGCATTGGCCGGGTCACTCTCGCGCATGTGCGGGACGTTTTTGCCCAATCCGCTGCTCACGCGCCGCATTGACCTCCTTGATCAATCCCCTCGTGCCGCACCAGCTGAACCCTGCTAATTTTTTTTAAATAATACATTTTTTTATTAATTTTCATAAATATTATGCTGGGTAATTTTTTTTCAAAAATAATACACCGTCGGCCCGCTGCAGGCCGAATGGGCCTAGTTGGCCCACAGCAGGCCGATTGGACTCCAGTCGGCCTACAGCTGGCCGACTGGCCCCTGTCGGCCCACTGTGCGCTGATTGGGTCCTGTCAGCCCACTGTGGGCCGACTGGAGTTAATTCGCTCGTTGTGGGCTAATTGTTTTTTCAAAAAAAGTAGGCATAAAAATATATGTTTAAAAAATGTTAAACGTGTATAAAAAAATGTTCCTGATGTATACAAAAAATGTACAATATATATGCAAAAAAGTTAACTAAAAATATGTTTTAAAAAGTGTTAATCATGTATTTAAAAATTGTTAAATGTGTGTATAAAAAATGTTCCTTATCTATACAAAAAATATAGAATGTGTATGAAAAAAAGTTGACACAAAAACAATGTTTGAAAAAAATGTTAATCATGTATTTGAAAAAATGTTTCTTATCTATACAAAAAATATAGAATGTGTATGAAAAAAAGTTGACACCAAAAAATATGTTTGAAAAAAATGTTAATCATGTATTTGAAAAAATGTTCAACGAGTACACAAAAATGTTTCATGTATTGGAATGAAAGGTTACACGTGTATAAAAAATGTTCCAGCTCCGGATCCGGTATGGGAGCATCACGGACCTAAGTATGATTGGTTGCTCTTTTTGTATGGAACTGGAACATTATTTTGAAACATATTTTTTTGGTGTCAACTTTTTTTCATACACATTCTATATTTTTTGAATAGATAAGAAACATTTTTTATACACACATTTAACAATTTTTAATCATGTATTTGAAAAAATGTCAACTTTTCAAACATATTTTTTTGGTGTCAATTTTTTTTCAAACACATTCTATATTTTTTGTATAAATAAGGAACATTTTTTATACACACATGTAACAATTTTTAAATACATGCTTAACACTTTTTAAAAGATATTTTTTATGTCAACTTTTTTGCATATATATTGTACATTTTTTGTATACATCAGGAAATTTTTTTATACACGTTTAACTTTTTTAATTACATGATTAACATTTTTTAAACATATATTTTTTATGCCTACTTTGTTTGCAAAAACAATTAGCCCACAGCGAGCCAATTAGCTTCAATCGGCCCACTCCCGACAGGACGCAATCAGCCCACAGTGGGCCGCCTAGGCCATGTATTTTTTTTATCCAGCGTAATATTTATGAAAATTAATTAAAAAAATGTATTATTTAAAAAAAATAGCCTGAACCCTAGCCCCTTTCCCCGATCCCCACAGCAGCCGCACCCTCTCCTCGCTCGCAGCCGCCTCCTCTCCTCTCCTCCACGCCGCCGGCCTTGTCTCTTCGCTCGCCTCCTCCTCTCTTCCATGCCTCCATGGTTCCAGATTGGGCACTGGTCGCCGTCGTGCGAGAGCAGGGCAGCGGGGTCTTCGCGGAGGAGTGGAGGGGGAGGATGCGGACGACAGGGCGAAGGAGGTGGCTGGCGAGGAGGACAAGCAGCAGGGGGGAGGAGAAGGGTGACGCCTCGCACACCGTCTCCTCCCCGCGGCGGTTGGCCGGTCGACTCGTCGCGCCACCGCGTCCTCACCTCCTCTGCGCCATGAGAGGCGCCGCCTCTGCTTCCACCCCCGCTTCCTGCTTCCTTCCTCCTTGGCACCACAGCTGCCGCTCTACTCCCTCCCTTGTCAGCCACCGGCTCACGAACCTCCCTCGTTTGGGCCAGGGCAGAAGGCCATGGCGAATCTTGCGCCTCTAGAAGAAGCAGCAGGGTTGGTGGAGCGTCGAATACGGGCGGGGTCAACGGTTGAGGGAGGGTCGCCCACCGAAGCAGCAGGAGAAAGACCTTGAGGTGGTTCAGATTTGCCTCTACATCCTTTCTCTCTTTCCCTAGGTTTTGATCTCCTGTACATATTTTGGCCACCTGAGTTCTATCCGCTCTCTGTCAATTTCAGTGAAGCTGCATCATCCAACACAGCGAGATGAAATACTCAGAAGAAATTGCAGCAAGTGCGATTGATAGTCAGGGAATTGATTTGATTCTGAATCTTCCGTTCTTCGGGTACTTATTTCACACTCTCTCTGATTGGTCAATGTGCTATGCAAAGTTGTTATATATATGGATTAAATTTGCTTTCATACATGTCTGCATCATAATTAATGTTATTCCCTTCTGAATTAGCAAGTTTTAGACGATAATTCACAATAATGTCAATGCTAGGTTTGATTCACCACCAATGCTCTTTAGGTTACAAAGGGGTTTTTAATTGAGCATTCAACTCCGCCTTCGTCAGTATAAAAAATTCATGGAGGTTTGGTGTCTTCTTTATTATCTGGGTGCATTATGTACTATGCATGTTACTAACTGTGAGTATTGTTGCCAGTCAATATGCATTCGTCTACTTTGGATCTTTTTTTTCTTACTTTATACTTGCTTTGCTATTTGTCGTGTATGCACATGATTTGGATTGATCTACTTAGAAGCATGAGTTTATGAAAATTGATATCTACTAGGATTGCTCTGCTCCTGTTGACATGCGATGCCAATTGTGACATGACAGATTTGTCTGAAGTGGAACGGATGGTCGTCACCTTTGACTAAGCTGCTGAGCCCAAGAACTTTGGCAGACTGGTGGCCTAGCTGTTCAACTTCTCAACACGGTTCAATTTTGTCTTTGGTCATCCTTGCATACACTCGGCAGAGAAGTATCTATACTGAATTTCTGCTCTAGGTAATTTATACTCATATAATTTATCTCTAATACCCAGTCCGAATCATTAGTGCTAGATCGACAATTTTTAAGCCCTATTTGTGGAAGTGCATTGCATGTGTAACTAAACTGGGCGCGACCAATCTTGAGGTTTACCATGAATTTTTATAAAATGGTCCGTAAGCAAGGCATGGGGCAATCACGAATAACTCATATATGAGGGTATGTGCCCCTTGTGCTATATTTATAGCAGGTTGTACTCACTACTCAGCATAAATTGTGAGGTTTGATCTGGTAGAGAAGGACCGAGATAGTCTGGTCTTACCTACATATAGGAGTCGTTATTGAGGACTGAGCATCGAGCGTGATTCCGTTTCCAGTCCATGTAGATTAGCCATTTGACGACTTAGCTAGAAACTTTATAGGTTTTTAGTATATATATCTTCAGTTATGTTGTCATGCTGTGACACGAATTAATAGAAAATAACCATGTAGTATCTTTTTTTTATACGAGTAAAGTGTGTACAATAAATTTGCAAAAATGGTCCATCAACTAGCTGAATAAAGAAACACTCTATGGGAAAGGTGAACAAGCACACTAAAGCACACAAGTCGTAGTAATTCCAAAGTATTTTTATAACTGCGTTTTAGTAGACTATGTCATGATTTGCTTTTTCTGAACCTTGATAACATTATCCTGGATTTGAGACAACAGTCTACAAATTTTTCCCTTTATTTTTTATCATTGTGAAGACCAAATCTACAAAATCAACCAGTTGTGAATTCATCAAGTACGAGACCTCTGTCTATATCATTTCTGCAGGTCGAACATGAAAGGATGCCGGCTGATTGCTTTTCCAAAACTGATGTTTCATGTCTTGAAACTTTCCCCATTTTTGTTTTCAGAGGACAAATGATATCTCGGATTAGTTAGCTTCTTTTTACAGTTCCTATCCATTGAACTATATGCAATTTTCAGCTAGACCTCTTTTTTACAGTTCCTATCCATTGAACTATATGCAATTTTCAGCTAGACCTCTTTTTTACAGTTCCTATCCATTGAACTATATGCAGTGTCAACGAACAGCGTGAGATGAGATAGCTGCAACGGTGGGGCCAAACAATCCTATGGCAGCAGCAATAGTCAGCCCACAGTAAATCTCTGTTAAGTGCTCCTTTCTCTTTACCTTTTTACTCCCGTGTCTCTGATTTTGATTTCATAATCTATGTTTTTAGCTAGGCACCATGTTTGCGGATTTCATAAAGAAGGGTAGATGAAGAAGCTATCAGAAGATTTTGTTGAATGAAACTTGCATTCTGATGTTACGAGTGTAGAAATATATTCTGCATTTTTAGGAAATTAGATAATAGGACCGGCTAAGGCTAGCCAACTTGCCTCCAGAGGGCTCCCTCGCGCGCAGCCCTTTGTGGCCGTCTGATCTGGCCTTCGGCGCGTCTGGATCGTTGGATATTCCCCTTACGGTCAAATCTTTTTCACCTCACGGGTGTTTTTCGTGTCCAATGACGGGTGGGATCGCCTCGAGCTCGCATTGGCCGGGTCACTCTCGCGCATGTGCGGGACGTTTTTGCCCAATCCGCTGCTCACGCACCGCATTGACCTCCTTGCCCAATCCCCTCGTGCCGCACCAGCTGAAACTTAGCCCCTTTCCCCGATCCCCACAGCAGCCGCACCCTCTCCTCGCTTGCAGCCGCCTCCTCTCCTTTCCCCCACGCCGCCGGCCTTGTCTTTTCATTTCTTATGTGAAATAAATCATCAGTGGCATTCTTGGTTTCCCATATTGTTTTTGGTTATAGATTTAAAGTGACCTTTTCTGTTTTTTGCAAACCAGAGGGGTTGTTCCAATTATAAATGTATTGCAACTTCTTTTGGCTGCTATAAAATGCTTGGTTGCTCAATATAGTAGATGCATGTGAGACTACACATTGGTGCAATATTAGTTCTTAACTTCATGAGCAATGAATATAACATTTTACCGGAGATCATACCCACTGACGACACTGTATGATACAACATTGATTACAATGGCGTTTGTAGCGCCATCATAGGACAGTTTCTCCCGACCTTTAACCTGTGTGTAGAATGTGGAAACAATTGAGGATAGGGTGGCTATCCCTATATGACAGGTCTGACGGTGCATCTGAAATTGCCATGTAGTTGCATAGCTGTCAAAGAGTAAGCATGTGAAAGTTGGGTTACCTCTATATTTGTTAGAGTTGGAACTTGGTACAGTTTTGCAAAATAAGATGATAGCTCACATTTTCTGGATGACCCAATGCTTCTTTGGTGAAATTTGATCAGCCTTACATATACATTTGAAATGTTATGCTGTATACAGTTCATCAGGTACTGGAATTTGCCGGACATTAATGTTTCCGTTTTTTATCTGTTTCTTATTTTCCGAGTCACATCTCTACAATGTTTCCAATGAGGCAAGGACACCTGTTTTCCTCCTTGCATGCCAATTATTTGAGAGACAAATAAACATTGTTGTTGGCCTATGAATTATCACATCATTCCCCTGATTCTTTTTAGATCATTTTGTTTTAGAGTTTTTGTTTCTTGAAACCTCAAAATAGTGACTGGCATCTTGTCCATGTTGCATCATTTTATACTGACAATCAGGAGATATAGTTGATCCTTCATTTCTCTTGGAACCTTATCCAAACATTAGAGAATGAAACTAAAGCTACGTACAGAGAGAATGTGTAGACTTCTTGCTGGGCATGAACTCCGGTTCGCCTATTACGAGTGAGACCACTTCACTTTGCTTCCAATATTGTAGATGGCGGAAGTGGTGCTCTTACATACAACCGTTAGAGAAGTATATGTAGCCATTTCCTCTGTAGAAAGGAATGCTATTTTAGGTGGTTGTGAGTTTTGAACCTTTCATTGCCGAAGAGAACCGATGATCTTCCTTCACAAGTTTATTTTTACCTATGTATTATGGTCATGCTCCCATTGTTTGGGTGATTTTACCTAGGCTATGCACGTACATATAATATTGCCATGTTCCCCTTATTCATGCATCACCAACATTGCTGCCAAATTGATGTTCTGTTTCTCTATGCACTGGTGTTATAGACTGCCATTTGTTTTGTCGAACAATTTGTGAAACTGATTTTCCATTGCTCTATGTACTGGTTTTACAGATTGCTATTTGTTTTATCTAGCTTAGTAATTCATTTGGTTTACATCCTCATGATATAGATATACACATGCCCCTTTCCTATTTTAGCTATCATTTGCCAACCTCTTCATTATCTGACTATGCACATTTGTTCCTATATACAAATGTGATTGACATTATGGTGTTTACAAAACGACATGTCACCTCAATGCCATTTGTGAAGAACAAGTATGTGGCTCGGGAGGGCCTGGGTTGACGGATGCTGTCATCAGGAGTGGCCACATTGTTGGGTCCTCAACAATTTTGACTGAAGACTCCTGGACTTTACCATTGCGAAATCATGTGAGCAGAGGTGTTCCAGGAATCTTTGGGAAGACGTGTGTATATATGCCATGTGTCCCACTATCATTTTTTGTCTTTGTGAGTTGCTGAAAAGATCTTAGTCATTTCAACTCAGATGAAGTTGTTAGGATGATTAGGTCGCAGCTTATGCAAAATGTACTGTAATAGATTCAGATAAATTCTGGAGGGGTGAAACCCTTTGAAGTCATAGCTAACATGGCTCTATGTTACTCCAATAAGGTAACAAACTATGCATGTTAAATATATGTTTTCAAAGATAAATTGTCCTTCATTTTTCGCCTTAAAGGCTTTGAATTGTTACCCGAAGTAGTTGCTAAAACCTACTTATACTAACAAAGTCAAATATTTTAAAACACTTGGGGCTTGACATGGTTTTGCGCTTGCTCACAAACAAAGTTACTGAAAATAGCAAATATTTCACGTACAGGTTTTTAAATGGGACTGCGCCATTTGGCACAACGAGTCATCTATGATCCTAAATTAAGTTGCACATTTATGAAAACTATAAGAACAAAAATGCCCAAGGCTGAATCGTTTTAGTATTACTGAACAAATACAACAGAGATACTGAACGAACAATATCAATTTATTTATGCTGGTACAAGGTCAACTTCTTTTGTTGATGATCATATTCACGTGTCTTTGGCCACATATATATGATCCCAGGCTTCAGATTAGAATTGGGCTCACACACAACATTGAATGAACAAGAATATACATAACTTAATGTGTCAGCACACATACTGCTTCTATTGCTGACAGTGATGTTCTCCTATTTTAAGCAACATATGGTACCATCGATGCCTCCATCAGAGACACATACTAAACTTTAATACTCATCATGACACATACTAAACTGTCAGCACTTTCATCGGAACTAATATCCACAGGAGATCCACTCCTGACGGGCCACACACATTGTTTTTTGTGGGCTGGGCCAGGTAATATATGGGCCATTCGAATACCTATGCCTCTGTATGCACAACACAAAGATTTTTTTTCTTCGTGCATATGGAAAATAAAAGTTTGGTGCAAACACCGGTAAAAAAATACATCCATAGCTGGTCTATACATCTTATACAAACATGTTTTTTTAACTTAGGTTTGTCATCATGAAGACCACATTTTCAAACTAAAACAATGCTTCCTTAGTTGGTCTGTACATGTTATACAAATATTTTGTTTTTCCAAACTCAGATTCCGCAACGTGATAAACATATTTTCAATGTAGCAATGGTTTAATACATGGTCCTTGCAAAATGAAACTATTTTCATCGACAACATGGCTTTAGCGGGTCTCTGCGCCATTTGGCGCAACGGGTCAACTAGTTTATTTAACAGTCGAGCGACACAATTAAGTAATGTGAGCGTCCATGTTTTGAGCAGTGGCAGGAGAGGCGTTAGCTACGCTACACGCCGAGCTATCAGGCATGATCCAAATTGGAACGATAAAAGGTGATGGCGCTACAAGGCGCCCGAGACCTTGACGGGGTCATAGAAGCTCGGTAGGCGGCTCAATCTTTTTGAAAATTGTGAAAAAAAACTAAGGAGCATAGAGGCGAGACGGACACGCCGGTTCGGCAATTCCCAAGCAGTCCATCTTCCACTTTTTCTTTCTTTTTTGTAAAACCTCCAAAAATGAGCGCCTATGGAGATTCAAACCCCACACGCTTAGGCTATGTACAACCCAACTAACCGGAAAACTTTAACGTTGTGCTACTTACCTTCTTTAATTCTTCTTCAAATAACCAATGTGAATCTGTTTGTTTTTTTACGGTTTTTGCATTTTGCCGGTTTATTTCTTTCTTAAAATTCGTGATTTTTTTTTCCAAAAATCGATGAACTTTCTTCAATTTATAAACTTTTTTAAAAACTTGATGAACGTTTTTTTGAAATTCGATGCACTTTTTTTCTAAATCATTTTTTTTTCAAAATTGATGATTTTTTAAATAAAAAGTTGATGAACTTTTTAAATTCAATGATTTTTTTGTCAAATTATGATTTTTTTCTATCAAATTAATGAACTGTTTCAAATTTAATATTTTTTTCAAAATTGCTGAATTTTTTTCAAATTCAGTAATTGTTTGTTCAAAATTGGTGATTTTTTTTCAATTTGCGATATTTTTCCAAATCCTTGAACTCTTCTTTGAATTTGCAATCTTTTTCCAAATCTGTGAACATTTTTCAATTTGCATGAAGTTTGTTTAACAATGGTCAATGGTCAACGACCAACCGCTTGACGGTTTTTTCGGCAACAGCTAGCGTATGCCCTTTTTTTGCTTGAAGCAGCGTGGCTTTTTTTTAGAATTTACAGCATGGCTTTTTTGAGTCGTGCAACGTGCATGAGTGAGAGATCTCTCTTTTATCGGTTGATGAGGGCTTTCGTTGGGCCGGTTTCGAAGCTGGCCCATTCCACTACAGGCAGCACAGCGGGAATTCATTAATGGCGCAAAAAACAGCTCTCGTGAGGATTTGATCCCACAACAACTTCCACCTCTGGTGCGAGTTGCCCAACCACTAGACCAAACAGGCTTTAATAAATCATTAGGGCGCAAACTGTTTAAGATGTATAGCCACGCTATTTACTAGATAAAGAAATTAGAAAAGCGTGATTTTTGAAGAAAACAATGTGAAGAAAATTTGAAAGTTCGCACATCTCAAAACAAACCACGAATTCAAAGAATTTTCATCAATTAGGAAAAAAATCAACGATTTCAAAAACATTCACAAACTTGGAAAATAGTTCATCGACTTTTCAAAAAAGTTCATCATTTTTGAAAAAGATATATTAAAATTTTAAAAAGTTCATAAGCTTTGAAAAAAGTTCATCTATTTTCAAAAAAGTTCATCGATTTTGAAAAGGTTCATAGATTTCGAAAAGAGTTCATCAATTTTCAAGAAAAGTCCACAAACTTGAAAAAAAGTTCATCAATTTCCAAACAAAAAGTTCATCGATTTTGAAAAAAGTTCATCAAAATTGAAAAAGTTCATGGATTATCAAAAAAAAGTTCATCAAATTTGAAAAAGTTCATTGAATTTGAAAAAGTTTGTCAAATTTGAAAGATAAGTTCTTGCATTTTTGAAAAAAGTTCATCAAAGTTTAATTTTTTTACAAAATTTGAAGATAGTTCATGGATTTTTGAAAAACGTTCGTTGGTTTTGAAGGAAAATTTCATCGATTTACAATCACGCATTTAAGAAAAATAAATAAATAAAAAGAACAGAAAAAAGTAAAAAGAAAAAGAAACAGAAAAAGGAAAAGGAATTTCGAACTGGAGAAAGAGTAAGAATTCTTACTCAAGAAGTTATCATGCATTAAGCTAGCGATGGTTGTAGTGGTTAGCGTGGTGTGCTGTGAATGTATAGGTTTCGGTTTCATGTTTGATTCGCGCAGTGCACCATTTTTTGAACTTTATAAAGAGAAGAAGCAAAACGCTAAATGGGCCGGCCCATCTCGCGGCAGAGGGAGTGCGCTGCAGGTGCCCGTTTGCGAAAATGACCTGTAACGGGCGCCTGCAGCGATAAATAGAAGCGCCGATGAGGGGTGAGCGACGATCCTGTCTGCTGCGGTGTGAGCGAGCGAATGTTTGGGCCACGGCCCAGTATGATCGTCTGTGACCGCCAGCGCACATAACGGGCGGCAAATGCGTTGATTAGGAGAAATCACTAATTGAGGAGCGCTCCCCGCAACGATTAGTCGGGGAGCGCTCCCCGCGCGCCAAGTGTCACGCGCGGAGCGGCCGTGAGACTTTTCCGAGGTGCTCCGCGCGCGACACTTGTCGCGCGCACGGCGTCTCCCGTGATTTCCGGTTTTCCTTTGTGGTTTTTCCTTTTTTCACTTTAGTCCTTATACTTTTAATGTTTTGTAATACCTTTTGATCTGTTTTGAGATATGTTTCTCTCTGGTGTGGGCGAACCGTCGTCGCGCACTGTTCTTTCTTTGCCGTCGTCTCCGCCCGTCGCGGCCGCCGCTCTTGTCGCGTGGTTACGGCGGCCCCCGTCCCGGTCGCCGCGCTTGTTGCCTGCTCTTACGGCGGTCCTTCTTTAGCGTCGACCGCGCTTCCCCGTTCGCGATATCGTCGTTCCTTACCGGTTGCCTTTGTGGGTTCCCTGTTTCCGTTTCTCGTTTCTCTTTTTGTTCCCATTATATTTCCGGGATATGGAGATTTATGGGGTAGTTATGGGTGGGGACTACCAACACTATCAGATGTCAAGTTTCAACTGGGTTTTGTGGGATTAGTTCTTGATAATCATTGTGTTCCTTGCAGTTATGGCTTGTCCCTTTTGCCGTATGCCTGGTGGCCCGTGTTCTTCTGTTGATTCTTCTATAGATGGGTTCAGTGTGGTCCTGGATCGGCGTTGTTGGAGGCGTGCTGTAAGAATATCATTTTATAATTGTTCAATTTTTGGCACACATGCTTATTTCTTTTGGTGCTGCCCATGCTGTTTAGGTTTTGATTATGATCCTTATTTTGATTTGTTGTGTAGTATGTTCCGTGCAGTGTTAGAGCTCATCTTGCTCGTTACATCGAGGAGTGTAGGGCTTTAGCCATAAGGAGGGGTGAAGAAGATACTGATCTTGCTCTTCAGTGCAATGAGGTTATTTGTATGGTGTTCTGTTTAGTCATGGTCGGGTGAGGAGCAAATTCCATGGTCCTTCCTGGGAACTATTGGTCAGTGATTATGGTGTTTGTCCTCGTGATATAATGACCATTAGGCTTGAACATTATGGAACGTGGATTGGTATTGATTTTTATCGTGTTGGTCGTGGAGATGCGTTGTCTCCTTTACCGTCTGTTGGTAAGGTTTATTTTTAAGGAAGTTTTTAGCTTGTTTTATTGCACATGATGATTTTTCTGTTCCCTTGAGCCTGTGTAATTATATTTTGTAGCTCTTGATGGTTTGAGCGACTTCGAGATGGAACTTGTTGGGAGTTGTTATTACACCCGTGGTGTTTTTCTTAATTATCAGTACATGTATTTCATGAGGTGTCAACTCTTTGATGATGACTACATACCCTGTTGTCCTTTTGTTCACAGGATTGATTCCATGAATGTTAATGGTCATCATATGGTCAGATTTTTTCCACTGTTTTTTCTTTGTTTCTGTTTATTTATTTATTTATATTATCTCTTCTATTTATAGTTTTGAATTTTTGTTCTATTTCTGATAGCTTGATGTTTTTTGTCAGGTTATTCCTGGTATTGTTGTGAGGAGTTTGTGACTTTTCCTAGGACTGGCGTTTTAACCCTTGAAGTTACTTTGGAATCTGGTGATGATGATATATATGTGAGCACTCCTTGCTCCTACTTCATTGTCTTGGGTAGTAGAATGGTGTTCAAACAGGAAGGTTTCAGTGATTTTCTCCAGGCATCGTCTATTGAAGTAAACAGCTTGGTGCTGATAACTTTCAAAGAGCGTGATGGGAGGCTTGTTGTTATCTTCAATCTTCTGCCGCAGTGATGTTAGTTATAGCCTTTGAACATAAATGGATTTTGTTTAAAAATCTATGCTAGGTTTAATGTTATCTAGATATATGAAACGATATGAACCTAAGTGTTCATTGCTGTTGTATGTTTGTAGAAGAGGTATGGCTGTGCATCTCTTTTAAAGATGTTTTTTTGGACGGATGTTATTTAATTGGGGTCATAGTTATCAATACAGTAGAGGCACGTGTGTTGTTTACTCTGAGGCACGGTTGTGCATCTCTTTTATGTGAGGCACGTGGATTAAGCAAATGAAGGCACATAATTGAAGTCAGTGCAGGCACGGTTGTGAGGAGGCACGGGTATACTGAGAGGTACGTGTGTGCAACGCCAAAGTTGTACGGGCGAGATACTATGGGTTTCATGTGAGAGGCACGTGTGTGTGTAGCACGTAGAGTTACTGTTGGTTTTATGTGAGGCACGTGGATTGAGCAAAACGGAGGCATGGAATTATAGTCAGTACATGCACGGTTGTGTGGAGGCACGGGTATACTGAGAGACGCGTCTGTGCAGCACCAAAGTTGCACTGGCGATCACGCGTGCGGAGCACGTAGAGTTACCATGGGTTTCATGTGAGGCACGTTGATCAAGCAAACAGAGGCACGGAAGTGAAGTCAGTACAAGCACGGTTGTGTGGAGGCACAGTTTTGAACCCTCTTGCTGCTGTCAAGTTTCTAGAGGCACAGA
The DNA here is from genome assembly GCF_018294505.1 of Triticum aestivum. Taxonomy (NCBI): domain Eukaryota; kingdom Viridiplantae; phylum Streptophyta; class Magnoliopsida; order Poales; family Poaceae; genus Triticum; species Triticum aestivum. The sequence goes on from NC_057796.1 coordinate 292,809,996, forward strand.
TGTACGGCAGTAGAGGCATCGGTCCGAACATTTGGTTAGAGGGGCTCGGTTGTGGATGCACAGGTGTGAAGTCTCTAGGGTCACGGGTGCGTGGCACCACATGCATGGATTGAGTAGACACTTAGAGAGCCACGCTTGTCCATAGGTCAGTTGCATACGGTAGTGTAGTTTGTGGCATCGTGCAGAACTGGTGTACGGAGAGGAACCTGTGTGCAATAGCAAGGATGTTCTGAATGGATGGAGCGGTGTTTGATGCGAAATGGAGGCAAGGATTTTTTCAATGTGGTTAAAGTAACAAAGTTCTTGTCGCTTGTGTCTGTGTACCGAATGTTCTTCTGCAATATTTATGAATTGTTCACGCCAATGTTTAATAAGCATTGTACTGAAAGTTTACAATGATATCATCACATATTCTTGTAAATGCACGATACTCTTGTAAAGATTGAGTATGAAAATTATAATACAATATCGTGCGACATATCTCTCGTTCTATAATCATGGATACAATGTATGCTTGCTCAGTACCGGGACATAACTTACTAATTGCATTTAGACATGCAAAACGTAGTATGCATTTGTACATGAGCACACCACTGTGTTCAAAGTTCAAACATAAAATAGTAATACAATACACACAGCATCTTTGAGCAATAACAAACATATTTACAACATAGGTTCATACAATCTAAATTATGATAATAGTAGTTCCTACTAGTTTAATGTAGACATCCATTTTCTCGCAATTTACCAACCAATGTTTCCCTTCCGGCGCTTCCAGCCGCTGGAAGATCCCTCGTCTTTGTTCTTACGTGGGCAGAGTCTTTCTTTCATTGGTTGTTGGTGGAGGTGACGTAGCCCGTTCTTGATGATTAGGATTCTACGGTACAACTCGTAGCTAACATACCCGTCCTTTGCCACGTACTCAAGGTGTATCGGGGAAAGTGGCTTCCACTCCCAGAACTGGTGCTTCTCCTTTGGGAATGATTTCTTCATGTTCTTGTATGAGGGGTCGATGATGGCCGCTGCAAGGTCACCCATGGAGTCCCTTTCTCCACCACCCTTGATGCAGAATAACCTCTGGATGTCGACGTGGTGCTCGTCTGGAATTTTGATCCATGCACGGGCAAGCATGGTCTTGTCGTTCCTGGTGTCGACGCTAGTGAAAGTTACCGCTTTCCGTTGGAGGAAGTCAACTAACACCTGGGAGCGCTCGGATCTGCAGTAGTGGTATACAAGGACATGCTCGCGCATGGCAAGTTGGACGACGGCGATCCCTTGTCATATGTAACTGCTCTTACATGTGTACTCGAGGTCGAGGCCGACGAACTTGTTCTTCTCCTCCTTTAGCCATTCCTCGTACTTTTTGATGATCCGCTCCACGGTCCATGGGTCGTTGGTGTACACCACCTCCAGCACGGTTGTACCGTGGGTAGTGATGTGTTTGGTGAGTGTTGTTAGTTTCCCGTCGTCCATGGCTGGAGGTGTGCGGTGGTGAACTGCGGCCGGCGAGAAACTTTCAAGGAAGAGGATGCAAATGGAGTTGGAAAAGTGAAAGGGTTCTTCTGTCGTGCAAAAAAGGAAACCGCCAAAGAGCAGTTGCTAGTCACGCGGCGGTTCCAGGCGTAGATTTTCGGAAACAGGGTTTTGTTTTATCTGTTTTTTTTAAGATTTTCACTTCTCTTGTTCATTGAATTTTTTTATTCGTTGCGTGCTGCGTGCGTGATCCATATGTGCGTATTCCATCTTTGGCTGTGAAAGTAGTCGTGTAAATGGTAGAACACTCAACAGATGCATGGTCGTGCCTTTGTTGTGAAAACGTTTTTTTCAATTAATAATCTTCCTTGGTTAGGGAGGCACTGTTGTTATGTTATTTGGTGCACAAGTGTGTGTTTAGGAAAAGTTGAAGTAAATATAGTTTGGACTTGAAAACGGAGTCCTGTTTGGTTTTTAATTGAGATATGTTTCACTAGATGGTTTGAATAAGTTTGATAACATGGCATTGCTAGAGGTTTTGAATCAAAAACTGATTCTTGTTTCGTTTGATTTTTGAAAATGAATCTTTTTGTTTTTTGGTTTTTTGAATTGTGAACTTTTCAAAGGATAAGAACTAAATTTTTTCGAATGAATCATTCCGATAGTTCAAACAACATTTGTTGCAAAGGATCTACCGATGGTTGAAACAGCAAGTTGAGGGTCCGTAAGAGCTACATAAGTTGCAAAAGATTGTTCCGATAGTTCAAGCAAGCACATGGTCCATAATAGTTACATTACTCTACCATCCTAACTAGCAAACCTATAGTAATCAGTGTTTTTCTCCTGGAGGCATCATCATGAAACGAGCGTTGAACATTCTAGGAGATACACTGTTTGCTTCCATTTTAGGTGCTGGTTCCGACGGAATCTACATAATGCGCTGAATGATGATGGAAACAGAACGGTCATGGCGCTCTTTGAAAGTGATTAGAACAATGTTCTTTTCAACAACGGATGCATCTGATATGAAGTCTCTGAAAGAAGACTTTTCTATTACCATCCTGCCGTCGTTTTTGGAGATGTAGTACGACGAAGGAGTGATGACATGGGTAGGTTCATCAGGAGCTTCAAGGGTCACCCTGCCATTGGTTGGCATGTCCACCCATCTCTTCAGTGTTGAGACAACGCTCCTCGGAATTTTCTAGAAGAAATCGAAATTAAATAGAAATTAAAACCGTTGATTTGTCACTTGGACAATAAATAAAAAGAATGGCTGAATACGGTGAGTGCGCAAACATTAAGAAATTCCATATTGAAAGTAATATAATTCCTGGCATGTTCAGGTTTGTGTGTAAACAGATAAAACAACATATTAAGAGAACAATAGAAGTTTTGTTGTTTTAGGTTTGAATAAATAGGTTCTTTATAATTTTACATATAAGCAATATTACGTCAGTATTGTTTATATTACATATGAGCAAAATACGTTTGGTATTTTAACAAGGACAGTTGTAACCAACCATGCGTAGTCTTTGGTGTTAGTGGGAGTCAAGACATGGACAAATGGACGGCAACGGATGAAAGTATCTCTGAAAAGGCGTTGTAGAAAGAATCGTGTCTGGTCGTAGGTAAGCTCAATATCCTTAGAGTAGACACAACAGTGAACATGGTCGAAATCGTCAAAAGAAAGATCGTCGAGAGCTAGAAAAAGAAAAAGATTTTAAAGTTAGATAAAGTTATATCCAACAAGGGGTTAATATTATTCAGTTCGATTCATGCATATAAAATTACAGCGAAAGAAGATAAGTTTGTAATATAAAAATATAGCGAAAGAAGATAAGTTTGTAATATTAAATACCTACCAACGTGGGGTAATGGAAGCAGCCTTTTGTCATCCTGATATGTTTGTATTTCGAGATTGAGACCCTCGTCTGGTAGTTCAAAATCTATGCGGTCTCCAGCACGAAGTTCATAATCATCCGCAAAGGTGTTCCACTCACCACCGCAGAACTTTGTGTAGTTCGCCCTATGCTTAAACAAAGCATTGTAAGACCTTCCTTCATGTGTAAGAAGGGCTGGATCTACCTGCTCTTTACGCAATTTTCTTGCTTCTTTCTTCCTCTCGTCAATGTATTCAGCGAGAAAAGCTCTGACATTAGAAGGTACATACTGGAAAAAATAGTACAAATAACAACCTGTAAGTATAAATTTGAACTCGCGTATTATTAATGTTAAAAGTTTTCTTAAATTGGATATGAATTTTTGATAAGAATTACAGATTTTTGGCATATGTTGACTAATTTTAATTAGAACTGAAGATGCACTATAGTAATCAAGGTATGGGCAGGCAAACTAATGGAAAATGAAAACACAAGACAGGTGCGAAGAAGTGACAGCACGGGAACCTAGTGTAGGTGCAAGGGGGTATGAGTAACAGTGACGATTTCTACTGTGTTGTAAGCAACTAATACGTTAGTAATGCTTACTAACCATGCGTCTCCAGCAATTTTCATCAAGAATAACCTCAAAGTGCTGGAGAACTTGAGGGTGTGGTTCGCAAGGGCCGCCTGGTTGGCGGCAGGTAGGGCAAATCATACCTAAATAATTCAGAACAACTATGTTAAGAAAACAAGAATATCATAACAATTTAAAACAAGCTTCAGCGTTGAAGGTAGACAATGACTAGCTTCTGCTACGTTAGTCGTATTAAAAATATCCGTACGAAGGCAGACAACAATTACAAATTTACCAGAAATCTTCTCATCTAGTCCTTCCAGAAAAGCAGTATGACAGAGTTTAGATCACTTGTTTAGATTTTCAAATGGTTTTTTATTGCTTTAGAGAATGAAGTCGTTGTACCGGATCTGATGCTTCAATAACTATCAAATGAAAAACCTAAACATAAAATAGTAATAATTTAAATATCTTTTTCAAAACATAGATACGGATCGGAGCATGCTGCTTACGCATATGCTTTTTACCTGGGAGAGAAGAAGAACGGGCGTCGACGAACGGAGATTGGGGTATGGGAAGCTTAGGGCAAGTACCCACGGCCAGCAAATCTACGAGAGAAGCACGACTTAGAAGTTAATCGAGAGACCCAATAAAAACTCTACAATAACTTGTTTGAAATGAGACTGTGTGCAAGGAAGAAGCACGAACCCTAGAAGTAGGCGGACGGATAAGCCAGATGGGTTGTGATGGGAAGCTTAGGGCAAGCACCCACGGCCAGCAATCTACGAGAGAAGCACGGCTTAGAAATTAATCGAGAGACCCAATAAAAACTCTATAATAACTTGTTTGAAATCAGATTGTGTGCGGGGAAGAAGCACGAACCCTAGGCTAGAAGCAGGGGACGGAGAAGGCAAGTGAGTTGTGATGTGGCTGAGGGAGTCGGAGCTTATTTAAATATAAAGCAGTCTTGAGAGAGCAAGAGTAGTAATGAGTGCTTCTTGTTTTATTTTTTATCCTGCAAAATGGAATGAATGCTGGTTTGTGGATGGTGTGTGCGTGCATTCCGAGGTGTTATGTGGATGCGAGACATTTGACTCGTCCAGCTGCCTCTCACTGTAGTTGTACAGCCGTGCTGCTTCCCAGCGGAGTCTTCTACGTGCCTATCCTGCCTCACATACTTTTTGTGAGGCACGGTTATACATGCTAAAAAGCATACTCGTGCTTCTGTGTTTTATCTTTTAATCACATGTTTAATCAGATATGGTTGGGTGTGTCTTTAGGAGAGGATCGGTGATGATGTTATTAGATGCACGGTCGTTGTAACAGGAGAGGCATGGTCGATATGTCGGGGGATGCAAGTTGACGGGAGGCATGATGGTTGCTAACGAGAGGCACGTTTGCATCTGAAATCGAGCCACGGTTCGTGACTCTGGTATTGCAATTTTTTTCAGGAAGTCGCTGACCCAGGGGAGCCACTGTTTTTATGTACGCTGGCTTCAGGCGGGAATATGTATGATAGCCCACGGTTATATGTATGTCAGAAGCATGGACGTGCTTTTGTTTTGGCAATGTTTCTGGTGGTACGCAGACATGGTCCGTTGATGTCACTGAGGTTTGTCTTTAACCAAATTGGAGGCACGCGTGCGGCTTTTGTTCTGGCCGAACCGTGCTTCTATTTTTGTTCACTCCCAGTGTAGTATTTGTACGACAGGGTCATCTCGTTTGCCTCTTCGCATTGTTCTCTCGGTCAAAAGATGTGCTGGTGACCGATGGGATGGCTTTTTATTGATAGTATTTATTGTGCCAGATACCGTGCTAGAGTTAATCTAGAGGCTCCTCGATTACAGCGTGGCAGTCGTGACTTTTGAAGTGCATGGTTTCATGGGCTGCAGAAGCACAATCGTCCATTCACCGTTCCCGGTGCAATTAAATGGGCGCATGGTAACTGAGTCGTCTTTCCCCAAGGTTAAGTAGTGGTCTATTCCTGGAGGTTATCGCGTCTTATTCTCTCCAGAGAAGTGCAGGTAGCTCCCGTCATCCTCGCCTCGTATGAGAAGCACAGTCAAACTCCATTGTCGTCTCACCCTCGCTTCCATGGACGACTTCAGGAACACTACTGAGCGTCTCTTTATAGATGCCGATGGTAATACCAAGTTCGAGGTGTTGTACACCAACGAGCCCTACAAGGTGGAGGAGATTCTTACTCTCTACGAGGAATGGCTGCGTGAGGACAGGTGCAAGTTTGTTGGTCTTGATCTGGAGTACACACCAGAGGATTATTCTGATCGTAGTAGAAAAGTCGCCGTTATGCAGCTGGCGATGCGCAAGCATGTTCTTGTCTATCACTTGTGCAAGGCCAGGACGGAGTGCGCTGCTCTGAAGGATTTCCTTCGGAACAAAGGTATAATTTTCGCTAGTGTCGACGTCAGGAACGATAGGGATGTTCTGGCAAACAGTTACCTCAAAATCCCAAGAGAGTGTCACATCGACCTTCAAGAGGAGCTCATGATCAAAGGAGGCAATCTAAGGGATTCCATGGCAGATTTGGCAGGAGCCATCATAAACAAATCTTACTTGAGTATGAAGTCGTCTTTTCCACAAGGTCTGCATGACTACTGGGAATGGAAGCCGCTTTCCCTTGAACACCTGAAATATGCGGCAATTGTAAGTGAAAATTTCGTTTTTTTATGTTTTTCTGTCTTTATATTTTTGTTTTATTGCAACAATAGTACTTTTCCCCCTTTACGTATATCTTCATTCTCATCCGCTTTTTGTTTTAGGATGGGTATGTCAGCTACGAGCTCTACCGCCGAGTTCTGTCTATGAAGGACATGATGCATCCTCGTTGTCTTCCCGACCCTAGACGCCGTTGATGCTTCTGAGCAGAACTCCAACTGAGTAGAATGGTCCCGGTGGTCTGAGCAGAATGGACTCCTGGAAGACTTTCATTTCTTTTTTTTCTATAATTAATGAGTACTTTTAGTTCAAACCTATGGAGTATCGTCTCATGTTATGTGAATATAACTTCTTATGTTTTTTCATGTTACAAGTTCATTGTTGACGTTTGCGCGAGTTCATGTACATTTAGTGAACCCGTTGAAGTGGCGCATATGTATTGGTTGGGAGAAGCGCGCTTTGTGTTTGGCTTATATTCAGTGCCGTTTGTTTGTGATTGTATTGTTGTCTTTTACACGTTCGCACAAGAGAGGCACGTCTGCTAACGTACGAGGCAACATTTTAGTTTCATGTCTTTGTGTGCTTTAGGACCGCACCTCAAGAATCCGGACATCCGTGTCTGTTCAGGCTTCACTTCCGTGGCTTCTTTCCGTCTATGCATGTACCTCATGTGACACACGCCATGTCTGTACGTGCTGGTTTCACATGGCAGTTCCTCTTGACACTACACAACCGTGCCTTTGCCACCACTCTTTTGTGTATCCAGGTGGTTTGTACCCGTGCCTCAAGAACTACGAGAAGCCGCAATTCCGTGCCTGTATACGCTTTAATTCCGTGTCTCCTGTACGTGCATTTGCGTGTCTCAGGCGTCATGCTGGCTGTGACTCTACGTGCCTCTGGTGCCAGACGCCCGTCCGCGAGGGGACGCATATGTATTGTTTGGGAGAAGCGTGTTTTTTGTTTGGCTTATATTCACCGCCGTTTGTTTGTGTTTGTATTGTTGAGTTTTACACATTCGCACAATAGAGGCACGTCTGGTAACGTACGAGGCAACATTTTCAGTTTCCTGTCTTTGTGTTCTTCGGGACCATGCCTCTAGAAGCCCGGCATCCGTGTCTGTGGAGGCTTCACTTCCGTGGCTTCTTTTTCGCTATTCATGTACCTCACGTGACACACGCGATGTCTCTATGTGGTGGTGTCACACGGCAGTTTCTCTTCAGACTACACAACCGTGCCTCTGCCACCACTCTTTTGTGCATCCAGGTGGTTTGTACCCGTGCCTCGAGAACGCCAATTCCAAAGCCGTACCTGTGCGCCAAAAGCCGCAATTCCGTGCTTGTATACGCTTCAGTTCTATGCGTCCTGTACCTGCATTCGCTTGTCTCAGGAGACACGCTGGCTGTGACTCTACGTGCCTGTGGTGCCAAACGCCCGTTCGTGAGGGGATGCGGTGGCTGTGACTCGTCGTGCCTGTGCTTCTACACGCCCGTGCCTCTGGACACTTTAAAACTGTGGCTCTTTCACTTCTTCCGTTGATTCGCTGCTTGTATTTGATGTATCTCACGTGATACACGTCACGACTCTATGTGTCTGCGGTGTCACATGGTTGTCCCTCTTGAGAGTTTGCAACCGTTGTCGGGGGTTGGGTGCGACATATGCCAATGGATGGCTTATCATGGTGGGAGCAAGTAGAACGTCGCTGGTGCCTGGAAGCGGGATGAGGCGTAGACACGAACGCCGGCGCACTTTACCCAGGTTCGGGGCTCTCCTAGGAGATAACACCCCTAGTCCTACTCTGCGGGGTCTCCGCATGATCACTAAGGCACTAGTGAGTACAATGGTGCTCCTCGAGCTGTTTGCTAGAGGTGGAAGAAAGCAAGGCTAGCTCTCTCCTTTCTCTATGGGTGAGTCTAGTTCTAACAGGTTGGGAACCCTTTGCGTGGGTGCCCTGGGGGTTTATATAGGCCTACCCCCAGGGGTACATTTGTAATATTGCCGGGTGTAGGACCTGGCTGTCAGTGTCTCTGATCTCCGGCTTCTCCGCTGGCTGCTGGGGCCCGCCGCCTGGTGGGCCCCGTCGACTGGTCAGGTACGAAGCAGACAGGCTGCCCCCGCCGCTCGCGGGTCTTGCCGGCTGCTGATCACTGTAGCCATGATGCTAATGACGCAGGCTTGGTCGGGGGGGGGGGTGTGGCTACAGTCCCGCCGTCTGGCGGGCGATCACTATAGCCACACCGTGTCTCGTCGGGTTAATGGCGCATGTGCCTCGAGGGAGGCATAGGCCGCCTGCTGGAACCCGGCTTCCCTCAGGCCCGGCTGGTCCGGCTTCTTCCGCCTTCAGGACTCTCACTGCCTGGTAGGGCCCGCCGCCTGCAGGCCGTACCGACAGGCCGTCGTGTGAACAGGGCTCCGCCCATCAGGGATGACGCCAAGGGGGGAGTGGCAATAGTGCCGCGCCGTGCAGAGATCTCCGCCTGTACGGGGCACTGTGGCCACGCCCGGCCCTGGATTTGGGGGGATGGGCTATGCTGTAGTCACACCCTGCCTTGTCCTCTTGACGAGGGCGCCGCGGGCCGACTGCTAGGAGCCGGCTTCTCTGGAAGCCGCCTACTAGGAGTCGGCCTGTCTTAAAGCCATCTTCTGGAACTCGGCCGCCTATGGGCAGCCGGCTATTCCTCCAGCCGGCCACCAGAAGGCGGCACTTCGTCTTGACGCTTTGAGGGGCGCAGCCAGCCCCGATGTCTTGAAAGGTTCTGGGTCTCGGGTTAGCCTACCCATGGCCCATTACTCCGACAGTAGTCCCCGAAGCTGGTGAGGCGCCGCGGCTGAGCAGCCGCGGAGCCTCAACAGTTTCCTTCTTCGAGTGCTCGCGGTGGAGTTTCGTCAGACTTCTGCCAAGCCGCCTGGTGGGAGTCGGCCTTAGCCAGGCGGACTTGTCCAGAACTTCGAATCGCGACGGCGGGAACCAGGTGGCTTGCTTGCTAAGCTTCCAGGTCACCGCCCGTCGTGGTCGTGCCACGTGGCGTCGAGTGGCCGGGTCGGCCTGCCAGCCCACGCGCGCGATGGGACGCGCCTGCGGGCGCCCCCCGCCACTACAGGGCCTTGGGACACGAGCGGATCCGCTGGGGCCGAGGCGGGCGGTTGAGTTTCCCCGCGGAGTTACTGCGCGCAGTAACTCGCGCGATAAAGGTGGGAGCGTGGGGACGTGGGCACAGTTAATCCCACGATCCCACGCCCGCCCCCTCGGCTTCGTAGCCCGTAGGCCTATAAGTAGGGGGAGCGGCGGAGCACGCGCGCCCCTCCACCCCAATCTTTCCTCCTTCTTCTTCCTCTTGCCATAGCGCCTCCAAGCCACACCGAGCGCTGCAGTGGTTCGTCTCCGATGAGCTCATCTGTCAACCTCCCGCCCCCATGGCACGCTCCGGAGCATGGGACGGCTCCGAAGTCCATGAAGACCACATCGACTTTCTCCGCCAGACGCGGTGGCTGCCCGGCAAGGACTACGTGAAGGTTCGCCTCGCGCCGGAGAGGGAGTTCTCGCCGGCGCCGGAGGAGGGCGAGCGGGTCGTCTTCCGCTCGCACTGCCTGCGCGGCCTCGGCCTGCCGGCGAGCGGCTTCTTCCAGGCCTTCCTCGAGTTCTACAATCTTCAGCCGCACCACCTCACCCCGAACACGGTGGTGCTGCTGTCCGCCTTCGTCACTCTATGCGAAGGCTTCCTCGGCGTCCTCCCCACCATCGAGCTTTGGGGGGAGTTCTTCTACACCAAGCTCAGCACCCTCGTCGCGGGCGTACTGGCTCAATGCGGTGCGGAGGCCGGCGGCCGAAAATCCGTTTCCTCCCATCACGCTGATCAAGTCGGTGAAGATGTGGCAGCGGTCGTACTTCTACGTGAAGAGCGTCTTCCCGGAGGGCGACTGGGTCAACTTGCCGGCTTACGCAGCCGGCCCGTCGGCTCGGAGGCGGCCCAACTGGTTGTACCGGGCCAAGACACTGTCGCCTTCTGGAGCCGCCGCCATCGCGCGGCTCCGGGTGCTGACACAGTCAGAGGGCCTGACCGGGCCCGACTTGCTATCCGCCTTCGTGGCGCGCCGGGTGCTCCCGCTCCAGGGCCGCCCTCACATGATCTGTCAGATGAGCGGGCATCGGGACCCAAGCCGGCTGTGCACCAAGGAGATGCCTCACGCAGAGGTGGCTCACATGGTGAACTACCTTGCGAACTGCGAGCTCACGGAGGAGTGGCGGTTTGGCAAGGAGCCGTATTCGCGCGCCGACCCCCCGCCTATGGTAAGTTGTCTTTCCTTTTCTCTATCTTTTTTGTTGCCGAGTTCTACCTGTCCAACCTGACCAATCGGCCTTTGAACAGAGCCCCCCCTCCAGCCGGCCGCCGGCACCACGGGGCCGGAGCGTCAATTCCTCCCCGACCGAGCGGAGAGCGACGTGGATGACCCCGACTTGGGGGCGGCGGCCTTGGAGGACGACGCCGAGGGAGGAGGCGGTGAAGCAGGCGGCTCAGGGCTCGGAGCCGGCCTCAAGGACTGGCCTGACGACGATGCGGGGGAAGTCACCCCGCGCCACCAGCCAGGGTCCGACCAGCTGGGCGCGAGCTCATCTGCCGCGCCGGGTGCCCAAGGTGGTGCGAAAAAATACAGGGCCGCGCCGAGCTTGTTCGGCAGCCGGCCAAAGAAGCCCAAGGGTTCGGCCGCGGCGACCAAGCGGGTTGAAGCGGCCGCGAAGGCCCTCCGCTTTCGCAAGCTGGTGAAGGAGCCGCATCTGGTTTCCGCGTAAGTACTGACTTCGTCTCGTACTTCCCCCTTCCTTGCTGATCTTCCCTGAATTTCTTTGCTTTGCTTCCCTTGATCTAGGGCCCCGCTCTCTCTTGAGAAGTCGGCCACCGCCTCCATCGTTGGGTCAGCGGAGACTTCTGCCACCACCCGGCGGATCAATCCGGCCGCCGACCTCCGGGAGGCAACGGAGCAAAACGCGTGGGAGGCGCGCGAGGAGCAGGAGGCAGCCCACCTGGAGAAGGCGGAAGCGGAAAAGGCGGAGGCTGCCGCCCTGAAGAAGCTGGCGGAAGCCGAGGCAGCCGCCGCGGCGAAGAAGCAGGCTGAAGAAACCGGGCGCCGCCAGTCGGCGATATTCGTCACTCCCTTGAACTCCGCACCGCCACCACCGGAGTTCATGGCGCAGACTGGGGAAGCCGGCGGCGAACACCCTGTCATGGAGAGGGACAGCGGCGACGTTGCCATGCCGGACGTAATTGTGCCCCGGCCACCACCTTCTGAGGAAGCGCGGGACAAGCAGCTGGCTGATCCACCGGCGCCACCGGCCAGAGACGAAGTGACGATGGGCCCAACTCCTGAGGTCCGTACCCCGACGCGTCGCCGGCTTGCCAAGGCGGCCTCGGCGCCACGCCCGCTGGAGGCCGGCGCCGCAAGCTCCTCGATCCCGGACACCGAGGCGACCAGCGCCGCGCCCACTGGGTGGGTGTGGGGAGGCAGGACGGGCCCTCTGAACAAGGCGATCCTGGACGTTCAAGCCAAACTCCGCGCCGAGGCCGACGCTCTCAAGAACTGCAACAAGGCGTTCCTGGAATCGCGAGAAGCCATCCGGGTACGCTTCTTGCTTCTTTGTTTTTAATTCTTGTATTGTTTCGTGGGGGCGCATTAGCGCACCCACTGGGTGTAGTCCTCGAGTTTCGAGCCAGCTGCTGAGCAGGCGGCTCGGAACTTTAATTGGCAAGCTCCGAATGCTAATGTCTTTGCTGCAGGATTATCATAACCTCCGTGCGGCCGCCTTCAACTCCAAAGTCCAGGAGTTGGATCAACGTGTCGTCAACTTGTCGGAGAGCCGGAGTAAGTATTTTTATCTCTTTGCGGGGGCGCGCTGGCGCACCCGCGGGCTGTAGTCCCCGAGATTCGGGCCGACTGCTGAGCAGTTGGGCCGGATCTTCCTGGCGACTGATCTTCTTTGGTTTGATATTGACGACTTCTTTCTCCGTGGGGCGCGCTGGCGCACCCGTGGGCTGTAGTCCCCGAGATTCGGGCCAACTGCTGAGCAGTCGGGCCGGATCTCCCCAGCGACTATACTTCTTCTCTGTTGGAAACTGACACCTTTCCCTTCTTCTTTTCTCTGCAGAGGCCAACGCCGCCTTGCAGCAGTAGCTGGGTGAAGCCAACACCGCGCTACGCGCTAAGGAGGTGGAGTGCGGCAAGCTGGCTGAAGAACGTGACCGGCTGGTCGCGCAACTAGCGGAGCAGGCGGAGCTTCTTAAGAAGGCCCAGAAGGAGGCGGAGGACAAGGAGTCCAGCCTCCTTGCTGAGTTCGCGACCGAACGCTCCGCCTGGACCGACAAGGAGGCGATGCTGACTTCCGGCTTTCACGAGATTGAAGACATAGTTGATGGTGAGCTTCCCTCTTTTTCCTTCTTTGAGCTGCCGGCTGCTGGTCGAGCCGGCCTCTTGTCTCTAACTTTGGCTCTTTGCTTTCTGTTTTGGCAGACTTCTTCCCTGGTCATTCTGACGCCGCCAATCAGGCCATTGAAGCTGATCGCGAAGGACGGAGGGTGGAAGGCGCACAGATCGCTGCCGACGCCCCCCGAACCCTTAGCGAGCAGCTCCTGAGCATCGAGGCCCGTCTTCGGCCGGCTCACCGGATGCTGCGCCGTCTTCAGCATGTCGGAGCTCAGGCGATCGCTGCTCTGTGGCCGGACATGCCGGCACCGCATACTCCCAGTCAGACTGCCGACTGGCTGGAGGTGGCGGCCGGCCGTCTTGAGGCCTGGAAGGGTTCCTCGGCCCGAGGTTGAGCGCGCCGGGCCTTGGAGTTTGTCAAGGCATGGTACCCTGGGCTAAATCTAGCCCAGTTGACCACGTTTCGGCAGGAGGCCCAGGAGGAGCTGGTGGCAGTAGAGGATGACCTTTTCAAGCGCGCGGCGGCAATCGCCGAGTATACCGACACCAGCGTATTCATCCCGGAGCGGGCCGAGAACGGCGCCGAGGCGCCACCAAAATGGTTCGGGCTGAACCCGGAGGACGGCGAGGACTCGGCCGAGGTGATCGACTCCAGCGGCGAGGAAGAAGACGAGGAGGGGGAGGAAGGCGAAGAGGAGGCGCCAGAGGTCGGAGCGGATGGCCAACCTCAGCTCGACCGCGCCTCCAGCAACGAGCCACGCCCGAGCGAGCCGGCTACCACTGGAGGCGACCAAGCGGAGACTGGCCAGCCGGCCGCTCCACCAACCGGCGCCACCGACTCCTCCGATCCACCGAACCTGTCTGCTACTCCCTAGGCTGCCAGTTTATCTTTTGCTTTACCTGCTTATCAGTCTCGACGAACTTGTTAACTTTGCACAATTCCACCCGCGGGGTGTATTTTAAACTTCTATTGAATGTCGGCCAAGGGCCTTTTGATATGTAAATATTTTTGCCGAGTTCTATCTTTTCTTGCTTTCTGTTCCTTGGCCTTTTTCCTTTGCCGCCCTCCCTTAGTTGCCGTCTTGCCAGCCTGACAGCCGCTCAGCAGACTGTGGCTGGGTCAAGTACTTAGCTACTTTCGGGAAGGCAAGTACTTAGCCGATTAGAACGCTTTAGCAAGTTAAGTAGAAGCCGGCTAGCCGGCTGCTCAACAGCCGGTCGTAGAGGTGGGAAGCCGGCTTGAACTATGCACATGCTTTGGGTCCTTAGCCATTTTTCATGTGGGCACCCTTTCTTCCTTTCTCCTGCCCACCAGACAGTCGCTCTGCGAGCTGCGGCTTCTGGCAGGAGACGGCTTAAGTGCCAACACATTACTTGTCCGACTGCAGGAAGCATTTCATAGTACAAGGTGGCGAGTCCTCGGGCCGACTAGTCAGACCCGGTGCCAAGCGGCATAAAGGAAATAACACATTCATAGGCATAATTCTTATCATATAGATAAAAGAGGGCAGTCCTCGAGCTCTTCTCGGGGGACTCGGAGTCTTCGTACTTTAATACAAAAGGTAGCGTGGTACATACTGCATCAACTGTAAAATCTTCGGAGGAGATTTGCATTCCATGGCCGCTCCATCTCCTTGCCGGAGTCGTCCCTCTTGCGCGCTCGAGGCTTCTGAGCGTCGATCAGGTAATAGGAGTCGTTACGCAACACCTTGCTGATGATGAAGGGGCCTTCCCAAGGCGCTGAGAGCTTGTGCTGGCCGGCTGTTCGCTGGATCAGCCGGAGCACAAGGTCTCCCTCTTGGAAGGATCTCGGCTTGACCTTCCGGTTGTAGTATCGGCGCAGGCTCTGCTGGTAGATGGTGGACCGGCTGAGTGCCAACAACCGGCCCTCTTCCCGCAGATCGACACCGTCTTGACGTGCTTCTTCTGCCTCCTCTTCGGTGTACATGGTGACTCGAGGGGAGTCGAATTCTATGTCCGTCGGGATGACGGCTTCGGCACCATAGACGAGGAAGAAAGGCGTGAAGCCGGTTGACTTGTTCGGAGTTGTGCGCAGGCTCCAGAGGACGGCCGACAGCTCGTCGAGCCAACAACCGACCGAACGCTCCAGCGGCTCGACTAGTCGGGGCTTGATGCCGGACAAAATGAGGCCGTTTGCTCGCTCCACCTGGCCGTTTGACTGCGGATGGGCAACGGACGCTAAGTCCAGTCGGATGCCCTGCGTCGCGCAGAAATAGGCCAAGGCGCCTTTGGCAAAGTTTGTGCCATTGTCGGTGATGATGCTGTGCGGTATGCCATACCGGATGGTGATGTCGGAGATGAAAGTCACAGCAGTCGGACCATTCAATTTCTTGATTGGTTTTGCTTCTATCCACTTGGTGAACTTGTCCACCGCGACAAGCAGATGAGTCATGCCACCTCGCGCTGTTTTGAATGGTCCCACCATGTACAGGCCCCAGACGGCAAAGGGCCAGGCAATGGGGATGGTCTTGAGTGCGGAAGCCGGCTGATGAGGCTTGGAGCGGAACTTCTGGCACCCTTTGCATTTCTGGACCAAGTCTTTGGCGTCTTCTAGAGCAGTCGGCCAGAAAAAACCATGGCGGAAAGCTTTGGCAACAAGTGCTCTTGAAGCCGCGTGGTGACCACACTCGCCTTGATGGATTTCTTTGAGGATTGCTTGGCCTTGCTCTGGCTCTACGCAGCGCTGGTAAACACCAGTGACACTGCGCCTCACAAGTTCTTTATTGACGATGGTGTATGCTGCAGCTTGGCATTGCACTGGTCGGGCCAAGATCTCATCAGCCGGCAGCTCTTTGTTCACCAGAAAGTTGAGGATGGGCTGGGCCCATGAAGGTGCTGCAATTTCTTCGACTGCTACTTGGACGAGGGCGGTTGGGCCGGGAGGCGGCGGGTTGGAGTCGGCGGCCGCTTGCTGAGTCGATGAAGTCCCCGGGCCGACTGCTGTAGTCCCCGGGTCGGGCTCTGAAGTCCCCGGGCTGACCGCTGCAGTCCCCGGGCCGGGTTCTGAAGTCCCCGGGCCGGGCGCGACTGCCGCGGCCCCCGGGCCACCTGCCGAAATTCCCATGCCGGCTGCTGGGGCTCTCAAGTCGGATCTGATTGCTTCAAGAGGAGCCGACACGAAGATGGAATCCGACTCTGGCGATGGCTTGACAGACGGCTTGAGGAGGCGTTGCAGGGCGACGCCGGTTGGTATTGCTTGCCGGGTGGAGCCGATTCGTGCCAAGGCATTTGCTTGCTCATTGTCATTTCTTGGCACATGGAGGAACTCGCACCCTTCAAAGTATCCACTGAGCTGCTGGACGAGGAAGCAGTAGCTGGCCATGTTTGCATCTTTGGCGTCCCAGTCGCCCGACGACTGCTGGACCACCAAGTCAGAGTCTCCATAACACAGGATCTGGCGAATGCCGAGTTCCTTGGCAAGCCGGAGCCTGTGTATGAGTGCTTCGTACTCGGCGACGTTGTTGGAGGCGGCAAAGTGAATTTGCAGCGCATATCTGAGCTTGTCGCCTTTGGGAGAGGTGAGGACGATGCCGGCTCCCAAACCGGTGCGCATCTTGGAACCATCAAAATGCATTTGCCAATGGGTGGAGTCTGGCGCAGGCGGCAGGTACTGGGTCTCGGCCCAGTCGACGAGGAAGTCGGCCAGTGCTTGGGACTTGATGGCGGTGCGAGGCTGATAATAGATGGTGTAGGGGGCCAAATCTATGGCCCATTTGGCCACTCGGCCTGAAGCATCTCGGCTTCCGATGATCTCGGCAAGCAGAGCAGTGCAGACAACAGTGATTGGGTACGGCTTCAATTTCTTGGCGGCAAAGTGCATGCCGTAGCACATCTTCTGATAGTGGGGGTAGTTTTTCTTGGAGGCGGACAACACTTCACTCAGGCAATACACTGGCCTCTGGACTGGTAGTGCTTTGCCTTCCTCCTTGCGTTCCACAACTATGACAGTGCTGACCACCCGGCTGGTGGCGGCGATGTAGAGGAGCATGGGTTCCTTAGGAGTCGGAGCCGCCAGGACAGGCGGAGTGGTCAGCATCTTCTTGAGCTGGAGAAAAGCTTCGTCTGCCTTGTCGTTCCACTCGAAAAAAGTGGTCTTCTTCATGAGCTGGTACAGGGGAAGAGCCTTCTCGCCCAGCCGAATGATGAAGCGGCTGATGGATGCCAAGCAGCCGGTGAATTTCTGCATGTCCAGCAGTCGGGTGGGCACTTCCATCCTCTTGATGGCCTTGATTTTCATGGGGTTGCATTCTATGCCGCGCTCTGAGACCAGGAAGCCAAGAAGCTGGCCGGCTGGTACTCCAAAGACGCATTTCTCCGGGTTGAGCTTGATTTGAAATCGGCGCAAGTTCTCAAAGGTCTCCTTGAGGTCTTCTAGCAGCGTTCCACGCTTCTCCGTCTTCACCACAACATTGTCCACATAAACATGGGCGTTCCTGCCGAGTTGCTTGAGGAGGCACTTCTGCATGCAACGTTGAAACGTGGCGCCGGCGTTCCTCAAGCCGAACGTCATGATCAAGTAGCAGAAGGCTCCAAACGGTGTGATGAAGGTGGTCTTCAGCCTGTCGGCCGGGTTCAGCTTGATCTGGTGATACCCCGAGTATGCGTCCAAGAAACTCAACAGCTCGCATCTGGCTGTGGAGTCTATCACTTGGTCAATTCTTGGCAAAGCAAATGGGTCTTTGGGGTAGGCTTTGTTGAGGCTGGTATAATCAATACGCATGCACCACTGCTTGTTTTTCTTCAGCACAAGGACTGGGTTGGCCAGCCACTCTGGAAAGAACACTTCCATGATGAAGCCGGCTGCCAGCAGCCGGGCTATCTCTTCTCCAACGACTCTTCTCTTCTCTTCTGACAGGCGGCGCAAGGGCTGCTTGACTGGTTTGGCATCAGACCGGACATGCAATTTGTGCTCTTCGAAATCCGTCGGAACACCCGGCATGTCTTTGGGAGACCATGCAAAGATATCCCGATTCTCACGGAGGAAATCGACGAGCTCGCCTTCCTATTTGCTGTCAAGGTTTGCTCCTATGAGAGCGTGCCTCTCCGGGTGCTCCGGGTCCAAGGGTATCTTCTTTGTCTCTTTCACAGGCTTGAACGAGCCCTCGGCTTCTGACTCCTTGGGATTGGGTGGCATTTCCGGCTGCTTGCCTGCCATCGCCACAACCCGGTCAAGGAGCCGCTTCTCAGCCGCGATCACAAGGGACTCGGCCAGCCGGCTGCTATCTGCTGCACAGGCGGATGACTTCTTGTAATCCCCTGCTATGGTCAGAATTCCCTTGGAACTCGGCATCTTCATCTTAAGGTAAGCATAGTGGGGGACCGCCATGAACTTGGCCAGAGCTGGCCGGCCAAGTAGTGCATGGTATGGGCTCTCAAGGTCCACCACCTCAAACCAGACTGGCTCTCGGCGGAAGTGATCTTTGTCTCCAAAGAGGACGTCTATCTGGATCTTGCCGATTGGTGAGCAGGAAAGGCCAGGAACTATGCCATGGAATACAGTCCGGCTGGGCTGAAGCTGCCTTTGTTTGATTCCTAACTTCTCCATGGTATCCTTGTACAGGATGTTGATGCTGCTGCCGCCATCTATCAGAACTCGGAAAAAACGAGCAGCTCGCCTCTCTGTGGCAAAAGTGGCATCCAGAACCAGGGCATAAGAGCCGGGATTGGGCATTACTTCCGGGTGGTCGGCTCTGCTCCAGCTGATGGGCTTCTCGGACCAATGCATGAACCCGGGGGTCTCTGATGCCACTGCATTTACTTCTTGCTGTCGTTGCCGTCTGCTGTGCTTGTCGTCGGCCACGCTGGTGAACACGACATAAGCTCCGTGCTCTTCGGGATACTCGTCTTGTATGGCTCCGACCAGTCGAACTGCCGGCTGCTGGGGTGGGGGAGGAGGCGGCTGCCCATCAGGCGGAGGAAGCAGAAGGCCGTCACCCTTGGCGATCCTGGTAAGCCAATGGCACTTCTGAGTGGTGTGGTTGAACGGCTTCGCGCCACTGTGAAATTTGCAGGGTGCATCAAGAGTTTGCTCATACGAGAAAGTAGGCAGCCAATTGGGCTTGCCGCCCTTCTGGCGCTTGGATGGAGGCTGCCCTTCTGGCTGCTGGTCTTCGACTGTCGCCACCTGCCAGCTTGTAGAAGCCAGCTGCGTGGCCTTGCGTTTGCTGTTGTTGGGTTGCTGACGCCGACTGGTGTCACCAGTCGGGGCCCGAGGAGCCAGAGGAGCTACTTTGCCAGATGCATCAACTTGGATCTCCGCCTTCATGGAGGAGTCGGCTGTGGCGTATTTATCTGCTATGCTCAGCAGCTCGTCGAGGGTCGCCGGCTCGTCGCAGAGAAGCTTGTGCTTGAGGTGGGTGCCCTCTCGGCACCCGGCGGTGAAGTACTCGATGGCCTGCACCTCGTGCACGCCCTCGCAAGAGTTGCGGAGCTCGGCCCAGCGTGTGAGGAAGTCGCGAGTCGACTCGTTGGGGCCTTGGACACACAAGGAGAGCTGGCGAGGCTTGGGCGGCTGCTTGTACGTGCTGGTGAAGTTGCGGATGAAGGCTTCGGTGAAATCGACCCAGCTGTTGATGCTGCGGGGCTTCAGGCTGTTCAGCCATGTCCGGGCCGTGCCATGGAGCATGACCGGAACGTACTTCACGACAACGCGCTTGTTGCCGTTCGTGATGCTGACGGCTGTGGAGTAGTCGACCAGCCAGTCCTCCGGCTTCACGGAGCCGGTGTATTTGGGCGTGTCTCTTGGGAGCGTGAACCCTTTGGGGAAGGGCTCATCTCGAATGCGGGGGCCGAAATAGGGCGGACCCAGCTCATCTTCTTCTTCTAGTGCGAGGGATCGGTTGAGGCGGTCGATCCGGTGGCAGGCATCATTCTCTCCGACTCCTTCTCGGCGGCCAAGGCGGTCGCCGAGTGTCGGGTGCTCAACAGGCGATGGGGAGACGCGCCTTTCCCTGCGAGGGGGAGGAGGCGGACAGTCATCCCGTCGTTCCACTGCTCTCGGGCGGCCGTCTTGGTCGCGCTCGATGGTGAGGCGAGTCTGGCTGCGGCTGGCAGCCGGCTCCTTGTCTCTTCTTCAGCGGACGCCACCAGTCGGCGTCCGGGATGTCGCGCCTTGATCTCGGCGGGGAGGCGGATCGTCATTTTGCCGGTTGGGCGCCTCAGTGCGGCAGCCGGCCTCGTGCTGCTTAGCAGCCGCGTCGAGAAGTCGCTGGACGTGCTTCGCCATCTGGCGACGCTCTTCGCCCTCGAACTTGTGCAGCTCTTCTGCTGCCGCCTGGGCAGCTCGTATATTTTCCGCGGGCGTGGCGTAGACGGGGCGATCTGCCCCGAACAGGCTGGCGATGGCCACGCCGCGTTGCTGGACTGTGCCGATGCAGCTAGGCCCACCAGGAGCCGGCGTGCCACCCATAGCGCGGTCCATCTCGCGCTGGTAGGCCTCCGATAGGCGTCTCATGTAGGCCAGCTTCTTGGCGCTCTCGACGAGCTAGGCGCGGCGTGCTTCCAGCATCTCGGCGTCGGCGTCTTCTGGAATGGGCGCCGTCAGGTCTTGCAGTGCCGCATCGAGCGGGTCATGAGCACCTCTGCCAGAGTGCTCGCTGTGGCCGATGACAAGCACCTCCGTGACGGTGCTTCCGCCACTCTCCGCGCGAGGAAGCGGCTCGTCGTAGACCACCACGTTGGTGGGGAACGCGTCAAGCGACGCAGTGTCGGAGTCGACAAGCATCGGCTCGGTGGAGCCAACAGATTCCAAGTCTACAGCAGGCTCGCTGGTGACATGGAGCTGATCGAGGAGGCTCGCGAGGCGGCTCTCAGGGCCATCAGTGCACGCATCAGACGCGGGCTCGTCGGAGAGGCGAATCTCGCCAACAAGATCGGCGAGGCAGCTCGCCACGCAGGCGACCTCCGCGCCATGCAGCGCGTCGGCGCAGACTCCGTCTGGTGTGCCGGGCTGGCTGCGCTCGCCAGGGAGGAACAGGGTTCCCGTCCAGAACAGGTCTCCAGAAGACGGTGCACCTCGCCCCACGGTGGGCGCCAAATGTCGGGGGTTGGGTGCAACATATGCCAATGGATGGCTTATCATGGTGGGAGCGAGTAGAACGTCGCCGGTGCCTGGAAGCGGGATGAGGCGTAGACACGAACACCGGCGCACTTTACCCAGGTTTGGGGCTCTCCTAGGAGATAACACCCCTAGTCCTGCTCTGCGGGGTCTCCGCATGATCACTAAGGCACTAGTGAGTACAATGGTGCTCCTCGAGCTGTTTGCTAGAGGTGGAAGAAAGCAAGGCTAGCTCTCTCCTTTCTCTATGGGTGAGTCTAGTTCTAACAGGTTGGGAACCCTTTGCATGGGTGCCCTGGGGGTTTATATAGGCCTACCCCCACGGGTACATTTGTAATATTGCCGGGTGTAGGACCCGGCTGTCAGTGTCTCTGATCTTCGGCTTCTCCGCTGGCTGCTGGGGCCCGCCGCCTGGTAGGCCCCGCCGACTGGTCAGGTATGGAGAAGACAGGCCGCCCCCGCCGCTCGCGGGTCTTGCCGGCTGCTGATCACTGTAGCCATGATGCTAATGACGCAGGCTTGGTCGGGGGGGGGGGGTGGCTACAGTCCCGCCGTCTGGCAGGCGATCACTATAGCCACACCGTGTCTCGTTGGGTTAATGGCGCACGGGCCTCGAGGAAGGCATAGGTCGCCTGCTGGAACCCGGCTTCCCTCAGGCCCGACTGGTCCGGCTTCTTCCGCCTTCAGGACTCTCACTGCCTGGTAGGGCCCGCCGCCTGCAGGCCGTACCGACAGGCCATCGTGTGAACAGGGCTCCGCCCGTTAGGGATGACGCCAAGGGGGGAGTGGCAACAGTGCCGCGCCGTGCAGAGATCTCCGCCTGTACGGGGCACTGTGGCCACGCCCGGCCCTGGATTTGGGGGGATGGGCTACGCTGTAGTCACACCCTGCCTTGTCCTCTTGATGAGGGCACAGACTTTGAGGGCGCCGCGGGCTGACTGCTAGGAGCCGGCTTCTCTGGAAGCCGCCTACTAGGAGTCGGCCTGTCTTAAAGCCGTCTTCTGGAACTCGGCCGCCTATGGGTAGCCGACTATTCCTCCAGCCGACCACTAGAAGGCGGCACTTCGTCTTGACACTTTGAGGGGCGCAGCCAGCCCCGATGCCTTGAAAGGTTCCGGGTCTCGGGTTAGCCTACCCGTGGCCCATTACTCCAACAACCGTGCCTCTCGAACAGAGTGTTCTTACCGATGCCTCTGCCACCTCTCTTTTTTGCATCCAGAGGATTTGTACCTGTGCCTCGAGAATGCCAATTCAAAAACCGTGCTTGTGCATCGGAGAAGCTGCAATTCCATGTCTGTATGCAGAGGGTGTGTAGCCGTGGCTCGAGAACGTCAATTGCAAGGCCGTATTCATGCCTTGCCAAGCCGAAGCACGTGCCTGTAGAGGCTAAGTTTCCGTGCCTTCGTTGCCTCCATTCACGTGTTTCCGGCGAGTTGCTGCCTGTATCTCTACGTGCCTGTGGTGATACCCGTGCCTGTGGAATAGACAGGTATGTGCGTCGTGTGCCTGCATACCCGTGTCTGTGGGATAGACACGTATGTGCGTCTTGTGCCTGCATAGCCGGGCCTCACGTGAAACCAGCCTTGACTATCGAGGGACAGATGTTGTGAATCTAGCTAGATGAGGCACGGATGAGTTTTGGCCTTCGGATCTAAGGTGTACGGCTGGCTGTTCGTTTGCTTCATTGGATTCTTCCGTCGGTGGTCTTTGTTCAAAGCAGGAATTGATGACCGATGTGCCGGCTGTTCGATGTGACTATTCAGTGTGTCAGTTACCGTAAAATAAAGTTAGAGGCTCCTCGATTTCTCCACGGCATCAAATATTTGTGCACAGCCATGACTTTACGAAGTGCATGGTTTCATGAGCTTCGGAAGCACAACCGTCTATTCGCTGTTCCTAGTTCACACATTAATGCGCATTGTAACTCAAACGTCCCTCGCCAAGGTTAAATACTGGCCGTGTTTGTGAGGTCTCCACGTCGTATTGTAGCCACAGAATCAGGCAGTTCCCACCCTCCTCACCACTCCCCAACCTTGTCGCAGGGTCTCAGGAATCTCCATTGGCACCTTGCTGCTCGCTGCCATGGACGACTTTTTGAACACCACCGAGTACCATCCTATAGTTGCCGATCGTAACACGAAGCTCGACGTGTGGTACACCAACGAGCCTGGCAAGGTGGAGGAGATCATTGCCTTGTACGAGGACTGGTTGCGCGAGGAGAAGCACAAGTTTGTTGGTCTCGGCATGGAGTTCACGCGAAAGGATTGTTACGGGCGTAGAAAAGTCGCCGTCATGCAACTGGCTATGCGAATCATGTTTTGGTCTATCACTTCTGCAGGGCCAGGACGGAGTGCCCTGCCCTGAAGGATTTCCTTGAGAATAGAGGTATAACTTTCTCTAGTGTGGGCGTCAGGAATATTAGAGATGCTCTTTTTCAAGATTTCATCAGAATTCCAGAAGGGTACCACATCGACATCCAAGAGAAGTTTATGATCAAAGGCGGCGAAGAAAGGGACTCCATGGAGGACTTAGCAGGAGCCATCATTGATGAATCTTATTCGAAGCCGGAGTCATCTTTTCCAGAACTTCTTCGTCACTACTGGGATTGGAAGCCACTTACTTTTGATCACCTGAAATCTGGAGCTACTATAAGTGAAGATTTCATTTTCGTTAGTTTCTGCCTTTGTTGCTATAACAGTACTTGTTTTTTTGTATATTCATGTTTTCATTTGCTTTTCCTTTAGGAAGGGTATGTGAGCTATGAGCTATACCGCCGGTTTCTGTCGATGAGGGACATCCTGCATCATCGCTGTCTTCCTGATCTCAGATGGCGAGGACATTTCTAAGGAGTAGTCTAGGTGGAAGTGCTGGCAAGATGGATTGTGTGATGAATTGGTTATTTGATAGTTATTGTATGGGGTAATATTACATAGACTGATGAATTTGTAATTGTGGTGGTTTTATTTTGAACCGGATGGAGTTGACTAGTTTGGAAATCTAAGTTTATTTTCGTGATCATCTAAGTTTTTCTTGATTGGGTGCCTTCAAGAATATTTTCCTCTAATGATTTTTTGCTACGAGTTGGTATAAGATGAGATGTATTAAGGGGAGCACTCAGATGTGCACTTTCGTGATTCTAGGCAGCGCACAGTCGTCTGTTTAGGGAGGCATTGTTTTTGTTTTAGGCAAGGCACACTCTGGTGTTATTAGTTTGCTAGCTGCTTCAGTTCTTCTCTCAATATTGTCACACTGACAGGTAGGGGCATTACTTTCACTTTGTGTTCATACTGTGTTTGGCACGGTTGTGGTTGTGTGTTTGAAATGTTTTTATGCAGAGCTTGAGTGTTTTTAAGATTCTTCAGATTTTCTCACCGTTCTGTCTGTTTCAATATATGTTGTCTATTTCAATATTTGTTGTTTGTTTTAGGGACGGTAATCCAGTGTGATACTTGCTATGGGAGTATTGTGTTAGCGACGGTTGCGTTTCTGTGTTTCAATTATTGTGGTGGTACTTTGATTTTGAAAGGCATGGCCGTGAAGGCATTTGATGCATTGTCGTATGTTTGGCAGAGGTGTTATCCTTTCTTTGGGTACTAAATTCGGAGAGGCACTGCGTTATGTTAGTATGAGTCACTGTCATGGTTGTATGTTCTGTAATATTTCTAGGTAGTCTGCTAGTGAAGTCACGTCTGTCTAGTTAGTGGAGGCATGTCCTATGTTATGTTGAGTCAGAGTTCTATCTGTCGTTCACAAGTGCTTCCTCTGACACGTTTGCTCGGAGAGGCACATCTACGATGTTATTCAAAGGCAAGGTCGTGCCTTTCTTTCGGAATGTTTGCTTTCCCTTATTTGCTGAGAGAGACTCGTTGGTGAAACTTGTGAGGTCACGGACCTTTTACAGTTGAAGCCACGGTCGTTCTTCTGTTTTGGTATTTTTTTCAGTTTAGTCGTCTATCCCAGAGGATGGATCTTCTTTCGTTAACTTGAGTCACGGTCGTGCTTCCATGACTCGTTGGCTTGGAGAGGGACCGGTGTTAAGCTATCGAGGGGACGGTCCTGTGTTAACTGGTGGTGCACTTGTGTGTGTCAGCTTAGTTGTCCGTGGTAAGAGAGGCACGTTCTTCGTGGATAAGAGGCACGACAGTGCCTCCGTGACCTGCATTACTGGAGGTGAGTCATTTAGCTCCTTCGTCAGATGCTTACGAATCGATAGTGTTTTTCCTCTGTGTTCCAATTGTTTCATTTATTATGTCTACTCGAAGTGAGTGGTGTTCTAGTGCAAGGAAGTGAGTGATGTCTTGAATATGATGTTTACAACTTTTGGAAAAAATACGATTCTTATTTATAATGTTTGCTGTTCAGGAATTTAAGATTTGATCATTTGAACGCACAACTGTGTTTAATGGGATCCATAGCAGATATCTTGTACCGACACAAAAATAGCTGAAACGATGTTGTGATTACATGAGTCGATATGGCTGAAACAATGTTCGGATGGCTCCAGCTAAATTAAGGCACAGTTAAGCAGTAGGCATGTTTTTCCAACTCTTCTTCTTTCGCGCCGGATATTGTGCTTGTCGAGGACGATGCTCAGTGCCTCAAATACATGGCCTGTGTTGTAGTTGGATGTTATCATTTTGAAAGTTAGTTGTTCTCTCATCGGTTTCACATGGATCTGCAAACACATAACCGTGCAAACTAATAAAATTTATTGTAAAACTTAATGTTCAGCTGGCTTGGATGAACGTATGTTGATGTGTTGTCAATGAGAGTGAACTTACATTATTGATAAAAAATGAATTATTATTCAAATTAATGAGCGGCATCAAATGCATGGTGTAAATAGCACTGTCATCCCTGAAAATTGAGAGCATTAATGTCTGTGATTAGAAGGTGAACAGTAGATATGGGATGTGTAGTGGAACAAAAAGATGCATGGTTTAAATGAGGTAGAGCTACAGTTAAAAGAAACTCACTCTCTGTCTGAGTTACATACACTCTGCACAGGTTTGACATGAAAGGAGGCCATGGTGTGAGGATAGTTGTTGTAAGCAGAATGGTAAGCTCTCTTGAAGTTTTCGATGACAATGTCCGAGTGTTCCTTTATACCGTCGCAATTGATATAAGGACACAGAATTTCGAAGCGACGCATTGCAAGATTCACGATGATGAGGTAGATAAAATGTGGATCCTTTCTCACAGGTATTAAGACCTAAAACAATTAACAGGGAATAATATCATTGTAACAAGAAAAACTTGTAGAATCAAGACGAACACTGGGCAGATAGAGTGAGTAGGGTGAACTCACGATGTTACATTTGTTGGGCAGCCTGTACCCAATAGTTTTTTCCACAATGTGTTCCTTGAGTAGTTCTGTGCTTGCTCCTAGAACTTTAAATTTATCCTGCAGAAAATTGAAGCTGTGTCACTCAGTGTGGTAGTAGTAGTAAATGTGGTTTGTTATTATTATTTATGAGAAACAAGAACTTACAGAAGCGTCAATGTACATTATATGCTTGTGCACAAATGTTGGCGTTGCGTAGAATTGTTCTTTCATCAGCAACGCTGAGTAAGCATCGACCACGAATGAGTTGATATATCCGTATACCTTCATTGACAAACCTAAAGTTCGATGATCGGCCCAACGTCGATCGACGAAGAATATCCTCTTGCTGTCAAAAAAACAAATGAATTTTAAATCATAAGATTTTCTTTTTAACATAAGAGGAAATGATTAGTATTCAATTACAATAGTAGAAGAATCGAGCCGAAACACTTGAATATGATAGCTTCAGGCAGAATACATTGCATTAGTAAACGAAGGGACCAAAACTTTACTGTAACAGGAACAACGAATTCATTACCTATCATTTTGCTTGACACCTGGCGTATTGTCGACGATTGTTTCATACACTTCTTTCTCCTCGTTGTGGAATCTCTTATTTCCAAAAGTTGGCAGTGATCTTGATGGTCATTCCCTTGGTCAGTGAATCGAGTCTGTTCTAGCTCAGAATGATGTTGATGAGGCTGGAAGACATGACCACCGGAGTTCAATTGACCATTACTAAGTTGCAGACGACCCTCATTATAATTGTTGTTTCTTTGGAACATTAGGCGTTGTGGTTGGTGCTGCATGCGCAGTTCTAATGTTCTGACAGTTGGATCACCGGTTGAGCTTGAAGGAATATCTGTTGGAAAATGCTGGAGAGGATGGCCGGAATACTGCATGCTGTTGAACTGTTGTTGCAAGGCACTGTAACTTTGCCCATTAGACTCACCTCTGTGTGGTTGCTGATTGTTCTTCTCTTGAGGTTGGCGTTGTTGGCACCGTGTAGTGCTGTTATTCTGAGCATCATTGTGTTGGGGGTAGTGGGCATCACGGACAGTGGTTTGTTGCTGGTACTGCTTGTGACTTTGGTTGTTCATCGCATATGGTGAGCGCTGGCTGTTGTTTGAACCGCCGTTATTCTGAGCACCAGGATGTCGGTAGAAGTGGTTTTTGATACTAGGAGCTGGTTGGTTGTAGTGTTGGGACAAGGGAGTTGCTGGTAAACTTTGGGACAAGAAAGTTTGAGTTAAACCTGTAGAGTATGACGTATCAAAGGCCTGTGTGAGGTGGCTACCGCCTGACATTGATCCTGGTCTTCTGGGTATAGGTGGCTCTGGATAGTTAGAAAGGGAAGATCTAGCTGACGAGCTTGAATTCTTGGCCAAGTGTGAGACAGTATCAGGTTGGCATTGTTGTGATGCTACTTGGTTATGAAAGGGTTGTTTCTTTTTTTGTTCAATGACTCTGTCAAGTTGTTCATAGATAGATGGGTCAGACCATATTTGATCATCATCAATGAATCCACAATCAAGGAGTCCTCTGTGGTTGTCAGCATGTAGAGACTGGTTGTTTGCAGTTTCTGTTGAATTATGTGGAGGCTCCAGTATCCTAACTCTTTCTTAGGAGGCGTGTACTCTTGTTACCTGGATCTTCTGACTGCTGTAAGGACCTCTTGTGAGCTGCCATTTGTGGTTCCGGTTCTGGCGGATGTGCGCTTGTGGTAATAGGGACGCTGTCTGTGGGATCAATAGGTGGTTGCTTCGTACATTGTTCATGTTCTTCTGTAATGTTATTGTCTTCTGCATCGACAGATGTTGCAGCAACCAGTGGAGCATCACTAGTGGATGGAATTGCTTTTCCCGTGTCCAGTATTGAGCCAAAACCGCCAGCAGAATCACTGGGGACTTCTACTGTAGGAGCAAGGGAGGAAGTAGCTCTTGTGCGTTCTGTTTCAGCAATGTTCTTCTCGTCACTCAAAGTTGAAACAAGATGGACCTTATCTTCCGGCAGCGAAGAAGAACGTTGTCCAGTGACATTGTTTGATTTTTGTGCAGGTTGGGATACAGTGAGGCTCTTTGTGTTGGTTGAAGAGTTGTTGTGAGCGCAGTCAGAACCGCTGGACCGTGCAGTAGTTGGTGACGTTTTCCCAATGTGATAAACAGGTGCTCCAAGTGTATCTGTTGAGATTGGATCAGTCAGTAATTGTTTGTCAACCGCAGAGTGCGAGGTTGATGTTTCTGTTGCAGTAGGTTTTGCTGTTTCCTCCAAGAGTTTTTCCAGTGGGCTTGTCAGAGAGTTGTGGTCTGCAGATCCTCCAGCAGAATTTTGGGTTTCAATCGGTACAGAACACTCAGACGAATTTTCACATGTCATTATAATTGCCCCGCTCTCCAGCATCTCAGATGTTGACACGAAGGGCTCATGAACTGTCAAGCCATCAAGGCAGTTGTGCAGATGGTTATGCACTTTGTCCAGATGAATCTTGGCTTGTTCATCAATGTCCTCTTTGTTGTGGTCGATCCTGTTCACCTCCAGTAGCAACTTAATCTGGGTTGATGATTTTAGGCGTGAAGATAGATGAATTTGGGACTGCTCTTTGTCGTACGGATTCTGGGATTCTGGGTCAGGGGTATCGCAGCAACCCTTTACATTTTCCAGGGAGTATGATGTGGCGTGAAGGACACTGGTCGAGCCACTGCTGGAAGAACTTTGACTGCTTGTCGTGCTAGAACTTGGAAGCGTAGAATATGTTGAAGGGAGTGATGAAAAAGTTTCTTTTTCATTTGAGTTGTCCTGTTGCAAGTTACAATAAACGCCCCGGTCTCTGGTCTTGGTTTCTTTTGCACTAAGATCCCTACCAAGTGAAAGGAGCTTCTCCAATTTCTGCTCGAGACCTGGTTGAAACCGCGAGAAAAGTTCTGTGTACATTTCATTGATAACTTTGGCAATTTTCACCTTGGCCTGGAATTGAAACAAAAACCATCAGAAATTATTAATACCGAGAATGAAAAGAAGTTATTAATACCAAAAATGAAAAATATCTTGTGAACTATAGGAAGGGCATGGAATAATGTGCGCAGAAGGACACATGATGTGCTGCGGGAAGCGCGGCTAACAAAGTCCATGAATCATGGTGAACACATTCCTTGAAAGAGCACACCCGACGTACCTTACGAAGCATGGTTGATCTACCGCCGCAGGGAAGCAGTGCTATATTGAACACAAAAGCACAGCTAACGTACTATAGGAAGCACTTCTATAGTTAACACAAAGTCACAGTTAACGTACTATAGGAAGCACTTGTAGTTTTAACACAAAACACAGATGACGTACTATAGGAAGCACTTCTATATTTAACACAAAGCACAGTTAATATAGGAAGCACTTAGTTTTAACACAAAAGCACAGGTAACGTACTATAGGAAGCACTTCTATATTTAACACAAAGGCACAGCTAACGTACTATAGGAAGCACTTCTAGTTTTAACACAAAAGCACAGCTAACGTACTATAGGAAGCACTTAGTTTTAACACAAAAGCACACTAACGTACTATAGGAAGCACTTCTATATTTAACACAAAGCACAGCTAACGTACTATAGGAAGCACTTCTATTTTAACACAAAGCACAGCTAACGTACTATAGGAAGCACTTCTAGTTTTAACACAAAGCACAGCTAACGTACTATAGGAAGCACTTCTAGTTTTAACACAAAAGCACAGCTAACGTACTATAGGAAGCACTTTGTATATTAACACAAAAGCACAGTAACGTACTATAGGAAGCACTTTATATTTAACACAAAAGCACACTAACGTACTATAGGAAGCACTTCTGTTTAACACAAAAGCACAACTAACGTACTATAGGAAGCACTTCTATATTTAACACAAAGGCACAGCTAAGGTACTATAGGAAGCACTTTTATATTTAACACAAAAGCACAGCTAACGTACTATAGGAAGGACTTCTATATTTAACACAAAAGCACGCTAACGTCCTGTAGGAAGCACTTCTGGTTTTAACACAAAGGCACACCTAACGTATTATAGGAAGCACTTCTAGTTTTAACACAAAAGCACATCTAACGTACTATAGGAAACTATCTGGATGACCACGAAAGGACAGCTAACGGCCTATATGAAGCACTTCTAGTTTTAACACAAAAGCACAGCTAACGTACTATAGGAAACTGTCTGGATGAACACAATAGGACATGTATCTGTTTCGTAAAAACTTAGGGAACATCATTTCAAACATAAAATCAGGTGCAGAAGCTGGAAATCACTTACGGAACAAAGTTTTTCTTGAGGCACAAATTCTTCTATGTAGGCTTCTAGTCTGGGACTCATTTGAAAAAATGGCGCCTGAAAGCCAGGCGGTGATTGGAAAGGCGTGCGCCTAATGTCTTTCAGCTGCCATGTGGAAGGAAACAATTACAGTCAAGTCAAATTAATACATGGAAGCTAAGTCATTATGTTGAGTCGAAAACT
This sequence comes from Triticum aestivum, assembly GCF_018294505.1. Taxonomy (NCBI): domain Eukaryota; kingdom Viridiplantae; phylum Streptophyta; class Magnoliopsida; order Poales; family Poaceae; genus Triticum; species Triticum aestivum. The sequence goes on from NC_057796.1 coordinate 292,840,910, forward strand.
TCGCCAAAGGAAAATGATGAAAAGTTGACTCACCGTGTGTTTCCCAAAAATTCCGTCCTCTGTTGACAGGCTGTCTATGTTAGCATAATTCTTAATGGCCTCTGTGTCCCACATGACAAGTCTTGCAGGAGTGTCAGGTTCCAGGTCCATAATCTTCGTATCCAGGTACTCAAAATACGTTATCTGCAAGTGGGGAAGAGGTAAAAATTAATCATGTTCTTGTAGCTGCTTGTGGGTATAAAGAAATGTACAAGTTAGTGAACGAACCACTGGAATCAGGAGGCAGCCACATAGGGCGCCTGCGAATCCTTTGTCCTTGAAGGTCTGGAGTGATGCCACCAGTTTCTCTGTGACAGCATTGGACCAATCATATGATGATATGTTACTTGCTGGTCCTTCTAGAGCGGCTAAGTAGTCGGGGCTAACGCAATCATATGTCGTTGGGCATAGAAATACCACCGTTGCAAACATCACGAAAACCCGTTGAAACACTTCTCCTGTCAGCTCTGGGGTTATGAGATCAGTTAACTCTCTGATGTTTGGAGCATGCCCAGCACACCGAGTTTCAGACTTAACCTGACATCTGAAAGCTTCTGAGCATTTTCTAGGGATAATCTGCCCGCCCAGTGGAATTCCTAAGATCCGGTGCACGGTGTACGAGTTGATAAGGAATCTGTATCCACTAGGCAGTATGAAACACCTGGAAGGGCAATCAAAATAGCAGACAAGCCAGCGAACGAAACACCTTCGAAGCTCGCGACAGCACAGATCTAGAAGGTATCCAAAACCAATATCTCTGACAAGCTGCTTTTGTGGTTCTGTTAGCTTTTCACAGACAGTAATGAATTTCTGGAAGCTAAGTTTTGTGCTGAACTCTTCTTCATATTCACCCATTGTAACAGCTCTGTGGACACAGATAAGAAATGACCTTTAGCAAATGTATTGTTGAACCACATGATTTTCTTGCAGAAGCTTACATATAAACGCCGAGTCGGCAAAACAGAGACAAATATTTAAGCCGTGATTAAAAATGCAGCTAGAATGAGAGGTATTGATTTCCAAAGAAATTTCAATGACACACGCGAGATGCATGATAAAAAACACCTACTTCGAGGCAGCAAGCTGCTTCTTTCTCCTGTACTCCTCAACAAGCTTTTTGTGTGCTGCACGTTTTAACTCGATCCTTAGTCTCTCTGCCTCTAGTTGGTCATGAACCATGAAATCTTGGGTGACAATCTCCGTGCCATCGACAGACTGAGACTGAGTCTCCGACAGCTGTGGGGTGGAGTCCATCTCATTGAACTCTACATAAGAGGTCATGAGACGTCATCGTTACCAGGTCAGCTATGTAAGACAGTTGTTAGCAGTCCATGTGAGACCATCATCAATAGGTTGGTTAGCTAAGACGGATTCTAACTCTGAGTTAGTAACTGCTTTGCAAAAACGGACGTAAGTCCTTTGGATCTCTGCTATAGATTGCGGATCTATACAATCATTTGACCTGTGTCCTCATGTTAGGGATCAGGATAGTGAATTTTGACTGCAGTTTCATTGAGCTCTGCAACTAATATAATCTGTGGTCACGAGAGTGTTTAAGTTTTGCATGGCTGGAGATATAACTCAACTTAGCAAAACCAGGGCGCAAGCATGCAGTTGGCATGATTAAAGTGAGGTCAGCTGAGTCCTAATTTTAAATCCATAACCCTTCTGCTGCTAAGACGGCGCAACAGTTTGAGCACGGACCAGCTGAAGATAATTGGATCCGGAACCGATATTCAAATCGCGCCCCACGTGCTGTGTTGCGCACATGCGGTGTGTATGCAGCCTGCGGAATTGCTAGCACTGGTAATTTTTTTGTTCAAACGTTGAATCGGCGGCATAATCATGGTGAGGATGCAATGGATTACCTGAACAGGAGATCCACGGCGAGTGAGATGAAGGAGACCGATAATTTTTCTGTGACGAGCGAACTCCGCGGAGGGATCAGGATTGGCCTTCCTTTGGAGAGCCAGAATATGCCTCGCCTGTCGCCACCGATGCTAGATGGAGAGAGATCTGGAACTCATCTGCGGATGACCCCACAAGTTAGTCAAATACTTGGAGGAACTATTTGAGAGCCCACATATCAGTATGACTTTGAAGTCCACCTACCACATTTTCTCACCTCAGATGGAGGTACTCCTCGTAGGACTCATATAAGGCTGACCCCACAAGTTAGTGAGAGACTTAGAGGAATTAGTAACTGAGAGCCCACTTGTCAGTCTCGTCGACGGTCAAGTGAAGTCGACCTACCACATCTCGTCACGCCCAAGAAACATGCCCATCTCTCATGCGTCGCAAAACTCACCCCACCTATCAGGTTATTCTTCTCCTGCACTTAAAAAATCAAAGTAGCCTCTCTCTTTCTTTCTCTCTCTCTCTCCCTCTCTCTTTCTCTTATCTCTCTCTCCTAGATTCAAAATCATTGAAGGAGATCGCTGACAAACTGCAGGGAAGCAGATCCCCCACAATTTAGAAAGGTGTGAGTTCCGAACAATCAGCGCATAAGATTCGGCAATCAAAGGTTAGTAAATTTTTTATCAACGCACCTTTTGCGTGGCGATTCCTGATACACGAGATTCAATTCGTTGATGAATTTGCTGTGGCCGGGATTCATAGAATAAAACTGTTTAGTTTTACACTGTAGCTCTTATTTGAGTTTGTTTTTTGTTTTGTGTACTCTCGTCCTTGTAATACGAGCTTGTTACTTTTGTTAGGTTTCATGGTTATCTTTGTGTTAAGTGTTGCACAAGCAAATTAGCATCAGAGGATCTCACTTTGGTTGAGGTTGTAGTTTAATAAAAAATTAATTTATGTATATATTTATATATGTCAATTATATAGAACTAAAAATATATCTCTGTTGCATTGTAAGTGTAAAAGTTTAGTAAGGAATATTGAGATCGACTTCGAAAAGTTTCAACACTGATACTGCAGGTTTATAACCTTTATATTTATTACGTCTGTTTTCTGGGCAGATGTTCAGGAGTGCGTCATCTGGTCAGGACAACAGGGACGGTCGGTCTTTGAACGACATCGACAAGGATTATGGAGGCAGGTAATAGTAAGGCAGTTGAACATTAGTGTTTGGTCTTTTATTTCTGGGACGTTTGCTGTCAAGGTGCCACCACTGAGAACACCAAATAGTAGATCATTAACAACAACAAAAATGATTCTATATATCCTGGATGAATGCTGTAATATCTGTTTATCCTGTGCATCTACTCTACAGTTGAGTATCGAGAGGTGGAAGAATTTTTTTTACTACAAAACGAGAAGAAGATCAAGGATGCAGATGCTGTCAAACACGCACATGCCATGCGGGCTGGAATAATTGGAGTCAAGAGTGAGATACAAGTTCTTGGCAAACGTCCCAACCAGGAGCATGGTGTGCAACAGACACCTGCGAAGAGGGGCATTCTAAGTAGCAGAGACTCCACTAAGTAGATTGTGCAGGTAACAACGAAAACTTCAAACGCTGGTTTTGAACGTACGTGGAAGTTTTACTCGCACGTGCCTCTAATTATTTTTTGGTTTGAAGACACAGATGCCCACAAAGGCGTAGAGCGGGCGTTGTGATGGCCTAGCGTTTGTAGGCGGTCATAATGAAGAGGTACAGGGTAACAAAATTTCCTTTGATGCAAGCAGAAGGATCATTGGCAACAAAAGCATTGGTGTTCAAGGATTCGGTACGGTTTGCACAAGCAAGAAGAGCCCGACGACAAAATCAAACATAGGAGCAATAAACTCTACCATACAGCAGCACCAGAAAGCAATACAGGTGACAGCAAATACGAACGTGCAACAACATTTAAAGCAAATGTATATTTTTTGTGAGCAATTTTTTCTTTGTTTTCGTCTGGTATATTTAAATTGTAGTATCTTCCACACGCAGGTGTACGAGCAAGGAAGCAAGTATCGCGGCAGTCCACGGATCGATGAAAACATAAGGCAAGGTCCTTTGAAAGGATCACCTGTGGCGTTCAACATGAGGGGTCCTTCCAAAGGATCTCCGATGGCATTCAGAATCGTCAGCGAAATCACCAATGCACGGAGGTTGTCACCAAGCTTTGCTGGACAAGAGAGGCATGGGAAAACAAAGGTGACGTCGGAACTATGCTTTTTCAATTCAACACACAAACAGTTTTATGGAAGAACAGGGTAAAGTGCAAAACAGGAGGACGGCTGTCCGTCTGTACGGCTGTATGTGCAGTTGTTCTTTTATATAGGATGTTGTTGTGCCTCTCCGGTTGTATGGTGTAAACAGAAGCACATCTGTGCCTCTTTGTGCAGATGTGTGTGTAGCATGGTCACATTCGTGCTGCTGGGTGTAATGTGAACAGTGCCTCTGGTGTACCGCTTATACTCGGTGAAGAGGCACGGGTCTGGTTTTGGTATACCAGATGAGCCCTGATGAGTCATATAAATCTTTTGTTTAGAAATTAAAAAAATGCATATGCTGCTCTGGACATCTAATTCTGTTTCTTGCCATGTGTTCAGGATTTGGCGGAGGGGATAACAGATGAGGGAAAGAAATATCATAGTTCTCCATCCATTTCGAAGGAAACGCAACGTTCACAGCAGCAAGTAGCGTACAGCGCCAGCACGGATTGCATGGTAGAAGCAGCACAGTCCCTTGGTTGCACGAGTGCCGGAGAAACAGGGAGCAGCATTGCACAATGCAACAGTGGAGAGGCGGACTCATTTATGGATTTGACCGTGCCATGCAGAAACGACGCTGCTGCGTGTGACAAACAACAGAGCAGCAGCAGCTCCGCTGTAAGTGGACCTGTGGCTGGCGATGAGACTGATGTCGTCAGAAGTGAATGCGATCAGACGAACGAAGACACGGTAGACAGAATCATCATGGCGCCGCCGACCATTGTAGAGAAAGAAATGGACGACATGTTTAAAGAAGGCATATACCCAACGATTCAGGAGGTCACCGAAGCGCTCGAACCAGAGGGTGGTATGGTATTCGGATCATTGGATGAGTGCTTTTTCTTTTTCTGCAGATATGCTAGAAAGGTTGGCTTTGCTGCCAAGCGATCAACGAGCAGAAGATCGACATATGATCAGCAGCTTGACAAGCAGGTGTTTCAGTGCACCAAGGAAGGGCAGAATAAAACAACTGAGAGACATGTTAAGGAGAGAAGGAGCAACTTCTTGATCCAGACAAGCTGCCCAGTCCAAATAACAGCCAAGAGGGATACAGATAGGAGGAAATGGTATCTGAAGAAAACGTGCGTCTAGAGCACAACCACCAGCTTCACCCATCTGATTGGATGCTGAAGTTCATGAGATGCTATAAGAAGATGACACCTTAGGAGAAATTCTTTATACAAGTGCTGCAGAAGGCGAGGTTAGAACCAAGGAAGGTTATGCAGATTTTTACTGCCATGGGGAAACCGAGGCGAGAAATTATGTTCGACACGATTGACATAAGCAACATTGCATGCCGGGACAGGGCTGGAGAGCGCGGCACTGATATCGCAGACACCATGAAACTGTTTGCCGATATGGAGAGGCAGAGGCCGGGATTCTACCATGTGGAAGAGACAGAGAACAATGTAGTGCGCAACCTTTTCTGGACAGACTCCTTGTGTAAGATGAATTATGATCTATATGGAGATTTCGTGTCTTTTGACACGACATTCTCTACGAATATATATGGCTTGCCATTTGCACCAATTATAGGTGTCGACAACCACGGGTCGACCGTCCTGTTTGGAGTAGGCCTTTTGAAGGATGAGAAAATAGGGTCATTCAAGTGGCTCCTAAGCACGTTTGTCGAGGCAATGGGAGGTAAAGAGCCGAAATACATAATAACAAACCAGGACCACACGATGAAGACTACAATAAAGGAAGCTCTTCCGAGAACGAGGTACAGGTCCTGCTGGTGGCATATTAGGAAGAACCTGAAGGAAAATAACGCAGCAGTGTTTGCGCAGCACCCCGAGATGTCTGATGATATATTTCGAATCGTCAAAAACTCACTAGATCAAGACGAGTTTGAGCGTGCCTGGAAAGCAGCAATTTCTGTGCACAAGGCGGAAGGCAACAAACACCTGAACACGGTATGGGAACTCCGAAATTTTTGGGTGCCTGCCTACTTCAAGGACTGCTTCTATCCTTTCTCGTCAACAACCACTCGCAGTGAGAGCACGAATTCGATGTGGAAGAATTACGTCGACCACAAGGACACTATAAAAAGGTTTGTTGATGCGTATCACATGATTCAGCAAAATTGCCTCCCCACACTTGACAAGAAAAGACACCGAATAGAAGAGAAGGCGCCATCACTAGAGACGGGTTTTCCGATTGAAAGACAAGCAAGTCAAGTATACACGAATGAAATTTTCAGGGAATTCCAGCTGGAGCTACGGAACTGGACTTACTTCAAGTGCTCTGACCTGGCAAAGGGGAGGCAGTATTTTTTTAAAAAGATTATTGAGCCTGGAGAAAAAGTGTGGAAACCATATCCGGGCGAGGAATTTGACAGGTCTGAGTTCAGGGTAGATGTGGATGAGCAAAAAGAAATATACAGTTGCAGCTGCAAGAAAATGAGTAGGGATGGCATTCAGTGCTGCCATGTGCTTAAGGTGATGGACCAAACATGCATGATCGATCAACTTCCAAAATCCTTTGTCATCCCCAGATGGACCAGGAATCTATCAAAGAGTCTGAAAGTTCTGTCTACAAGTCAAGGTGATAGCATGACCGCACAAGACGATGGAACTATGAGATTCGGCCTTGCTTACGCTGAGTTGTCGGATATCTGTTCAAATGCTTGCAGAAAAGAGAAGGCATACAGTGTGCTTCGTGAGTGTATGGTAGATATGAAAATAAAAGTCATGGCGGCACTTGCTGAGGAACCAGACACAGGCATTCTTGCCGAAACTCTCAAGAACCCTCCCATGAGTGGCTCAAAGGGCACGAAAAAAGGAGATCGAATCAAAGCTGGTTCTGAGAAGAAAGGAAAAGGCAACAAAGCCGCATCCAAGTGCGGCCGTTGTAGAGTAAAGGGTCACAGGAAAACAAACTGCCCGGATAACCCAGAAGTCCAGGAGAGGATGAGGATTGAAGAGGAGAAGAGGAAATCGCAGCAGGAGAAGAGGGCAAGGTCAATGAAATGGCCGACAACACTGACAACACCATCGAGGACATCAAACGGCTCAGGACAATGCACTCCAAGCCCAGGAGGAAGACGTGAGACGCCAGCAACTCCAACGACCCCACTCACAGCAGGGAGCATTTACCAAAGTCTTGCATCTACGCCAGAATCGATCATCACACAAGCCAGGCACATAGAATGCATGCAGGGAAGCCCGGAACAAGGCACGGAATCTGCGCAGTCCATTTTCAGAAAGGAAAGGTCTTAGTGGAGACTTTTTGGTACCGGAGAACAGTATGAATAGAAAATTAAAAGGTAATAATGCAGCTTAAACAGGACGTAAGCAAAAAACAGTGATGACTGCAATCTTTCACTTTGTTTTTATGTATGAATATTAATTTTACAGGTAAATAGGTTTTGCACAAGGGCGGAGAAGGAAGAATGGATCGCTGAACATTCAAAAAATAAGGCCGCACGTGGAGCGATGAAATAGCAAGTGATCGGTGGGGAAGGCGGGCGGGTGTCGATTGTTTATTTCTTGTGTGTGGTTATAAGAACGGCTTGTAAGTTAATTTGCTGCAGTTATAGAAACAAAACAAATTTAAATAAGAACGCCTTTTGCTTCTTTATGTATTTTTACTCGGCGGAGGAAAATATCAGAGGCACAGGTTTCCTTGTTATTTTCCGCAGCCGCATAGGTTTCTGAACGTGGTTGTTGTAAGCATACAAGCATGCTTCTCTGCTGCGTGACAAGAGATAAAATAACCTAAGGCACAGGCAGCCACGGCCATGCCACCGGTGAGTGTTCAACCGTGACTCTCACGGTTGCATGGTCACGTCCGCTGTTATGGAACGAAAACATTTTTAAGCACATATTCTGGGTCGTGCTTCTGGGGATGCGTAACCGTGGCTTTCGTGGTAACGGTGCCTCGCCTGTTCTCACGCCTGTTCTTCTGTTATGGATGCATGTCCTTAAGTAATTCAAATAACCGTGCTTGCGATGCGTGTCCAATCGTGCGTCATGTTCCTTCACGCTGTGCTTCTGTCATGCAAAGATTTAAAACAGAATGGGTCATGGTTGTGTTTGTTTTTCTGTTTCACAAATGGATATAGTGCCTGGCAGTAGGTTCACGATGTTTCTTGTGAGAGAATCACGTCTTTACATGCTACTAAAGCACGTGGAATCACGGCCGTGCCTATGTGGAATGTAGAACAGTGCGTTACAATGCCGAATGCAGGACCGTGTGTCTTGTTCTTGAAAAGTCATGCTTCTGCCATCACTTCACTTACTTGGTTTTGTCCGTGTTTTAGCAGAATCATCTGCAAAGCACATGCATGGCCTTGAATCTTCTAGTGACTTAATTGTCAACGTGCCTGTGGAAAATTTTGCCGCTTGCAGAGGCAAGATGACTATAGAACCGTGCTTCCGGCGTCGAACAGATTCACAAAGACAGGCACGCTTTGTGAATGTGTGCGGTAAATAATTAAATCACGGAGGGGCATGCCCGTGCCTGGTCTGCGAGTACAACAGTGCATCTCGTACCATCAAAGCCGTGGCTCTATTTGATGTTTCAAGCAGCCACCTAGCATTGACTTGTTACCACTTTAGAGTTTTCAGTGACCCAGTCGATCTGTCATGATCAGGACTTCTATTTGCTGTGTGTGTTCTACTATAAGTTTGAGTCTAATTTTGTATGCCTGTTGTTAAGTTCCATTATTAGTTAATACCATCGATCGTTTACTATTACCAACTTAGTTTATCTCTTGTAGTCCACTTTTTATGCATCTCTCTATATGCGTGCGCATGTATTATGTGATTAATTTTTGATGATGTTAATCAATATGCCTCCTCGTGCCTCTTGTACCTGTAAGCCTGCGTCTGTTATCACTGCACGGCACTTCCTCTGTGTATGTCCGTGACCCTGTGGTGAACGTTTGGGTAGAAACATGCTGCACAGCCTAGAACATAGCGTCCTGTAGAACCACAGCAATGCTGTTTCTGCAAATCGAGATGTGCTTGTGCTTTGTTTAAAAGCATGCACGTGCTTCATTGTGAAATAATGAAATACAGATAGCCACGAACGTCCACGCCTTTTAAATCAAATACGGAACCGTGTCCATAGGGAGTTCGCGTCCGTGCGTTTAAATACAAGGAAATAAGATTTTACAAACAGTGTCCCTCATATAGGTCATTCCGTGCCTCACAGAGTAAACATCCGTGGCTGTGCGTAAGACAAAGGTTCATCTCCGTGGGCTAAACGCCCGTGCATCTCCGTCTGATAGAGTCACAGGCTAGCGTGACTCTATGTAATACCACCGACCATGCCTTTGACCGCTGCATGCCCGTGTCTGTGACCCGAAACACTGAAACAAAGAAAGGCAGGAATGCCCACGCCTTCATGTGTGCACACAACATGACTCTAGTTGGTACAAAGAACCTTGGCTGCAGAGACTTCACGCCCGTGCTTTTAAAAACAGCGCCTCTCGAATCGGCCATTACGTTAATGTTCATATCTGTACCCATAAACTTGGAATGAACGTGACCCAGGAAACCAAAACACGTTTGTCATCAAAGTTACTGACTGCGAGGTAACGCAAGACAAAATAAGAAACTTTTAGTCCACTTCTTAATTTCTTCAGACACAATGATCAGGGTCACTGGGCGCGAAATTGCTTGATCTCTTTTATCAAAACGTATGTGTCCAGCTTGAGCTTGTCGTACTCAAGTTTGAGCTTCGCCTTCGTCTTCTCATCCATAAGATCGTACAACCTCGTGGATATCTCCACGATCTTCAAGAGGTGAGCTTCCGTCGCCTCCCACCGGTTCTTCACCTGGACAAAAGAGAAGGTGTCAGATTGATGGCAAGACGCACTATCATCAACTTAGGATGAAGTTCACCACAATGATCCACGTTTCACAACTAATCCGGGTAGCCGAAAGAAAGAAAAAACGAATGAAACAGAAGCAGAGTGAATTTACAGATGAGGAAGCCTCGCCAGCCGAGATCTCATCCTGCGTCTGGACAGGGCTCTCTGGAGTAGTGTCATCCTGCACAGCCATGGAGGAGAGTGTCAGGGTAGAGAACAGCAAGAGGAGTGGATGGCCTGGAGGCGGATAAAAGGATGAAGGGGATGTGGCTAGGTTTCGAGATTCCGTCTAGCTTATTCATGTTTCACAATTAAATCAAGTAGCCGAAGGAAAGAAAAAACGAATGAAGCGGAAGCAGAGTGAACTTACAGATGAGGAACACTCGCCAGCCTGGATCTCCTGCAGTGTCTGGACACTGGGTTCCGCAGTAGTCTCCTCCTGACCATCCATGGCGGAGAGGGTCAGGATGGAGAGCAGCAAGAGGAATGGATGGCCTGGCGGCGGGCAGAGGGGGGAAGAGGGTGTGGCTAGGGTTTCAAGACCCCGTCCTGCTTAAATAGTCGGAGCCTGGCCTCGGGCTACGAGCCATAGCGGCATCACCGGAGGAGACGCCCGTCAGACCCTTGGGTTTTCGGAGCGGTGCCATGTGGCGTTCACACCCGAATACAAGGAGACACCCGTCGAAACATTGGGTTTCCGCAATCAACACACGAACGTGACTCCATGTAAAACACAAGCATGCCTCCCTCAGCATCTTGACCGTGCCACTCCTGGTGATAGATCAACAGATGCATTTGGAACACAAAGAGACACGAAGGTGACCTCTGACCTGAAACACTGACACACTTGACGGTTCGGCGACGGTTCGTGCATTTGAGTTAAAATCCTACAACGAAAACAATTGTAACACGGACAGTCGCCCGATTCTATTAGGTTTCCGTAATAATCGCACAATCGTGACTCTGGGTAAGAATAAACCATGCCTCTTCCATGCCTCTCCACCGACTCATTCTGAATACAATTAGAAAACCTCTACGCGTGACTCTATGTAATTAGAATACCTTTGAGGGCTGTATGCCCGTGCTTGTGACCCTTGACAATGAAACACAGATAACCACGAACGTCGATGCCTTTTTTGAATAACATACTATGGACTATACGTCCGTGCTTTTAAATACAATGAAATAAGCTTTTAAAAACAGTGTCTCTCACATAGGCCATTCCGTGCCTCACAGAGTAAACGCCCGTGGCTGTGCGTAAGACAAAGGTTAGTGTGACTCTATGTAATACCACCGACCATGCCTTTGAGCGCTTCATGCTCGTGCCTGTGACAATTGTGACCCCGCGTAAAACGCAATCATGCCTCTCTACTCCGCCATACCGTGCCTCTCCTGGTGATAGAGTCAACGGAATCATTTGGAACACAAAGAGACACGAACTATTCTACATGCCTGTGTGGCATGTAGAACAGTGCGTTACAATGCCGAAGGCAGGACCGTGTGTCTGGTACGTGACAAGCCGTGCCTGTGCCACGCTTCATTGGTTTTGTCCGTGAGAGTTTCAGCAGAATCATCTGCAAAGCAGAGGAACGGCCTTGAATCTTCTAGTGACTTAATTGTCAACATGCCTGTGGAAAATTTTGCTGCTCGCAGAGGCAAGACGACTGTAGAACCGTGCTTCTGGCGTCAAATAGATTCTTCTATTGAATGTGTGCCGTAAATAATCAAAACACGGTCGGGCACGCCCGTGCCTGGTCTGCATCTTCAACTGTGCATCTCGTACCTTGAAAGCCGTGGCTCTATTTAATGTTTCAAGCAGCCACCTACCTTTTACTTGTTATGAGTAGTAATTAACCCGGACCCTCCTGCCAAAAGAAAAAAGAGGTAATTAATCTGGACCCCTCCGCTCCCCGTCGTGGGTATTTAAGTCGTTTCATGGATTGATAGGCTGTAATCCATTTCTCCAGATCCACCTCAGTGAGCACTGGTCGTGGGCGGCACCACCCCAGCAACGGAGGTGGAGATGGAAAGCGCTGCTCATAGCATCAAGAGTTCGAGAGTGGCGCCACCGGCGTCGACGCCGCCTTCTGGTGGTGTGCTGGTCATCGGAGGGGATGGAAGCGGCGATCGTGCTCCCTCTCGATCCGAGGAGGAAGAAGAGGGATGTCGTGCGGACCGCATGAGCGATCTCGCCGATGGCGTCCTAGGTGAGATCATCTCTCGTCTTCCCATCAAGGATGGCATCCGTACTCGAATCCTCGCACGTCGCTGGCGTCCTTTGTGGCCCATCACTCCTTTGAATCTCGACTGCCGTGAGATCCCTGTCCCACATCTTTTTAACGCCCTAGAAACAGTTCATATCAAGACCATGTCTCAGCTGTTCGCATTCACCAAGGAGCGCGTTCGCAAATGCTATTCCGGAACGCGGCTCTGTCGAAATCCTGTTGTCAGTCTTCCGGAATCCATTCTGTCTGGCCATGCTGGCTCGGTTAGCCGCCTCTCTATCCCGGTGTGCTACCTACAGTGCAGGCCCTCCATCGTTGATGCCTGGCTCCGATCCTGGAAGCTGAACAATATACAGGTTCTTGAGTTCTACTACCTCTTCCCAGAATTTCTGACGCAAGAGGTAACTCTACTGGATCTATGCACTTCAACTACGCCCTCGGCATTGGAGTTCGTGTTTCGGTTTTCCTCCTCTCTCCACACCCTCGGCTTTGCTCTTTGCCAAATAGCAGACAATTACATAGGGACGCTTAAGCTACCACTGGTGAAAAGACTCTCGCTTGTGGAGGTTGATATATCAGATGCCTCGCTGCAAAGCATAATCCACTCTAGTTGCCCAGCACTTGAGTCTCTCCTGCTTGTTTGCAATAGAGGAGGTCGTCGCGTCACAATAAACTCGTCTAACCTTGTAAGCATTGGCATTGTTGTCCACATGGAGAACTCATTATTGAGGATGCCCCTTCACTTCGACGGTTGATTGTTGATTGTCTGGTCGACGATTGTTCGACAACCGTTGTCTCTGCACCTACACTGGAGACATTGGGTGAATTCGTGTTCGTGTCTCCCTCGATGTGTCTTGAGGTACTGCCTTTCCTTCATACTGGAATAGAGCTGCACTTGTTCCAATGTTTGTTCTATTAATTTGATGGTCTATGTTCTATTCTTCATGCAGAGTCACGACTTGGAGTTAACCAGTGTCTCTGCGTCTGAACCGTATCCATGTCATCTCACGTATCTTGAGGTATTGAGTTTTCACGATACTTCCAGCTTCACTTTGTTTGTGAGGAAACAAGTTTTATTTCATCCAACCTTTATTCTATTAGTTTTGTGATCCATCTTCTGTTATTTTTCATCAAGGGTTTGAATGCAGTCAGTCTAACAACAATGTGTCAATCTGTCAAGACCTTGCTTATCTACATGGATTATAAGGTGGACATTGTCGTTGAATTGTTGCAATGCTTTCCAAAACTGGAGAACTTGTTTGTTGAGGTGATGATCTTCAGAAATGTGCATACTGTAGTACTCGTTCCTTTTCAAAATGCTTGTCTTAATTTTGACTTCCTTTTCAAAATGTGCATACTGTAGTACACATGATTTATTGTTGGATACATCCATATATAGAAAAGTCTATGCCTAACTTCTTGTTACGGAGGTGGTAGAACTAATTATTTCATTTGGTTTTTTGATGTTCTGTATCTCTTTTTATAGACGCTAAGTATTTTCAACCTATCATTTATATTTTAGGGATCGTTGATTTCTCAGGGTGAAAAAAACAAATGGCGTCGTAAGTACCGGCAGTTTCTCAAACATCACGACGTTTGTCTGAAGACAGTATCACTGGAAGATTATGTTCGCTCCGGGAGTTACGCTGAATTTGCGATGTTCTTTGTTCTTAGTGCAAAGGATCTGGAGACCATGACCATTAAGTTTACCTCCCCTCCCGCAGAGTTCATGGGAGTATTTTACGAAAAGAACAAAGGGTTCTGGAGTGGCATAGAAGGGCTTCTAAACGTGCACATCTTAGATTATAATCAAGTTGCAGCCACGCGCGTCCGCATTTAAGGAAGAGGAGTGTTGAATACCTGGATTTGACGGTTCCGTTCACGTGTGGATGCTAAAATCAGGCCTTGTGTTAGTTGTCCAGGTGTATGGAGTTATTTGTTGTTGCGTTCTTTTGAGCTTGGGTTTTATGTAAACTTTATTAGAGAAACATTGTAGTCTTTGCACCATGTGTAGGCTTGTCTGTTTTTGTGTTGCCTGCAGCCATGAAGGAAGTGTGTGGTTTTGCGGCTTTGTACTGGCGAAGGACTATAAAATGCTGTGCCACCAAGGTTAAGAGACATAAAGTAGATTTAATTTTTCAGTGGAGAAATGCACGCTGTATGTGTAACTGTACCTGTGTTGTATGTACGATGGTGCCTGTCTTATATATGTACCTGTCATGCACACAATGCATGCACGACCGTGCCTGTGTTGCAGGTAGGCTTCTCATCGTGCCTCTTCCAGATCCATCGAACACTGGTCGTAGGCGGCGCCACCGCAGCAATGGAGGTGGGGATGGAATGCGCTGCTCGTAGTACCAAGAGGTCCAGAGTGTCTCCGCCGGAGACGCCGCCTTCTCGTGGTGTGCTTGTCGTCGGAGCGGAAGGAAGCGGCGACCGTGCTTCCTCTCGATCCGTGACCATGACTCCATGTAATACCTCCGACCATGCCTTTGAGCGTTTTATGCCCGTGCCTGTGACCCTTAACACTGAAACACAAACAGCCACGATGTCCACGCCTTTATCGAACAATATACGTAACATCAAGAAAGAAGCGTGACGCAGCTCAATAAGGAACCGTGTCCGTAGGGAGTTCACGTCCGTTCTTTTAAATCGAAGGAAATAAACTTTTAAAAATAGGCTATCTCACATAGGTCATTCCGTGCCCCACAGAGTAAACGCAACGATCATGCCTTTGAGCGTTTTATGCCCGTGCCTGTGACCCGAAACACCGAAACAAAGAAAGGCATGAACGTCCATGCCTTCGTGAGTGCACAAGACATGACTGTAGCTGGTACAAAGAACCTTGGCTGCAGAGACTTCACGTCCGTGTTATTAAAAACAGCGTCTCTCGAATGGGCCATTACGTTAATGTTCACATCTGTACCCATAAACTTGAAATGAACGTGACCCAGGAAAGCAAAACTATCAAATTTACTGACGACACGGGGTAACGCAAGACAAAATAAGAAACTTTCAGTGCACTGCTTAGTACCTTCAGATACGACGATCAGCGTCGCTGCTGTCTACTTAGTCCGGCGAGACTTCTTTTTTGGTTGCTCGGTTCGAAGTTCCTCTATCTGTTTTTTCATAACGTATGATTCCAGCTTCAGCTGCTCGCGCTGAAGGATGAGCTGCGCTTTCTCATCCATAAGATGTGCAATGGTGGCTTTGTTCTCCTCGTCCAACTTCGTGGCTCTCTCCAGGAGATCCTCGAGCATGTTCTGCACATGGACAAAGAAGAAGGTGTCAGATTGATGGCAGGACGCACCCTCATCAACTTTGGAGGAAGCTCGCCACAATAATCCATGTTTCACAACTAAATCAAGTAGCGGATAGAAAGAAAAAAATGGATGAAGCCGAAGCAGAGAGAACTTACAGATGAGATAGCCTCGACAGCCGAGATCTGCTGAGTAGTGTCATCCTGCACAGCCATGGCGGAGAGTGTCAGGATAGAGAACAGCAAGAGGAGTGGATGGCCTGGAGGCGGACAAAAAGGAGGAAGGGGATGTGGCTAAGGTTTCGAGATTCTGTCTGGCTTATTCACGTTTCACAACTAAATCAAGTAGCCGACGGAAAGGAAAAACGAATGAAGCAGAAGCAGAGTGAACTTACAGATGAGGAACGCTTGCCATCCTTGATCTCATCCAGTGTTTGGACAAGGGGTTCCGCAGTAGTCTCCTCCTGACCAGCCATGGCGGAGAGGGTCAGGATAGAGAGTAGCAAGAGGAATGGATGGCCTGGCGGCGGGCAGAGGGGGAAGAGTGTGTGGCTAGGGTTTCGAGACTCCGTCCGGCTTAAATAGCCGGAGCTGGCCTCGGGCGACGAGCCAGAGCGGTGTCATGGGAGGAGACGCTCGTCGGACCCTTGGGTTTCCGGAGCGGGGCCACGTGTTGTTCACACCCTAATAGGAGGAGACGCTCGTCGAAACGTTGGGTTTCTGCAATCAATACACGAATGTGGCTCCGCGTAAAACACAAGCATGCTTCCATCGGCATCCCGACCGTGCCTGTCCTGATAATATAGTCAACGGATGCATTTGGAACACAAAGAGACATGAAGGTGACTCTGGATAATTACACGTCATGCATTTGTGAGTTTGACAACCGTGCCTGTGACCTGAAACACTGACACACAAAAAGTCGTCTTCGTGCGTAAAGGATCGTGACGCTAATAAACATATAAAGTCGCCTTTCGTGCATTTGAGTTAAAAATCTTACAACAAAAACAATTGTAACAAGGACAGTCGCTCGATTCTATTAGGTTTCCGTAATAAACGCACAAACATGACTCTGGGTAGGAACAAACCATGCCTCCGTGGGCTGGACGTCCGTGCCTCGCCTTTTGACCGAGTCCACCGACTCATTCGGAACACAATCAGAAAACCTTTGTGCGTGACTCTATATAATAGCACGCCATGCCTTTGAGGGCTGTATGCCCGTGCTTGTGACCCTTGACACTGAAACACACATAGCCATGAACGTCGACGCCTTTATCAAGAAAGAAGCATGACGCAACTCGGTACTGAACGGTGTCTGTATGGACTTCACGTCTGTGCTTTTAAATACAAGGAAATAAGCTTTTAAAATCAGCGTCTCTCATATAGGCAATTCCATGCCTCACAGAGTAAACGCCCGTGGCTGTGCATAAGACAAAGGTTCAGTTTCGTGGGCTAGACACCCGTGCATCTTCGTCTGGTCGAGTCTCACAGGCGAGCATGACTCTATGTAAGACAGTCGACCATGTGCAATAAACACATGATTGTGACCCTGCCTAATACTAAAGTATGCCTCCATGGGCTTCTCGTCCGTGCCCCTCCGTCTGAACGAGTCGTATGAATCATTCGGAACACAAACGCAACCGAACATGACTCTATATAATACCACACGATGCCTTTGTGGATTTGACGCCTGTGCCTGTGACCCTAATGACTGAAACACTGAAACACAGAGAGTGCAAGTCCATGCTTTGAAAAAACACGCAACAGCGGTGACATCTGCAATTATGTCCCAGCATTGTGCATAGCCGTGCTTGCGATGCGTGTCCAACCGTACTTCATGTGCCTTCACGCGGTGCTTCTGTGATGCAAAGATTTCAAACACAATGGGTCACGGCTGTGTTTGCGTTTCTGTTTTACAAATGGATATAGTGCCTGGCAGTAGGTTGACGGCGTTTCCTGTGAAAGAATTACGTCTTTACGTGCTACTGAAGCATGTGGAATCAAGGGCGTGCCTGTGTGGCATGTAGTACAGTGCGCGTCGTATCACTTCATGACCGTTGTGTGGTTCGTGGCAAACCGTGCGTTTGCCATGGTCGTGCATGTGTGAAAGGTAGAACAGTGCATCTCGAGTCACTTTTCTACGAAGGCATGATCGTCTGTGTGTTTGCTGACAAACCGTGGTTCACTGAATCATTCGGAACACAAACACAAGCACAAGCGAACATGACTCTATATAATACCACACGATGCCTTTGCGGATTTGACGCCCGTGCCTGTGACCCTTATCACTGAAACACAGAGAGTCACAAATGTACATAGCCGTGGCTGCAGAGACTTGAAGCCCTTTTATCTAATGAAATGTACGGCATGAGCAAAAGACCGTTTAGCCATAGACCAAAATACCGAGTTCGCTGTTGGCAAGGTTACAGATTGAGCAAAAAGGTATGGGCATTGTTTCACCACACCTACGTAAATTCCAAACCGGAAAGTGGCGGCAACATCTCACTCCAGCACTGTTATCATCACTTACAAGTGAATGGATCCTTTAAATCCAGGTGCTCAACGCATGCGTGCCTTAGATCCAAGTTCCCGTGGTTGCAACTTGGTGACAACCTAAGGCAAGCATGTTTAGAAGCCTTTTTGTCCCACTGAAGCACGTCTTGTTGCTGTTTGTAGAATTCTTCCGTGAAGTCTTCTTGAAGAAGAAACTTGATCCTCATAGTCTGCAGCTGTGCTGCGCTGAGAATAAAGAATGCCGCAAATCAAATGCTTTTCTCGCATTGAACATAGCTTTCCAGCGTCAGTGACTTCAAACGAACGTCGTGATGGTGCTTGCAAGAATAGTCATTCGCAAGACTTTCTTCATTAGAGGCTATTTCCTGAATAAACATGAAGATTTGAAATGGTTAAGCTCCATAAAGAGTGATTCTGCTGGGAGAGCAAGTGAAGGAATAATTCTATAACCTCTATTGTAATAAAAGCTTTTTTTAGTTTTGTCCTAATACTGGTCCATGACTATATACAGCTTTGTCCATTACATACAAATGTAAGTGACATTTTTTTGTTGAATGGAGTTCTACACCATGCATGGTATGTGTTTTACAATTTGTGTGAGAAGCATCACCTTGATATACAAGTTCTCCAAGCTTCGGAAGTGTTCCACCAAGGAAAAGACTGCGTGCAGGTCATAATCCATGCTGATAGACAACATCTTGATAGAATGAACCGCTGTGGATGTGCTGACTGTCGGCAAACACTTCATGTAGAATAAAACATAATATTAGTAGAGTAAATGTTGAATTGCATGGAACTTGTTTGTACCAATGAATGGAGGTGAAAGTATTGTTGAAAGTCAGTACCTGAATAATTATACGCTCATTTGTGACGCCGGATTCACAGAAAATATTAGATAATTTGCCCATGACCTGCAGTTTAGGTGCAGAGGTGATAACTATCCGCAACTTCTTGCAATCACCATCACAAAGCAACCGTTGAAGTGACGAGGCATCTTCTATAACAATTTTCCCATAGTAACCAGAAATGCCGATGCTTATAAGGTTAGGTGAGTTTATTCTGATGCAATGGTGCCTGACTGTCCAAACAAGCAGCAGGGACTCAAGTGTAGGAGAAGTAGAGCTGATGATGCTTTGTAATGAGACGTCTGATACATAAACATCTACTAGCGAGAGTCTCCTGAGCAGTGGTAGTTTAAGCACCCGTACATAATTGTCTGGTAACTTGCAAAGAGCAAAGGTGATGGTTTGGAGAGAGGAGGAAATCTGAGGGTTTAATGCTGGTGGTGATGGCATGAGCGAAGGGCATGATAATGGCCCTATGTCATGTTGTCTCAAGCATGGTGGGAACAGGTAGTAAAACTCGAGCATCTAGAGATTGTTCAGTCTTGGGGATCGAAGCCAGTCGTCGACTGTGGAGTGCCTGCAGTGGAGGTAGGACGCCGAATGCAGAGGCGGCGAACTGCGCTCCGACGGCCGGAGAGGATGGCCTCTGGAAGGTACGAATCATCATACGAATTATCTTCACCGACATGTTCTCCTCTAAAAAAAGTTCCACTGTATGTTACGCGGACGAGTTCCTCCGGTGTGACGGAGTTCGCGGTGACCAACTCGAAATGTACTTGATCTAGAGGGTTAAAAAGACGTGGGACATGGATCTCACGGCAGTCCAGATTCAGAGGAGCGGTGCGCCAAACAGGGCGCCACCGACTTGCGAGGATTTGAGTGCGAACGCCTTCCTTAGTGGACAGACGGGAGATGATCTCATCGAGGACACCGTCCGGGAGGTCGCTGATGCGGTCCGGACCAGACTGCTCTTCTTGATCCTCGGATCCAGTAGGCGCACCCTCGCCGCTTCCAGCCGCTACCGCCAAACCACCAGAGGAAGGCGTCGCCGGTGGCGCGAGCCTCGCCCTCTTGGTGCTCGGGGCACCGGAGTTGACCTCCATCTCCGTCTCCATTGCTGGGATCGCGCGGCTTGCGAGCGCCGCTTTATGTGGCGTGGATCTGGACAGACCAATAAAGAGAGTGTGGCTAGGGTTTTGAGACGCCGTCCGTCCGCCTTAAATAGCCTGAGCCTGGCCTCGGGTGACGAGCCAGACTGGCGTCACCGGAGGAGACGTCCGTCGGACCCTTGGGTTTCCGTAGCGGCGCCACATGGCGTTCACACCCGAATACGTGGAGACGCCCGTCGAAACGTTGGGTTTCCTCAATCAGCGCACGAACGTGGCTCCGCGTAAAACACAAGCATGCTTCCATCGGCATCCCGACCGTGCCTGTCCTGATAATATAGTCAACGGATGCATTTGGAACACAAAGAGACACGAAGGTGACTCTGGATAATTACACGTCATGCGTTTGTGAGTTTGACAACCGTGCCTGTGACCTGAAACACTGAAACACAAAAAGTCGTCTTCGTTCGTAAAGGATCGTGACGCTACTAAACATATAAAGTCACCTTTCGTGCATTTGAGTTAAAAATCTTACAACAAAAACAATTGTAACAAGGACAGTCACCCGATTCTATTAGGTTTCCGTAATAAACGCACAAACGTGACTCCGGGTAGGAACAAACCATGGCTCCGTGGGCTGGACGTCCGTGCCTCTCCTTTTGACCGAGTCCACCGACTCATTCGGAACACAATCAGAAAACCTTTGTGCGTGACTCTATATAATAGCACACCATGCCTTTGAGGGCTGTATGCCCGTGCTTGTGACCCTTGACACTGAAACACACATAGCCACAAACGTCGACGCCTTTATCAAGAAAGAAGCGTGACGCAACTCGGTACTGAACCGTGTCTGTATGGACTTCACGTCTGTGCTTTTAAATACAAGGAAATAAGCTTTTAAAATCAGCATCTCTCATATAGGCAATTCCGTGCCTCACAGAGTAAATGCCCGTGGCTGTGCGTAAGACAAAGGTTCAGTTCCGTGGGCTAGACGCCCGTGCATCTTCGTCTGGTCGAGTCTCACAGGCGAGCATGACTCTATGTAATACAATCGACCATGTGCAATAAACGCATGATTGTGACCCTGCCTAATACTAAAGTATGCCTCCATGGGCTTCTCATCCGTGCCTCTCCGTCTGAACGAGTCGTCTGAATCATTCGGAACACAAACACAACCGAACATGACTCTATATAATACCACAGGATGCCTTTGTGGATTTGACGCCTGTGCCTGTGACCCTAATGACTGAAACACAGAGAGTCACAAACATACATAACCGTGGCTGCAGAGAGTGCTAGCCCATGCTTTCGTGGGCGTCACGTGCGTGCCTCTCTTTCCTACCGAGTCCACCGTGCTTCCAGCGTCGAACAGATTCTTCTAGTGAATGTGTGCCGTAAATAATTAAAGCACTGAGGGGCACGCCCGTGCCTGGTCTGCGTGTGCAACAGTGCATTTCATACCTTGAAAGCCATGGTTCTATTTAATGTTTCAAGCACCAATCTACCATTGACTTGCTACGAGTAGTACTTAACCCGGACCCTCCTGTCAAAAAGAAAAAAAAGAAGAAGTAATTAATCTGGACCCCTCCACTCCCCGTCGTGGGTATTTAAGTCATTTCATGGATTGACAGGCTAGTCCATTTCTCCACATCCACCGTCTGTCCAGATCCACGCCACATATAGCGGCGCTCGCAGGCGGCGTGATCCCAGCAATGGAGACGGAGATGGAGGTCAACTCCGGTGCCCCGAGCACCAAGAGGGCGAGGCTCGCGCCACCAGCGACGCCTTCCTCTGGTGGTTTGGCGGTAGTGGCTGGAAGCGGCGAGGGTGCGCCTACTAGATTCGAGGATCAAGAAGAGCAGTCTGGTCCGGACCGCATCAGCGACCTCCCGGACGGTGTCCTCGGTGAGATCATCTCCCGTCTGTCCACTAAGGAAGGCATTCGCACTCAAATCCTCGCACGTCGGTGGCGCCCTGTTTGGCGCACCGCTCCTCTCAATCTCGATTGCAGTGAGATCCCTGTCGGTCGTCTTTTTAAGCCCCTAGAAATAGTTCATATCGACGTACTATCCATGCTCCCCAGTAAGGATGTCATTCGCATTAGATATTTTGGAACTCGGTGTAGTTTTCAACCAGACGTTGATGGTTCGTGCGTTCCGGAAGCCATCCTCTCCGGTCATGGGGGCACAGTTCATCGTCTCTGCATTCCGGCGTGCTACCTCCACTGCAGACCCTCTACAGTTAACGCATGGCTTCGATCCCCAAGACTGAAGAATCTCTAGGTTCTCGAGTTCTATTACATGTTCCCACGTTTTGTGGGCAAAACCATCACACTACCACACGAAATCTCTTCGTCCGCGCCCTCACCACCGACTTCCACGCTGCTATTTTCCTCCTCACTGCACACCGTCACATTTGCTCTTTGCCAGATACCTGATAAGTATGCATGATCATTTAAACTTCCACTCCTCAAGAGGCTTTCGTTTTTGGAAGTTGATATATCAGACGTCTCACTTCAAAGCATAATCAACCATGGTTGCCCTGCCCTCGAGTGGCTCCTGCTTGTTTGCAATAACTTGGACCACTGCATCAGAATAAACTCAGGCAAAGTTGAAGTCATCTGTATCCTTTGTGAGAATGGTGAACTCGTTGTTGAGGATGCGCCCTCACTTAAATGATTGATTCACGATATTCAGAGCCGGCACTTGCAGATAACTGTCTTTTCTGCACCTAAACTTGAGTGTCTGGGTAATTTTTATGAAGGATTTCCTGAATCCAAGATTGTTTTTGGCTCTACAGTTATCGAGGTACTAACCTTTTGCACTATACTCTTTACTTGCATTCGTTGCAGTGCCAAAGTTTCATGTCATGCGACCTTTTATCCAGCTAATTTTATGATATGTGCTTGACGCAGGCTTTGTCTGTAGTCAGCCTATCAATGGTGGTTCAATCTGTGAAGACCCTGCTTATCCAGATGTCATTAAATCTGAACAAGGTTGTTGCCTTGATGCGATGCTTTCCTAGCCTAGAGAACCTGTTTATCGAGGTAACGATTTCCAGACACATTGAAAGCACATACAATGCATAGCGTACTATATTGGAGGCCTCTATCTCCCTTTGTAGTCCTCGAGTAT
Source organism: Triticum aestivum (assembly GCF_018294505.1). Lineage (NCBI taxonomy): Eukaryota > Viridiplantae > Streptophyta > Magnoliopsida > Poales > Poaceae > Triticum > Triticum aestivum. The sequence continues at coordinate 292,864,014 of NC_057796.1, forward strand.
TCTCACTCTTCATGCATTTTCAGGGAGGAGTATGCCGCGAGAAAGGTGTAACAAATAAGTGGCGCCACAAGCACCGGGTGTTTCTCAAACAGCATGACATTCGTCTGAAGACAGTAACGCTGGAAAAATATGTACACTGCAACAAAAACATTGAATTTGCAACATTCTTTGTTCGGAACGCAAAGGAGTTAGAGACTATGAGGCTTAAGTTTCTCTCCCCCCAGACAACATCACTGAAGAATTTTATGAACATCAAGAAGAGGTGCTTCAATGGGGCAACAAGGCTTCTAGACGTGCTCGTCTTATATTGTCAGGGTATTGTAGGCATATGAACTTGGATTTAAAAGTACACATCTGGACAAACCAATGTCCAATCATGGATTTTCCGGATCCATTGACCTGTGAATGTTGAAAACGGTTATCCGGCTGTCAGAGATAGGTGTTGTTGCATGCTTTCCAGCTTGTACTTTATCCATTGTTTGTAAGGTTGTTAGGAACTTGTTTTTGTGCCCTTAAGCCGTGAAGCAACTCACAAGCTCAAAAAACTATCAAGTTTCATGTTTTTGTGCACCGTCTGTATGTTTGGATTTCCTTTTGTGAATAGAGCGAGCGACTAAAATCATCTGGAACACGCAGTCACGTGTGATGTGACGGCCGTGCCTCTTCAAATAACTCGTTAGCTGAAGTATTTTACAATACAGAGGCGGTCGTGCCTCTTGTACCTGTAAGACTGTGCGTCTGTTGTCACTGCACGGCACTTCCTTTGTGCATGTCCGTGACTCTGTGGTGAACGTTTGCATGGAAACATGCTGCACAGTCTAGAACATAGTGTCTTGTAGAACCATGACAGTGCTGTTTCTGCAAATTGAGACGTGCTTGTCGTGGAACCGCTGTGCTTGTGCTTTGTTTAAAAGCGTGGTGTTGCTAGCTTTGCGAACTAGCAGTTAGCGACACCCTCCTGTATAAAGCACGCAACTCTCTCACCACGGCTCACCCTCCATCTTCTTCTACTCCGATCCAACTACCTAGCCATCAGAACAAGAGCGAGACAGTGAGAGATCGGCCATGGAGGCGATTCAGGCGACCACCGTACGTCTTATCGAGGTGGTCAGGGAGAGCAACCCGCAGCCCAACGCGCTGCATCGCCTCCAGGGGCTGCTGATGTCCGCCATGGCGCGTTCCTTCTTCGACGCCAGCTTCGCCGCCTGGATCAAGGGTGCACTGGAAGACTTCATCCACAAGTTCAGCTTCGCCAATAGCAAGGTGAAGGACCTGACTGCTCGCCTCCATTCCATGTGTCACCTCCGTAAAGGCCGAGCCTCCGCCTCGGCTTCCGCGACCCAGCTCGCCGGCCTCCATGGGAACGATCTCTTTCGCGCGCTGATGACCCTGCAGCTCCCGGTCGGCACGCCGCCGGAGGACCACCTGGAGGTCGCTCTCGCAGTGCAGCGCCTCATCATACATGATGACATCTACAAGTTCAACCAGATCTACGGACAGATTGTTTATGAGGACACCTACAGCGCCGTCCATGAGGCGACCATAGCGGCCTACTTCGACCACAGGCTAACTTTGGCGAAGCTCGTTCAGGAGCACATCCACCTCGCCGACGCCGCCCCACTTCTCGTCCAACCTCTGGACTATCAAGGGCACAAGCCCGGGCGCCTTGATTAGGTCCCTGCCTTGGTTCTCCGTTCATTTGCTGCAAGCCACATCTCACATGCTTGGAGGCAAGTTCTATATATTTATGCTAGCTACTACTACTTTTGAGTTTTCAGTGACCCAGTCGATCTATCATGATCAGGACTTCTATTTATTGTGTGTGCTCTACTATAAATTTGAGTCTAATATTGTATGCCTGTCGTTAATTTCCATTATTAATTAATAGCATCGATCGTTTACTATTACGAACTTAGTTTATCTCTTGTAGTCCACTTTTTATGCATCTCTATATATGCGTGTGCATGTATAATCTGTTTCATTTGTGATGATGTTAACCAACATGCCTCCTCATGCCTCTTGTACTTGTAAGACTGTGCATCTGTTATCACTACACGGCACTTCCTCTGTGTATGTCCATGACCCTGTGGTGAACGTTTGGGTGGAAACATGCTGCACATCCTAGAACATAGCGTCCTGTAGAATCACGACAGTGCTGTTTCTGCAAATTGAGACGTGCTTGTCATGGAACCACTGTGCTTGTGCTTTGTTTAAAAGTGTGCCATCGCTATCTTTTAAATACAAGGAAATATAGACAGCCACGAACGTTCATGCCTTTTATATCGAATAATATACGTAACATCAAGAAAGAAGTGTGACGAAACTCAATACGGATCCGTGTCCGTAGGGAGTTCACGTCCGTGCTTTTAAATACAAGGAAATAAGATTTTAAAAACAGCGCCCCTCGCATAGGCCGTTCCGTGCCTCACAGAGCAAACGCCCGTGGCTGCCCGTCCATCTCCGTGAGCCTATGTAATACCATCGACCATGCCTTTTGAGCGCTTCAAAAACAACGTCTCTCTAATCTGCCACTCATTGCCTCACAAAGTAAATAGCAAGTGTTCATATCAGAACCCAATTTTGTTCGGTTTGCGCAATAAACGCATGAACGTGACTCTCTCTAATACTAAAGTATGCCTCGATGGGCTTCTCACCCATGCCTCTCCGTCTAAACGAGTCGATGGAATCATTCGGAAAACAGACACAAGCGGACATGACTCTATATAATACCACACGATGCCTTTGCGTAAGACAAAGGTTCAGCTCTGTGGGCCAAACGCATGTGCATCTCCGTCTGATAGAGTCACGGGCTAGCATGACTCTATGTAATAATACTACCGACCATGCCTTTGAGCGCTTCATGCACGTGCCTGTGTCCACCTTGAGCTTGTCATAACGTATGTGTCCAGCTTGAGCTTGTCGTACTGAAGTTCGAGCTTCGCCTTCGCCTTCTCATCCATAAGATTGTACAACCTCGTGGATATCTCCATCTGAATGAGTTGACTGAATCATTCGGAACACAAAACACAAGCGAACATGACTCTATATAATACCACACGATGCCTTTGTGGATTTGACGCCCGTGCCTGTGAAGCTAATCACTGAAACATAGAAAGCAACGTACGTCCACGGCACAAGTCACGAACGTACATAACCGTGGCTGCAGTGACTTGAAGCCCGTGCTTTTAAAAAACACGCCCCAGCGGTGACATCTGCAATTATGTCTCGATACGGACACGGTTCTCATATAGGCAATTCCGTGCCTCATGGAGTAAACGCCCGTGGCTGTGCGTAAGACAGAGGTTCAGTTCCGTGGGCTAGACGCCCGTGCATCTGCGTCTGGTCAAGTCTCACAGGCGACCGTGACTCTATGTAATACCATCGACCATGCGCAATAAACGCATGATTGTGACCCTGCCTAATGCTAAAGTATGCCTCCATGGGCTTCTTGTCCGTGCCTCGCCGTCTGAACGAGTCGACTAAATCATTTGGAACACAAACACAAGCGAACATTACTCTATATAATACCATATGATGCCTTTGTGGATTTGACACCCGTGCCTGTGACCCTAATGACTGAAACACAGAGAGTCACAAACGTACATAGCCGTGGCTGCAGTGACTTCAAGCCCGTGCTTTTAAAAAACCCGCGCTAGCGGTGACATCTGCAATTATGTCCCTGCACTGTGCCTCATCCTCGTTTTTTTCTGAGATCTTCTCCTCTTCCTCCTCTGTTAAGCTCTTGTGTTTTTTGTACGTGAGCAATGAAGACCTAACCTAAGTGTCTATCTCGTGTTCGGTTTGTGCAATAAACGCTCGAACGTGACTCTGCCTAATACTGAAGTATGCCTCCATGGGCTTCTCGTCCGTGCCTCTCCGTCTAAACGAGTCGACGGAATCATCCGGAAAACAGACACAAGCGAACATGACTCCTTCTGCCCAGCCATGGTGGAGATGGTCGGGAAGGAGAACACTAAGAGGAATGGATGGTCTGGCAGCGGAAAAAGGGAGGAGTAGGATGTGGCTAGGGTTTCGAGACATCGTCCGGCTTAAATAGTCGGAGCTTCTCCTCGGGCGACGAGCCAGAGCGGTGTCACCAGAGGAGACGCCCGTCGGACCACTGGGTTTCCGGAGCAACGACATGTGGCGTTCACAGCCGAATCCGAGGAGACGCCCGTCGAACCGTTGGGTTTCCCCAATAAAGGCACGAATGTGACTCTGTGTAAAGCATAACCATGCTTGTCTGGGCTTCACGGCGTGCCATTGTGTAGAATCACGTTAGTAAACAGTGGGTGTTCACATCTGAACCAATTCCGCTGGGTCTCCGCAATTAAAGAACGAACGTGACTGTGCTTAAGACAAACTTTGTGGGCTTAACGACCGTGCTTCTTCATCTGATCGAGTGGACGGAATCATTCGGAACACAAAGACAGGCGAGCGTGACTCTATATAATACAATACCATGCCTTTGAGGACTATACACCCGTGCCTGTGAACCTTAACACTGTGACACATACAACGACAAACCTCCACGCTTCTATCGAATAATATACGTAACATCAAGAAAAAAGCGTGACCCAACTCAATACGTAATTGTGTCCGTAGAGAGTTCATATCTTGTGAACTTTTAATAACAAGAGTTCATGTCCGTAATACCACCGACCATGCCTTTGAGCGTTTTATGCACGTGCCTGTGACCCTTAACACTAAACGTGCGTCTCCGTCTGATAGAGTCACAGGCTAGCGTGACTCTATGTAATACCACCGACCATGCCTTCCTGTGACCCGAAACACTAAAACAAAGAAAGGCAGGAATGTCCACGCCTTCATGTGTGCACAAGACATGACTCTAGTTGGTTCAAAAACTTTGGCTGCAGAGACTTCACGTCCGTGCTTTTAAAAACAACGTCTCTAGAACTGGCCATTACGTTAATGTTCATCTGTACCCATAAACTTGGAATGAACGTGACCCAGGAAAGCAAAACACATTTGTTATCAAAGTTACTGACGGCATGAGGTAACGCAAGACAAAATAAGAAACTTTTAGTGCACTGCTTAATAGCTTCAGATACGAGGATCAGGGTCGCTGCTGTCTACTTAGTCCGGCGAGACTTCTTTTTTGGTTGCTCGGCGCGAAGTTCCTCGATCTATTTCTTCATAACGTATGATTCCAGCTTCAGCTTATCGCGCTGAACTTCGAGCTGCGCCTTCTCATCCATAAGAAGTGCAATGATGGCTTTGTTCTCGTCGTCCAACTTCGTGGATATCTTCACGAAGTCTTCCACAGTATTGAACAGGTTCTTCAGCTGGTCAAAGGAGAAGATGTCAGATTGATGGCAAGACGCACCCTCATCAACATTAGGATGAAGCTCACCACAATGATCCATGTTTCACAACTAAATCAAGTAGCCGAAAGAAAGAAAAAATGAATGAAGCTGAAGCAGAGCGAACTTACAGATGAGGAACCCTCGCCAGCCGAGATCTCCTCCTGCGATTGGACACGGCGCTCTGGAGTAGTCTCCTTCTGCACAACCATGGCTGAGAGTGTCAGGATAGAGAACAGCAAGATTACTGGATGGCCTGGAGGCGGACAGAAGGACGAAGGGGATGTGGCTAGGGTTTCGAGACTCCGTCTGGCTTATTCACGTTTCACAACTAAATCAAGTAGCCGAAGGAAAGAAAAAACGAATGAAGCGGAAGCAGAGTGAACTTATAGATGAGGAACCCTCGCCAGCCTGGATCTCCTGCAGTGTCTGGTCACTGGGTTCCGCAGTAGTCTCCTCCTGACCAGCCATGGCGGAGAGGGTCAGGATAGAGAGCAGCAAGAGGAATGGATGGCCTGGCGGCGGGCAGAGGGGGAAGAGTGTGTGGCTAGGGTTTCGAGACTCCGTCCGGCTTAAATAGCCGGAGCTGGCCTCGGGCGACGAGCCAAAGCGGCGTCATGGGAGGAGACGCTCGTCGGACCCTTGGGTTTCCAGAGCGGCGTCATGGGAGGAGACGCTCGTCATGGGAGGTGACTCTGGATAATTACAGGTCATGCGTTTGTGGGCTTGACAACCGTGCCTGTGACCTGAAACACTGACACACAGAAAGTCGTCTTCATGCGTAAAGGACAGTGACGCTACTAAACATATAAAGTCGCCTTCGTGCATTTGTGGGCTTGACAACCGTGCCTGTGACCTGAAACACTAACACACAGAAAGTCGTCTTCATGCGTAAAGGACAGTGACGCTACTAAACATATAAAGTCGCCTTCGTGCATTTGTGGGCTTGACAACCGTGCCTGTGACTTGAAACACTGACACACAGAAAGTCGTCTTCATGCGTAAAGGACCGTGACGCTACTAAACATATAAAGTCGCCTTTGTGCATTTGAGTTAAAATCTTACAACGAAAACAATTCTAACAAGGACAGTCGCCCGATTCTATTAGGTTTTCGTAATAAACGCACAAACGTGACTCCGGGTAAGAACAAACTATGCCTCCGAGGGCTTGACGTCCATGCCTCTCCTTTTGACCGAGCCCACCGACTCATTTGGAATACAATCAGAAAACCTTTGTACGTGACTCTATATAATAGCACGCCGTGCGAAACACAGACAGTCATGAACGTCGACGCCTTTATCAAGAAAGAAGTGTGACACAATTCAATATGGAACCATGTCTGTATGGACTGCATGTCCGTGCTCTTAAATACAAGGAAATAAGCTTTTAAAAATAGCGTCTCTCTTATAGGCCAATCTGTGCCTCACAGAGTAAATGTCCGTGGCTGTGCGTAAGACAAAGGTTCATCTCCGTGGGCTAAATGCCCGTGCATCTTCGTCTGATAGAGTCACAGGCTAGCGTGACTCTATGTAATACCACCGACCATGCCTTTGAGCGCTTCATGCCCGTGCCTGTGACCCGAAACACTAAATCAAGGATGAGGCGGCTGCCGCGGGTTTCTGCTATAAACGCACGAACGTGACCCCGCGTAAAACGCAAGCATGCCTGTCTGGACCGCCATACCGTGCCTCTCCTGGTGATAGAGTCAACGGAATCATTTTGAATGGATCCCTCCACTCTTCTCCCCTTCCCTCCCGTCCCCAGTTATGTTTCAACGGGTGTCTCCTCGTATTCGGGTGTGAATGCCACGTGGCGCCGCTCCAGAAACCCAACGGTCCAACGGGAGTCCCCTCCGGCGACACCGCTCTGGCTCGTCGCCCGAGGCCAGGCTCCGGCTATTTAAGCCGGATAGAGTCTCGAAACCCTAGACACACCCTCTTCCTTGGTCTTTTCATATCCACGCCACATATAGCAGCGCTCGCAGGTAGCGCGATCCCAGCAACAGAGATGGAGATCCACTCCGGTGCGCCATGCACCAAGAGGGCGAAGCTCGCGCCACCGGCGACGCCGTCCTCTGGTGGTTTGGCGGTAGCGGCTGGAAGCGGCGAGGGTGCTCCTACCGGATCCGAGGTTCAGGAAGAGCAGTCTGGTCCGGACCGTATCAGCGACCTCCCGGACGCCATCCTCGGTGAGGTCATCTCCCGTCTCTCCACTAGGGAGGGCATCCGCACTCGGATGCTCGCACGTCGTTGGCGCCCTGTTTGGCCGACCGCTCCTCTGAATCTTGACTGCCGTGAGATCCCTGTCGCTCGTCTTTTTAACGCCCTAGAAACAGTTCATGTCGAGATCATCAGTAGGGTCTCTGCCTACAGCGAGGAGCTTGCTCGCATACGATACATCGGAACTTGGCATCAGGGAAAAACAGTTCCTGGTGATGGTTCGTGCCTTCCAGAGTCCATCCTCTCCAGCCATGTGGGCGCAGTTCTCCGCCTTTGTATACCGGCGTGCTACCTCCAATGCAGACCCTCTACTGTCCACGCCTGGCTTGAGTCCCCCAGATTGAACAATCTCCAGGTGCTTGAGTTTTACTACCTGTTTCCACGATTTGTGAAAAAAACTGTCAAACTATCACACACATGCTCTTCATCTACGCCCTCACTACCGAAGTCCGTCTTTCGGTTTTCCTGTTCTCTGCGCACTGTCAGCTTCGCGTGTTGCCAGATACCAGACCATTATGTAGAGGTACTTGAACTACCACTGGTCAAGAGACTTTCGCTTGTTGAGGTTGATATATCAGACTTCTCGTTGCAAAGCATGATCAACTCTAGTTGCCCTGCACTCGAGTGCCTGCTGCTTGTTTGCAATAGAGAAAGGCATCGGATCACAATAAATTCCCCTAACCTTGTAAGCATCGGCATCCGTGGTGAGAAAGGAAAATTCATCATCGAGGATGCCCCCTCACTTCAAAGGTTGATCCACGATCTCTAGAGCAATAACATGGGGGTATTCAGGATCTCGCTTGGCTCCACAGGTCTTATGGTACTGACATTTCACAATAATTCCAGCTGCATTTCCTTGAGAAAGTAGTTTCATGTCATCCAACCTTTTGTTCTAATAATTTTATGTTTTATTTTCTATGTTATGTGAAGGGTTTGGCGACGGTCAGCCTATCTACAATGCGGCAATCTGTCAAAACCTTGTTTTTGGCCATGACTTATAAAGTGGACCTAGTCGTTCACTTGCTTAAGTGCCTTCCAAATCTGGAGAACTTGTTTGTTCAGGTGATGATTCTCACGCCCAATGAAAAGCTCATACCGTGCATAGTGCAGCACTCCTTGCATCTCAAAAAGCTTATCTTACATTTTGTTTGCAATGGATACACCCTATGTCTAGGCATGTTTTTTAATTATTATACATACATCCGTATCTAGGGAAATGTTCGACGAACTGATTGGGACGGGGGTCATGGAATTTATCGTTCATTTTGTCCTTCGATAGATCTTGAGTATCTTTCAACCTTTATGTGTTTTCAGGGAGGAAACGTTCCTGATGGTGCAAGAAATATTTGGCGTCGCAAGCACCGTGCGTTTCTCAAAGAACACATCATTCATTTAAAGACAGTAACGCTGCAAGATTATGAAAAAAGCGGGAAGAACACTGAGTTTGTCAAGTTCTTTATTCTGAATGCAACGGAGCTAGAGACCATGAGGATTAAGTTTCGCTTTCCCTCAGACTTCACGCAAGAATTTTACGAACAACAACAGAAGTTGTTACTGTGGGAGAATAAAGTTTCCAAACGCGCCCATCTCAAGTTATCAGCATGCTGCAATCATCTGTTCTTGGATTTCAAACACAGGCATGTTGAATGCCTGGATTTGTCAGATCCGTTTACTTGTGCCTGCTGGACACAGGGCTGAAGTTAGTTCGTCAAGTTAGTACAGTTAGATGCTGTTGCACCAATCTGAGACTGTGTTATGTCTAAACATGACCAAACAATCCATTCGCCTTTTGCACCGTTTTGTAAGCTTGTTATAACAATGCTTTTGTGCTATGCACCCGCTGTTATGAAAATTTGATAGTTTTAGTCACTATCGTGGTGCTACAAAAACATTCGTGTGCGGTAGTCGACTAGGGAACAAAAACATTTGGAAGAGAAGAGGCACTGCCTTGCCTGTTCTGCAAGGAACGTGCATCTAGTGCATGTAAGCCAGTGCGTCTGCAGTGACCGGACGGCACTGCCTCCTTTCGTGGCAGACTATACGTGCACATGGCCGTGGCTCTGCTTAATCTCAAATTGTGCTCCCAGCGACCTCAGACTGTACGTGCCTTTCATGTAAACGCATGTCCGTGAACGAGTTTATGTCTGAGTACAAACAATCGAGTCACAGAGGCACAGGCGTGCGTCTGCATCAGGAGTAAGCAGGACTCTGTAGATTGTAGATTTTATGTGTGTCAGCGCTAGTGCGGTGCTTCTGTCTCACATAGGACTGTGCCTTTGACAAGTCAGTGCCAGGTTACCAGAGGCATGGTTCCCCATGCCTGCCAAAGCGGCATATGTGCCTTGCTAGATTACAGTAACCCATGCCTCATTGAACGATGCAAGACGAAATATTGCTGGATGCGCCTCGCTAGCAGCACGTTTCTTTGAAATATAAAATATTCAGGAGATCAATATTTGATGTGCGTAGACCGTCACACACCCTCTGAAAGATTGCAAAAAATGAGATACATTTCTTTAGTCAAGTAACCATGTACAAGCATAAACTTATACTAGACAAGTATCCCTTGCAACGCTTCAAAAGAAGGCAACTGTCAATGATCATTCTTCAAGGATTGCCTTGATCATCAGGAGGTCATCAGTGTTCTCAAACCCTTGCCCCAAAAGATCACAGATGACGCTTTGCATCTTCTTTCTATTCTCCTTCAGCTTATGCACCTCCTCCTTCAGAAAATCCCTGTCCAGCTTAATCTCACCCTTGTCGTCCTTAAGATTATGAATGGCACTTGTGAGAGACCTCTGAATGCGCTTGACGTCTTTATCAACGATACCCATCTGCTTCTTCTGCCTGTCAATCTTCATGGTAGTTACATTAGTTCTTTCCACAGCTGCAACAAGATTCTCGAGCTTAAGGTTCACTTGTTCAATATCGATTTTAAGCCTGCTTATCTCTTCATCCTTTGCTTGCCTATCATCATTGCTCTCATGCAACATCCCCCAGAGCTTGAGTAGGCACCTCTGCATAATGATATGCCATGGGCGGTCAACCCATTCTACGTCTCAACAGTTCACGCCTCTCTGCGAACAAAAAGGAACAAAATAAATGGAGACTATTAATACTCTGGTGCACATATACTTGGTTTATAATCTTATTCAACTAACTATTAACCATGTTTGTGCAATGTGGCACGTCAATGGTTAGGTACCCACAACACTAATTATGGTACTTCGCCCACCCTGTCCGCGGAGTTATTTCATAATTGTACTTAGTTTCTTTTAAGCCAGCTTGAATTAATCTGGAGCTACCTCTGCAGTCAACTTATTTGGAGAGTTTTTTTTGAAGAATATACTGACCATTAAACAGAAGTCCCATTTGTAAACAAACATGAGAGTGTCTAGATCACTTCTTTTGTGTTCAGTGATGTAAAATAAGTAGTCACCTTTACCCTTTTATGTAAAGTAAAAGGACTACACAATGTTTCCTACAATCAACCGGAAAACACAAGAAGAAATCAGTCTTCTTTGGAAGACTACAAGCCCTATATCCAAACAGTTTGATTCAACAAGAAAGTAGGCTCGGATTTTCGAAAGTGACTAACTTTCATAGCACAGCCGTAGAACCTCCTCCCCCTGTCACTTCCTTTAAAGGCACACACCTGAGAGGCTTGGTATCATGGAGAACGCGGTAGAGAGGACGGTCGAGCTCTTTGCCACAGAAATCATGGTCTTCGATGGTATCAGGGTTCTCCTACAAGGACACGTGAATGTTAGAGCTCGGATCTTTTGTTTGGAAAACAAACCCCAGTTCAACGCTCCGCATGTAGCAGGAAATCACCTACATAGAAATCAAAATCCAGCTCAAGGAAGTTCAAGCCTTCCTTCCTCCCCTCTTGTCCGAACTTTTGTGTCGACATGGCCCGGAGGATGTGAGCAGATGCGGTGCTTTAGGCGGCGTCGAATTCGAGAGGAGAGAGGGAGAGGGGGGAGAGAGAGAGGGGAAGAGATATAGTGAGAGAGCGAGAGGGGAAATGAAAGCGAGGGACTTCGACATGGTCCGGCTCGACCAAATACTCCACCTACTCGCCAGACCCACCAACCCCCAGCCCCCTCCCCCGCCCCCTTTTTTTACGCTGGGATGGCAAGGAGCCATTTACTATTGTCAGTAGTTTCAGCTTTGGCGAGCGAGTACACAAAATTACTCCCCTCTCCATAATTACTCCATAAATACATTGTTTTGTGCGTCTTCTCTCCCGAGTCACTTGCTCTTCCGCTCCCCTTCTTGTCTGGTTCCTTCCGTCTTTCTTGCTTCGTCTTCCTCACTCTATAGTCCACACAGATGGATCTACGATTCGCCCACTTGCTCTGAAATACAGTAAATTTTTCCCCTCTGCTTAATACTTACGCGTTGCGCACTGTGTTTTGTTAGTTGGATTCTTGTTGTATGTTACCCTTTTAATTTTAGTTTTTGTGTTAATATCTTACCCCTTTTAAGAGGTTCTATAGGGGAATAATCTTGGAGGACAACAGTTGATTTTTTTCCAGCTAGTTCGCTGCAAGCTTGTAGATTTGAGGAGGTCTGTGCGTGTTTTTTCATTTTTTACAGAGACACTAACATCAAGGGATATCACCATATCAGCATTTGCTCCGCTCTATCTTACTCGTTGAAACAAGCGTGTATCAGTGATTTACAGTCCTTTAATTCTTTGTACCATTAGCGGAGTGTTGAAATAAATTTTTCTTTAATAATTAATGAACCCGAGTCTTATATATTGTTACATCTCGCAGACAAACATGGCGTGTGGTGTTTGCAGGAACCTCAATTGTCCCGGTGTTGAATCTGATGTTGCCCAATCTTTCTTGATTGTGTCTTTGCCTCGTTGTTATGAGTCATGCCTGGTAAGTTTTACTACCAATCACGGTGGCCAGTAAAAAACCTTCGTCACTGTATTTGTTGCAGTTATCTTTATTCCGCAGTCAGCAACCACACGTATTCCTTCGGAATGACCTATATTGCGCATGCTTGTTTTTATTTTATAGGCCTCGATGTAATTAGAAACTCAATTGTTTTGTATAGGTTTAATTAAATGTCATAGATGGTGCTTGTGTCCGTGCCTGAAAGCCAAGAAATTTCAAGGAAAAAAACACTTTCATGCATTTTTCTTAAAATCAGTAAAACATTTATATACCTTTGTCTTAATTTTACTTTTATGCAGTATGTCCCATGCTACTACTGGAACCATGTCCTTTCTTTGATCTCTTTATGGAAAGATGAAGCTTTCGAGGATGGTTTTGAAGACGAAAATTTTGACCTTGTGTTCGGCACTACTGAGGAATTGTCTTACAAGATTAAGTTTACAGATGGCAACCACATGTCTAAGTTTCATGAACCTGGATGGGAAAACTTGATACGTGACTATGATCTGTTTTACGGTGATATTATAAAATCGGATTTGCAAGTAGAAGATTTCTTCTTTCCCATTGACTTGATGTTGAGTGAATCTCGAGGAGGTCACAAAGCGTTTCCCAAACCTTCCGTTGGTATGTTCTGATCGCTTATCAATATTTGTTCTGGTTTAACATTTATGTGCTTAATCTCTGTGATATAATGTATTAAATCTTTCTTTGTACCCACAATGTAGTTTAAAACTGTAATTTCCCTTTTAAAACCCATTATTCGTTTATTTTAGTTTTAACTGCTCTATTCATTGCTTCACACATAGTGGCTAATACATGGTTGTATTTATTTAGCCCTTGAAGGCCTCAGTTTATCGGAAAGGAGCTACATAGACGAGACAGTCTACACCCGGGGCATAAAACTTTCCTATATCGACATGGCTTGCATGATTAAACTAGTCCTAAATGCTAAACACATCCCTGCCATTACCTTTGTGCACTGTCTATGTTTCACCAACGTTCACACAGACCGTTTGGTAAGTCGTTGTTTCTTTCTCTAATCCACCGTCAACATGTGTGTCCTCCTAATCTAATGCCAGAATAATTTGTTATTGTACAGAAAATCCCAGCTATTGTTACCAATGATCTTAGGATGAAGCTTGGATATTTGCCTCTCAAGGCAGCATCAGGCTTGTTCAAATTTTCAGCAGCCTTGATTTGCCTGGCACCTACTGTATACACAAAGATGGAAGGATGGCGATCACCGGGATTTCTGCTTTTGCAGATGCAGCCAGGCTGACAGTTGATTGCGTTGTACTCATCAGTATCCAGTGGCACACTGTGCGCGGGGAGGACTCGCTCTCACTTGTGATCACCGGTCTTTACAAAAAAACGGCATGACGCGAGATGTGTACGGTGATGGAGGGATGGCATTACACCAATAAATTTTAACTACTATGGTATTAAGTTAAGTATCGTACGTGTGTTATTTCAAACTATGAGTGCAGTTGAAATCCTCATAGTACATACCTAATAGAACTTATCAGTTCAAATTCTTATTCAGACTATGGTACTGAAAGCAGATGCAATCCTAAACGTGGTTGTCGTCGTTGTTGTCGTTGGTTGTTGTTGTTGTTGTGGGTGTGTCTCTCGGTTCGACATGTTTTGCTCAGAGAGGCACTTGAACCTAGTGCAGGTTCAGTCCTGTGTTAAGAAGACTCATGGTCATGCCTCTGTGCTTTGATTAACTTAGCTGACTTGTGCAGTAAGAGAGGCACAACCGTGAAGTTAGTGAAGGCACGGTCATATAGTATAAGAGGGACGGTCATGCCTCCCAGTTGTCATTATTTCAGCTGAGTTGTGTACTCAGATAGGCACGTTGGTCGAGCAAGCGGAGGCACGGTCCCATATTAGGAAGAAGACTTGCGGTCGTGCGTCCCATGTCAAAAAGAAGAGCTGTGATCGTGCGTCCGTGCTCAGTGTGTTTGTAGTGACACGCTGCTCGGAGAGGCATGTGCGTGAATCAAGTGGAGGCATGGAGTCCGACTTGTTGCCACTGTCCGATGTCACTGTTCTCGCAACGAAATCACTTAAAACATACTACTTTTTTTTTGATAAATGGTGTTTTGCAACACCTCCGTCCTACAAACCGTCTTTCCAGATCCACCTCACCGGTCGCTCCTAGATGGAGTCCGATGCTTCTAGTACCAAGAGGGCAAGGCTCGTGCCATCGATGACGCATTCCTCTGGGTGTTTGGCGGTACCGGCGGGGACCGGTGAGGGTCCGCCCACCGGATCTGAGGAGCACGGGGAAAAAACTCGTCCGGACCGCATCAGCGATCTACCGGACGTCATCCTAGGTGAGATCATCTCTCGTCTCCCCATCAGGGATAGCATCCGTACTCGCATCCTCGCTCGTCGATGGCGTCCTTTATGGTCCACCGCTCCTCTGAATCTCGACTGCCGTGAGATCCCTGCCGCTCGTCTTTTTAAGCCTCTAGAAACAGTTCATATCGAGAAAATCTCTGTGGCGCCTCCTACCTGGGAGCTCGCCCCCGAAAGTCACTTCGGAACTCGGTGCCCTCGCAAATCTGGCACTGACGATACGACCCTTCCGAAAGCCATCCTCTCCGCCCATGGGGGCACAGTTCACCGTCTCTGCATACCGGCATGCTACCTCCAGTCCAGACCCTCCGCCGTCGACGCCTGGCTTAAATCATCCAAACTGAACAATCTCCAGGTGCTCGAGTTCTATTACATGTTCCCAGATTTCGTGAGAGAGTGTGTCGTACGACCACTCACACACCCATCATCTGCGCCTTTTGCACCGGCGTCCTTCTCTCGGTTTGCATCCTCCCTACACACCGCCACGTTTGCTCTTTGCCAAATACCAGACAGTTACGTTCAGGCTCTTAAACTACCACTGCTCAAGAGACTTTCACTTGTGGACGTTGGTATATCAGACATCTCGCTTGAAAGCATCATCCACTCTAGTTGCCCCGCACTCCGGTGCCTACTGCTTACTTGGAATATGGAAAGCCGTTGCATAAGAATAAACTCACGTAACCTTGTAAGCATTGGAATTCGCTGTGGACATGGCGAACTTGTTATAGAGGATGCCCCGTCACTTCAGCGGTTGCTTAACGATATTCTCAGCAGCAACTTGCAGATAACTGTCATGTCTGCACCTAAACTGGAGACTGTGGGCAAATTCCATGATTTTTTCTCTGAATCCAAGGTCACGCGTAACCCTACAGTTATCCAGGTACCTAGTTTTCAGCTGCATTTGTCCGAGTAAACAAGTTTCATGTAATAGAACCTTTTGTTCAATTTTTAAAATCGTTGTGCGTGCACCATGCAGGGTTTGCCGGCAGTCAGCCTGTCAACAGTGCTTCGAACGGTCAAGACTTTGCTCATCAAGATGTGTTTTGAAGTGGACGTGGCCGTTTCCCTGATGCAATGCTTTCGAAGCCTTGAGAACTTGTTTATCGAGGTGATGATTCTCACACACATTGAAAGCCCATAACATGCATACTGTATACTTCTACTGTATGTCTTAAAAAGCTTGTCTTACATTCGTCTGTAAATTGATACACCCGTGGCTAGACATGTTTTAGTATTACATACACCCGTATCTACAAAAAATCCAATAAATACTTTACACTGGATGCTCTTTCGACAGAATCTCTGTTTTTAGAGCTTAAGTATTTTCATTCTTCATGTACATCTAGGGAGGACTCTGTTGCGGAGAAACAAATACATGGCGTCGTAAGCATCGACCGTTTGTCAAACGAGATGACTTTCGTTTGAAGACAGTAACGCTGGATGACTATGAACCCTGCTTGGTAAACATTGAATTTGTGAGATTCTTTGTTCTAAGTGCAAGCAAGCTTGAGACCATGAGGCTTAACTATCGCTTTGACCAAGACTTCATGGAAGAATTTTACGAAAAGCATCAAAAGGATCTTCTGTGGCACAAAAAGGCTTATGAACGTGCTCGCCTTATATTATCAGGAGCGTGCAAGCACCGGTTCTTTTATTTAAAACTCACGCGTGTTGAATACCTGGATTTGACGGACCCATTCAGCTGTGACTGCTGAACACAGAGCTGGAGTAAGTTGTTCAAGCTTGCAGGGTTACATGTTGTTGTGCCCTTTTGAATGTGCGTTTTGTCTAAACATGAACAGACAACCCTTGTAATATTTTGTACCGTCTCTAAGCTTCCCATAACAATCCTTGAGCAGAAAGTGTTGTAACTGTGCAAATGAAAGTGTTGTAACTGTGCAAACGTCCGTGCCTTCAGGCACATTGAATGTTTCAGCGGAAAGATTATGAGTATTTTACCGGCACGACACTGACTCTTTGTTAGTACAGTACCATGTTCCCACTGATAATGAACTTGTCAGTGGGAACCTTTCCAATACCGAAGCAAGTCCGTGATTCGTAGGCCAATAAAACCGCGTGTGTCTCGTGACATGACTGCTGTTCTTCGTCTTGAGGTCAGACTTTGTCTAGAAACTTCACAATCGTGCTTTTATAACTGACTATCAAGAAGGTTCGTACACGTACATGTAGAGGCCTTACTTCGGCGCCTTCTGCGCACACTTTTCTGCACCCAGAGAGGGTTTATGCTGAGCCAGGCCTGGAGAAACGCCATGCCTGTGCGTGTAGTGGCTCCCCAATAGTGCCTCCGGCGCCTGCATCTACGTGCCTCACATGACATAAGCTGTGACTGTTAGGTGCCCGTGGAACCAGACGCCCGCGGGTCCAGAGAGCTCACAAGGGTGTCTCTCTAGTAGAGCATTCTCACCACACTTTTGTGCATCCATTGGGTTGACACTCGTGCCTAAGAAGCTTCATTTCCGTGCCTCCGGTGTTTCAATACACGTGCCTCACATGACACTTGCCGTGACCCTTGTGGTTGCAGAGAATACATGCCCGTGCCTCCATAGCTGAGTATTCGGATCCATGCCTCTGCCACCGTCATTTTGTGCATTCAGAGGGTTGACAATCGTACGTCCCTGTAAAGGCTAGACTTTGGTGCCTCCGGAGCCTCCACCCTTGTGCCTCACATGCCACGAGCCGTGGCTTTTACGTTCCCCTGGAGACACACTGCCGTGGATCCAGAGACTTCACAAACGTGTCTTTTCAACTGAGTGTTCACAGCCATGCCTCTGCCACCACACTTTTGTGCATCCAGGGAGTCGATAGCTGGCTGTGTGGAGGCTTCAACGAGGTGTGTGCTTGTACAGACTTTAATTAGGTGCTCCACCGCCTGCACGCACGTGCCTCACATGACACTTGCCCCCGTGTCGTGGCGCCACACCCGTGTCTCTACAGACCGCACAACCGTGCGTCTCTAACTGAGTATTCGACACATGCCTCTCCCACCAAACTTCAGTGTATCCCTACAGTTGATACCCCTACCTCCAGCGTATAATTGAAGTCTGCCTTCAGGCACATTGAGATGTTTCAGCGGAAAGATTCTGAGTATTTTACCGGCACGACGCTGACTCTTTGTTAGTACAGTACCATGTTCCCACTGATAATGAACTCGTCAGTGGGATCCTTTCCAATTCAGAAGCAAGTCCGTGATTTGTAGGCCAATAAAAACGTGCGTCTCATGACATTATGGCTGTTCTTCGTCTTAAGGTCAGGACTTTGTCTAGAAACTTCAGAACAGTGCCTCTGGCGCCTGCATCTACGTGCCTCACGTGACATAAGCCATGACTGTTAGGTGCCCGTGGAACCCGATGCCCGCGGGTCCAGAGAGCTCACAACGGTGTCTCTCCAGCAGAGCATTCTCACCCATGCCTCTGCCACCACAGTTTTGTATATCCATTGGGTTGACACTCGTGCCTAAGAGGCTTCATTTCCGCGCCTCCGGTGTTTCAATACACGTGCCTCACATGACACTTGCCGTGACCCTTGTGGTTGCAGAGAATACACACCCGTGCCTCCATAGCTGAGTATTCGGATCCATGCCTCTGCCACCATAATTTTGTGCATCCACATGGTTGACAATCGTACGTGCCTGTAGAGGCTAAACTTCGGTGCCCCTGGAGTCTGCACCCTTGTGCCTCACGTGCCACGAGCCGTGGCTTTTACGTTCCCCTAGAGACACGCGGCACGTGGATCCAGAGACTCCACAATCGTGTCTTTTCAATTGAGAGTTCGCAGCCATACCTCTGCCACCACACTTTTGTGCATCCAGGGAGTTGATACCTATGTTTGTAGAGGCTTCAATGGGGTCGGTGCCTGCACAGACTGCAATTAGGTGCCTCCAGCGCCTGCACGCACGTGCCTCACATGACACTTGCCACCGTGTCGTGGCTCCACACCACCGTGTCTCTATAGATCGCACAACCGTGCGTCCTTAACTGAGTATGCCGACCCATGCCTCTCCCACAAAACTTCTGTGTATCTGGACGGTTGATAGCCGTGCCTCGTCAATACGCACGTCTGTCGAAGCTGTGACTATTCCACCACGTCTGTCGAAATCTTCTAGATTAGGTACGTATATATATTGTCGTCTTTGTGAATCGTAAAACACTAACCCTCTTCCCAGATCAACCGCACAGAGAGCTGCAATGGAGGCGGCACGAGCTCGGCAATGGAGATGAAGAAGCGTGCCTCTAGCAACAAGAAGACGAGGTTCGCGGCTGTACCCGTGCCCTCTAAGCTCGTTAAGAGGAGCGGTCGTGGCCCGCCCACCGGATCCGAGAACCATGTTGAGTCTGGTCCGGACCGCATCAACGATCGCCCGGACGCCATCCTCGGCGAGATCATCTCTCGTTTGCCCATAAAGGAAGGCATGCGCACACAAGTGCTCGCATCTCGGTGGCGCCGCATATAGCGCACTGCACCACTCGATCTTGACTTCCGTGTGATCCTTGATACTCGTTCTACCAGATCTCTGGAAAAAATCTGTTGCCAAATCATCCGCGTTCTCCCGGGCAAGCAAATCGTCCAGGAAACGTACATCGGAACTCAATGCCGACATCTTAGTTGCAACTATCGCGGAGAATCTTTCGCCGATGGCTTCAGTCTTCCTGTATCTATCCTCTCCGATCATGAGGGGCCGATTCGCCGCCTCTGCATCCCGACAAGCTACCTCCAGTGCCAACTTTGTGGCGTCGATGAGTTGTTCCTGTCTCGGAATCTGGACAAACTCCAGGTTTTAGAGTTCTATCATATATTCCCAAATTTCTTCTACCCAGGGCCAGCAGCACGCAGAATCCCTTCTTCTATGCCGTCGCCACCGGCATCCATCTCTAGATTTCGCTCGTCTCTCCACACCGTCACCTTCGCCATGTGCAAACTAGAAGACAATCTAGTAGAAATGCTTTGCCTCCCACTGCTCAGGAGACTTTTGATGGTGGAGGTTTATATATCGGATGTCTCCTTGCGGAAGTTCATCCACCACGGTTGCCCTGCCCTGCAGTGCCTGCTGCTTGTTTGCAACAAGAAATTCTGCTGTCTACGAATAAACTCAGCTAGGCTTGTAAGCATTGGCATTCGTTCCGACGGAGGAAAACTGATCATTGAGGATGCCCCTTCCCTCCGGAGACTGCTACATGATTCTGTAGATGCACAACTACAAATAACAGTTTTGTCCGCGCCTGTGTTGGACACACTGGGAAAAATTTCTGAATTACCCAAGGAAACAAATATCTTCATTGGGTCTACAGTTATTCAGGTACTGCCTCTGCACGTTACTTTGACATGCGTTATTCAAAAGCACTTGAGATTCACATCCACGAGCTAATAATATCACGTTATGTGCTCAATGAAGGGTCTCTGCATAAGTAGCCTACACGCGGTGCTGGATTCTGTCAAGACCTTGTTTATCTCACAGACATGGTTTAATCTGGATGAGATTGTTGACTTGCTGCGATGCTTTCAATGCTTGCAAAGCTTGTGTATCGAGGTGATGATTTCACACACGTTGAAAGCCCATGCACAATATACATAATATACTGGCACTAATTGCTCAGTTTGCTCTTCATGTGTGTTTACGGGGGAGGATGGGATCAAAGAGGTATAACAAATGAATGGCGCCAAAAGCAGCGGGTGTTTCTCAATAATCACGACATTTGTTTGAGGACATTAACGCTGGAAGACTATGAAGTCACAGATGCAAACACTGAATTTGTGACATTCTTTATTCTCAATGCTAGGATGCTACTGACCATCAGGCTTAAGTTTGGCCTGCGCAGAGATTTCACTCGTGAATTTTACAAACGGCAAGAAGAGGTACTGCAGATGGACAAAAGGGCTTCTAATTGTGCCGAGCTTAAATTAACAACAACTTGCAAGCATATGCACATGGATTTAAAAAACACAGGTGTTGAATATCTGGATTTGCCAGATCCATTCAACTGTGGATGCTGAAAACAGGTCTGGAGAGATGTACTTGCTATATTGAATGAGGGCATTGTGTAAACATGGTCAATGAATTCTCACTCGTTTTGCACCGTACCGTCTGTAAGCTTTTTTTCTTGAGGCAGTAAGCTCATATTTTTAAAATTAGGGATATGAACGTTTATGATATCAATTATGTACATGCTTTATGTTTTCAAAATCGATCATATGTTTCTGGACCCAATGATAAGAAAATCAGCTCACACAGATGCTCAGAAATCAAACTAGTATCCTCTTGTTTATCTCAGTTGCTTGGCATGAAATTCTGTCTTTTAAAAGCAACATGCGTCCACTGCAAACCTGCAACTGCTGCAACCGCGTCTCTCCGAAGGACGTCCGTGCACCCCACAGGAAACGAACGTGCATCAAGAGGTTGTGAAAATCATACGTCCGTGTGAACACGTCACTGAAAACATTTGGAATGCTGTGATAATGACTTAAGGTCAGCAACGAACCTCCAATCACTTTTTAGATGTTGGGTTTCCATTCTCATTATCATATTGAACAAAACTCATGCATCCGAAGAATTCGTCAAAGCGAAAGATTACGTGCCCCTTCTAATTGCAGACACCGTGTCCCTTCGAGAGACCGTGTCAGAAATGAACAATTCGGAAAACAGTAGCACGGTCTTGCATCATTTAAACATACACCCGTGCCTCTCTCAGTGAACAAGCAACTTAAAATGTTACAAAAACAGAGGCACTTCAGTGCATTTTCTCCTTGCAGAACCGTGCGCACCGTGGCTTCACTCCCCTGTCCCTCGGAGTGGCCGTGTCATGCGAAAACAACTAGGAGAACACAACTAGGAGTGGCCGTGTCATGCGAAAACAACTAGGAGAACACAAAAGACGGTTGTGCGTCGTCCGCATGTACAACCGTGCGCCAACTGCTTAAAGACGCGCGTCTGTCAATGAACACGTCACTGAGAACATTTAGAATACAGAGGCCTTTCCGTGCGTCTCATTCTTATCCTTACAGGACGATGCGCACCGTGGCTTCACGTCCCCGTCCCTTCGAGAGACCGTGCTAGGGAAAAAATACTTCGAAAAACAGAAGCATGGTCGTGCGTCATGGACGTGCACAACCTGTCTCAGTGAACGCCTCGCTGAGAAAATTTGAAAAACAGAAACAAAGCCGTGCCTTATTTGCATGTAAGTCCGTGCGTGTTGGGGCCGTCAGTGTGTGCCTCTATGCTCCTAATAAGCCAATAGTCTTGTCTTTGCCGCTGTACAGTAGCCCCATGTCAGTGAGCAGGCGCGTATTATAACTGTCTGTTCTGCTTTGTGCCAACCCAGACCGCCCCCTCCCACTCACCCGCTTTAGAGTTCATCATCTCTTCTCTCTCGATTCTCCCTCTAGATCTAGGGTTAGTCCATTTTCACTTAATTTCTATGTGAATTTTTCGCCACGATCCGTTTTCCTCTCTGTTCGTTTCGTCTCTCCGTGTTTGAAAGCGACGCATCTGCGCTGTTATGCTAGGAATTGCCTGGAAATTCGTTATGATCTAAACCAAATCCGCGCAGTACGAGGCCGAACCTGAACACGACCCGTGCCTCTTAGGGGTGGGGTTGATTGGGAGTCGGCGTTTGTGCTTGAGAATGCTATGAGCTGCAGCGACCTGCGGCGTCCAAGTCCCAGGTGAGCGATGAACTTCGCCGAGGGAGGTTGGTAGTTTAAATTGAAGCCCGTTAGGTCTTGCAAACAACGGCGGTGGCCGGAAGTCCGATATGTTGAGCTCTATTGCTTAACCGGCCACAGGGTGCTGGAGGTCGGCGTTTGGGGTGCTGTTGACTGGGAGTCAGCGTATGTGCTTGAGGATAGCGTTTGGGGTCCTGTACGCTGGAGGCAAGGTTAACGTTGATGGATCACCCGTTTCAAATACCACCTAGCCACACATGTTCCGGTGGTTGGCGTCGGCGACGGTGGCGTATGGTTGCGGATGACGTTGTTGCTGGGTGCAGCTCTGACGAATTTACATATAATTTTAATGTTACAAACACTCCTTTGAGCGGCCTAATGATAGACTATTGTTTCTCCTTTTTGCCTGTCTTGTCTTGAAATATGCATTTGCTAAAGCTGCTTTTAAAACCAAGCAGCAGAAATCCTTTCACTGATTGACATTGACAACCAAGATTGTGAACTGCTCTAAAAATAGTCAATACTGAATTGTGATGAATTAAGCAACCATTTTTGGAAAATAAAATACGGATTTAATTAAATTCATATTTCCTCTGTTATTACATATCCTATATCTACTGTTCACCTTCTAATCAAAAGCTGTGCACATGTCTTTTTAGGAAATTGCTTGTGAACGACTATTTATGTAAAAATGCCGGTTTAGCCGAATAGTTTTTCAAGATAATAAAATTTTCCTTGTGTTGAGAATTTCATATAACCGTTGTTTTGCAACGTATTCCAGGGGAAACCATGTGCTGTGATATATGTACCAACTTCGGTTGCCCTGGATTGGAGTCAGGCGTTCTTCACAGCACGATAACAGTGCATCTTCCTTGATGCTTCAAGACATGCCTGGTAAGGAGAATTGTTTGCCACCCCATGCTGCCCATCAGTTACTACCAACTAGTGTATCTTTCTGATGGAGGAAATAAAAGTTTCTACCATATTGTTGGAATGGAATGCCTACATTTAAGCATTTAATGATATGTTTTGAATTTTTGATGTACCTTGTTTTATCAAATAGCAACCTGTTGAAAACAATTGGTACATATATGATAAGCGCTATCTGTCTTGGTTATACATGCCCCGTAAGATTTTTTTCTTGCGCAGTATGTGCCATGCTATTGCAGGCAGCAAGTCACTTCTTCAATCTATCAGTGGAAAGAGGAAGCAATTCAAGAAGAAGGAAAACAAAGAAATCCAATAGTGATCACCAACGAGGATCTGTCATATGAGATCTGCATCACCGATGAACCTAACCGGTCTAAAATTCATGGACCTGGCTAGGAAAAGTTAATTAGTGACTACGATCTTCATTATCGAGATCTAATCATCATAAACCTGGATACTGGGAGTCTGTCCATTGAGATAGATCTGAGACTCAGTGATTCTCGAGGAGGTCACAGGCCCCTTCCCAAACCATCACTAGGTAAGTGCACCAACTTCCATCCTGTTTTATCAACTACGTTTATCAGCATACTTTGGTGCTCCTACCTCTGTCCACTAAATGAATGTCATACTTACAGTCGAAGTTATTTTCAAAACATTTTATGCAATTCTGTTGATTATCATCCCAACTTGATCACATGCATTGAATTTAACCATTCCTTTTAAACTTAATACCGAGTTCATCTGTTTAAACAAATTCGTTTGAAAATGAGTTATTTTTTCCATGCAGCTCTTGATTTTCTAAATGATTCAGAGAGGGAGTACATTGGGAAAACAGTGTTTGGTCGAGGCGTAAACCTCTCATACAGACAATTTGGACAGATGATATACTATGTGTTTGAGTCTGACGACTTCCCCACCATACCCTTTGTGCAGCGTCTAAACGTCACCAATGTCATAAATGGTCGTCTGGTTAGTCATTGAATATTTGTTTTGATCCACTGCCATGGTTTTGTTTGCTATTTTTGATGTTTTATGTCCTTGTACATTGACTTTATCTAGTAATATCGGTACAATCTGCAGAGAATCCTGTCTGCCGTTGTGAGGCTTCTAAAGATGAACCTAGGATATGTACCTCAAAACGGTGGAATCAGCCTAACAGAGATGTATGTGCAATAGACATGAGCACAATGTACTCCATACGAACCGACGGCAGAATGGAGGTGACCGGTTTTTCAGATTTTGCTCGGGAAGCTTAGCTAAGGGTTGGTTCAATTGTCCTTGTCACAATTGAAAAGCGGTGGCCAACATTGGGAAACATGAAGCAGCTGCGGATGATAATCAACGACCTTTCCTGATAGAGCGTTGCCGGTGGCTATACTTCCTAGTTCAGTAATTTATGTCTGTTTTTTGAACAGGCTGTACACACCACCAGTTTTGTTATTTAGTTATGTCATGGTATGTAACTGAGCATATAATTATATCCAAGAGGACGGTGGTGAAAATTCCCTGTCAAAGAAGGTGAAACACTTACGTGGGTTAATTTATTTATCTCTGATAATAATAAAAGGATTCGCTGACTAATAATGGAGGATGAATGGCTATGGTGAAGTATGTTTCAGAATAGTTTAGTGACGTTGCTAGCTCTGCACGTCAGTAGTATACATAATTTTCACTATGGTGCTCCGCAGAATAGCGTCATGCCAAGTAGTTTTGTGGAGGACAAGCATACACCTCTGTCAACCGCACAACACTTCTCCTAAAAACCTAGCGCCTTCCCCTATGGCTCAGTCACCTTAAACATCCATGCCTTTACAAACTGTCACTTAAAACATTTGACAGAACACGGGCACGGATTGACGTCCATGCAATCACATAGCATTGTACCTGTGCCTCTAGCTGTGCTTCTCGCTGTATAAGTGCGTTTCGCAGCTGCATGCCCACGCCCCTCGTTTCTTTCTTGTTGTTTCTGCTCATCTCGTACTTGCAACTATTTCAGACATGACCGTGCCTGTTGCGTCGGCACATTCATGACTCTCAAGACCGTGCCTCGACAAGAATAACGATCGTGCTTGTAACAGTGAAGCGTACAGGTGATACATTCAGGACACCTTAGGGACCACCTTCTTGCTACTATTTCAGACATGACCGTGCCTGTTCCATCGGCACATTCATGCCTCTCACAGTTGATTGAAAAACATTCCGGAAAACAGTAACGGACGCCTATTGTCAATCCTCACGTCACGTACATTCGTCGTACATTCCTTCGTCACACAAGTAATAGCCATGCCTCTGCCACAGAACATATAAGTGAAAAACGATTCTCCCTACACTTGTAAAACCCGGAATGCCCTGCATAAATGTCGAATCCCACCTTGCGGTAAAACCATGGAGGCCGGTGCTTCTCAGAAACACATCTGTGGCTTTTTGCGCATGTAGTTGAGTGCACGGCTATTTGTTCGTGCCCGTGCCTCTCACGTAGCACCATAGCACGAATGGACGCCCGTGCAATCACGTAGCTTCATCTCCGTGCCTCACGTAGCATAGTATATGTGCCTCTTGTTGCGCCTCTCGTTGTATGAGTGCTTCTTGCAGCTGCATGTCCACGCCTCTCGTTGCTTCTCGTTCTTTCTGTCCATCTCGTAGAGTCAGTTGCAACACAGACACACAACAGTGCCTCTGATAAAACACAACACTTATACAACGAGAGTGCAAAAAGTTAACATTTGACAGCAAACTGAATGTATCACTGAAAACAATTGCCACGACCAGTGAATGTACCACGCCCGTGTGTCTAAGAGTTAAACCAGCCACTTCAAGCATGCTTCTCTTGGTCAGAGACTTGTGCCTCTACATACTGCCCCTGCATGCCTCACGAGATAAATTTTAAGAGTTAACATTTGACAGCAAACTACGCAAGACAATCTCCCCGACTTGCTGGAGATACGACGGTTGTTAAAAACATAACTGTTGATTTTATTTTTATTTTTATAAAGAAAAACCACGATCAAAAACCCAGGATGTGCACAACCGCACCGCCAGGGAGACGAAACCACGATCCAGAACCCACAATGTGCACAACCGCATCGACTGTGAGATCGTGCACTCCTTTGCCGCTTCCCCGCCCTTAAATTTAGACTTCCGTCGCGGCCTTCTCACACACAAACAACAGAAATCGCCATTGCGCTCCCACTCATTGTTCCCCACGAAAAACCAGGTTGCAGGAGGACCAACTGCTCCAGGCCATGGGATTCACCAGGGAATTCATGGAGGTGCAGGCCCACGGCAACACCAAGTTGCACGTGATCCACACCAACGACTTGCACAAGGCGGCGGCCACCATCGAGCAGTACTAGCGACACCTCAAATTCGAGCGCCACAAGATCGTCGGAGTTGATGTGGAGTACACCAATGACGTTGGCGAAGATCAGAAACCAGCCCTCGTCCAGCTCTCCGTCGGCAAGGATCATCCGGTGCTGCTCTTCCAACTGAGCGCCGCCGACAAGAACTGCACCAGGTTCGACAACTTCCTCGCCGACCCCAGATACACGTTTGCTGGCTTCTCCATCGACGGCGACATAGAGATGCTCGGGCGCGTCGGACTGGAGATCGCCCACTTCGTCGACATCCAGAAGGAATGGAGGGTGCCTACAGCTACCAAGCCTCTGGACTCCCTTGGGGATGTCTCAGGCATCCTTGTCCACGACTACTACAACAACATGAAGAAGAAGCTCACCAACGCAGAGCACCAGCGCTGGGCACGCATGCCCCTGTCCATGAGGCACATCGAGTACGCGGCAAAAGATGCTTACGCCGCGTACGAGATATGGAGCCGCCTCACCATCATCCAGGAAGGCCTCCGTCGGGCAAAACTCGAGAAGGATTAGTCCAGGAAGCGCACAAGGTCCTGGGGCGACTATGACTACTGAAGCAGGTGGTCCTGGCCAAGAAAAGTATCTAGAAGATTGCTCATGCCATTCTAGATTTCTCGTTAGATTTGCTTTCTCTCAAGACTGCCGTTTGCTTGTTCTAAATTTAGATTTGCTTGTGTCGCAGTTAACATATCTTCTGAACAAGATTATTTCCAGTGTAATGTTGCAGTTTTCTATTATTAGAATATATTGGCGTGAACTGAAAAATATAAACACAGTAGAGATACTATATGATTAGCGTAACGCACAGAGCAGGTACACATAGCAATCCACAAAATGACGAGCATGCAATGCACTAGTACCTTTGTGGATGCAGCGTCGAAATGCAGGGACAACAATTACAGAATGCTCCTAAAAGCAGTGCACAATGTTCTAACAAACCATTGCACACACAAATATTAAAAATCGTTTGTATGGAACACTTTAGAAAAACATTTTGAATACAGAGGTAGTTAGGTGTTTATTCTCCTCGGAAAACATTGCTTACGCCCGTGACCCTTAGAGAAGAACACTATAGAGGCACGGTTGTCCATCAATAACACCAACTACTTAAAACACCCACGAAGGCACTTCTGTGCCTCCACTCCTATGGGGACCGTGCGTAAATTGGCTTCATGTCCGTTAATAAGGCCGAATGCCTTCGAAGACACATGGAACTCATAGGCCATGCCCCCCGCAATGAAAACGTGTCAATGAAAGCTTCTTGAAAACAGAGGCACACCTTCACGTGCTTGCATCACGATCCTTCGCGTCCCTACCTCCCTTAGAATCATGTCCGTGCCTCCAGTTCGTCGGGTATAACCGTACCTCTGTCGTGTGTAACATGTTAAGAAAGTTGCTGACAACAAAAACATCAGAAAACCGAGCATTACGTCCACCCCACTGGCACTAAACGTGACGTCACCGAAAACGCAGAGGCAGGAGCGTGCCTCACGGCCAGCTTCCGACGTATCGGGTCTATGAAGATTTGCTTCCTTCTTAATATGGGACGTGACTATCGCAGAGGCATAGGCTCCATCATTCACCTCTGTGCCACGACAAGAATGATGACCGTGCTTGTAACTGTAAAGCGTATAGGACACCTCAGGGACGACCTTGCAACTATTTCAGACATGACCGTGCCTATTCCGTCGGCACATTCATGCCTCTCGCAGTTAATTGAAAAACATTCCGGAAAAAGAGTAACAGACGCCTATTGTCAATCCTCACATCACGTACATTCGACGTACATTCCTTCGTCACACAAGTAATAGCCGTGCCTCTACCACAGAACATATAAGTGAAAAACGATTCTTCCTACACTTGTAAAACTCGGAATGCCCTAGATAAATGTCGAATCCCACCTTGCGGTAGAACCATGGAGGCCGGTGCTTCTCAGAAACACATCTGTGGCTTTTTGCGCATGTAGTTGAGTGCACGGCTATTTGTTCATGCCCGTGCCTCACGTAGCACCATAGCACGAATTGACGTCCATGCAATCACGTAGCTTCATCTCCGTGCCTCACGTAGCATCGTATCTATGCCTCTTGTTGCGCCTCTCGTTGTATGAGTGCTTCTTGCAGCTGCATGTCCACGCCTCTCGTTGCTTCTCGTTCTTTCTGACCATCTCGTAGCGTCAGTTGCAACACGGACACACAACCGTGCCTCTGATAAAACAAAGCACTGCTTCGACCAGCGAATGTATCACTAAAAACAATTGCCACTCCCAATGAATGTACCACGCCCGTGTGTCTGAGAGTTAAACCAGCCACTTGAAGCATGCTTCTCTTGGTCAGAACCTTGTGCCTCTACATACTGCCCCTGCATGCCTCACGAGATAAATTGTAAAAGTTAACATTTGACAGCAAACTACACAAGACAACGATCATCTCCACGACTTGCTAGAGATACGACGGTTGTTAAAAACATAACTACTGATTTTATTTTTATTCTTTATAAAGAAAAACCACGATCCAGAACCCACGATGTGCACAACCGCATCGACAGTGAGATCGTGCACTCCTTTGCCACTTCCCCGCCCTTAAATTTAGACTCCCGCCGCGGTCTTCTCACACACAAACAACAGAAATCGCCATTGCGCTCCCACTCATTGTTCCCCATGAAAAACCAGGTTGCAGGAGGACCAATTGCTCCAGGCCATGAGATTCACCAGGGAATTCATGGAGGTGCAGGCCCACGGCAACACAAAGTTGCACGCGATCCACACCAATGACTTACACAAGGCGGCGACCACTATTGAGCAGTACGAGCGACACCTCCAGTTCGAGCGCCACAAGATCGTCGGAGTTGATGTGAAGTACACCATCGACCATGGCGAAGATCAGAAACCCGCCCTCGTCTAGCTCTCCGTCGGCAAGGATCATCCGGTGCTGCTCTTCCAACTGAGCGTGGCCGACAAGAACTACACCAAGTTCGACAACTTCCTCGCGGACCCCAGGTACACGTTTGTTGGCTTCTCCATCGACGGTGACATAGAGATGCTCGGCCGCGTCGGACTGGAGATCACCCACTTTGTCGACATCCAGAAGGAATGGAGGGTGCCTACAGCTACCAAGCCTCTGGACTCCCTTGGGGACGTCTCAGGCATCCTTGTCCATGATGTAGAGCTCACCAATGCAGAACGCAGCCGCTGGGCGTGCATGCCCCTGTCCATGAGGCACATCGAGTACACGGCAAAGGACGCTTATGCTGCGTACGAGATATGGAGCCGCCTCACCATCATCCGGGAAGGGCTTCACCGGGCAAAACT
The DNA here is from genome assembly GCF_018294505.1 of Triticum aestivum. Classification (NCBI taxonomy): domain Eukaryota; kingdom Viridiplantae; phylum Streptophyta; class Magnoliopsida; order Poales; family Poaceae; genus Triticum; species Triticum aestivum. The sequence continues at coordinate 292,894,120 of NC_057796.1, forward strand.
CGACAAGGAGCAGACCAGGAAGCGCGCTAGGTCCTGTGGCGACTACGACTACTGAAGCAGGTGGTCCCGGCCAACAAAAGTATCTAGAACATTGCTCATGCCATTCTAGATTTCTCATTAGATTTGCTTTCCCTCAAGACTACCGTTTGCTTGTTATAAATTTAGGTTTGCTTGTGTCGCAGTTATCCTTGTAGTTTGCTTGCAGTTTACATGTCTTTTGCACAAGTTTATTTCCAGTGCACCACAATAGGCACTTATGTGCCTATGTGCCTCTGATACCATGGGAACCGTGCGTAACTTGGCTTCACGTCGTTTTACGCAACATTCTAGACGTCAACCAAAAGATTCACCTTCTCTATGATAAGTTCATTAATGAGGCCTGATGCCTTCGAAAACACATGGAGCTCATAGTCCATGCCCCCCGCAATGAAAACTTGTCAGTGAAAGCTTCTTTAAAGCACAGGCACACCTTCACGTCCTTGCATCACGATCCTTTCGCGTCCGTACCTCCCTTAGAATCACGTCCGTGCCTCCAGTTCGTTACGTGCGTGCCTCTACGTCGGGTAAAACCATACCTCTGTCGTGCGTAACATGTTAAGAAAGTTGCTGACAACAAAAACATCAGCAAACCGAGCATTACGTCCACCCCACTGGCACTAAACGTGACGTCATCGAAAACGCAGAGGCAGGAGCGTGCCTTACGGTCAGCTTCCGACATATCGAGTCTGTGAAGATTTGCTTCCTTCTTAATATGGGGCCTGACTATCGCAGAGGCAAAGGCTCCATCCTTCACCTCCGTTCCTCGACAAGAACGACGATCGTGCTTGTAACACTGAAGTGTATAGATGATACATTAAGGAGACATTAGGGACCACCTTGCACCTATTTCATACGTGACCGTGCCCGTTCCATCGGCACATTCATGCCTCTCACAAAAGTAATAGCCATGCCTCTACCACACAATATATAAGTGAAAAACAATTCTTTCTACACTTATAAAACCCGGAATGTCCTCGATAAATGTCGAATCCCATCTTACGGTAAAACCATGCAAGACGGTGCTTCTCAGAAGCACATCTGTGGCTTTTTTGCGTATGTTGTTGAGTGCCTCTCTAGAATCTAACCATGTTGAAACCATATTCAAATCTAGCCACACTGAAATCTCTAGAATCAAATATGTGCCCTAGTTGAGACGTTTATTTTGTACTTGAAACTGCAATCTACAATAAAACAATACAGTGTAATAAAACATACGCCTTCCGACCCAAATATGGTACTGGAAACTGCCATTTGTAATAAAACATACACCTTCCGTCACAAATTAATTGGCTCAACCTTGTACTAACCAGTACAATGTGAATTGTACTGCCTGGTACGAAGTTACTGCAAAGTTGACACATTTATTTTGGGACGGCGTAGTACTACTACTTAAGAACAAAACACGATTGCTTGACATGGAAACGAAACTGTCTCCGTTCTGACATCGACGATTGCTTGACATTGTTCAACCTTTACGGGCATAAAAAACATGGAAAGCATAAAAACCATGGAAAAGAAAACATCTACCAACAAAACTACACTACTCCCCGTCATCAGAGATGTCCACTATCTCCATTCTGACATCGATGTCGTTGGCCTCCGCCTCCTGCTCCGCATCCAGCTCGTCGAAGAGCACGTCGGTCTTCGCCTGTTCTTCCCGGAGGAAGCGCCGGTTGGACTCCACATACGCCCCATCTTGGATGGACTCCAGGATAGCGGTCTGCTCCGCCATCAAGGCCGACTCACCGAGATAGAACTCCGCCTCGTCTTCCTCGTCACCCCACTCCTCGTCGTCCTCGTCTTCCTCGTCACCAGCCTCCTCCTCGTCCTCGTCATCTCCCTCCTCCTCGTCCTCGTCATCCTCGTCCACGCCTTCCTCGTCGTCCTCGTCATCCTCGTCCACGCCTTCCTCGTCGTCCTCGTCATCCTCGTCCACGCCTTCCTCGTCGTCCTCGTCCACACCTTCCTCGTCGTCCTCCTCATCCTCGTCCATGCCTTCCTCGTCGTCCTCGTCATCCTCGTCCACGCCTTCCTCGTTGTCCTCCTCATCCTCGTCACCCCCCTCCTCCTCCATCACATCTCCCCCCACTGGATCACCCCCTCCTCTTCCTCCATCACATCTCCCCCACTGGATCACCCCCTCCTCTTCCTCCATCACATCTCCCCCACTGGATCAACTCCCTGCATGAGCTCCAACGCATCCCCCTCCACTTCCTCCACCTCCCCAATCTCCTCCAGCCCTGGCGAGTCCGGAGACATGCCTGTTGCGACCCGAGCGGCGCGCCTCGAACGGATGTCCTCCTGCAACTGAAAGCGACGCTCGAGAGTAAGCATCGCATAAGTAGTTATCTTGTGCCGAACCATGGCGGGGAACGTCACAAACGAAAACAGGAAGATGGATGATTTCCTAAGATTGCCGGCGAAAGAGGGAGAAGCAGGATGATGTCTAGTGGTGGCGGACGCCGCTCGGCTTAAATAACTGCTCCTTGACCTAGGGCGATGAGCCGGAATGGTGACACGCGGCGTTCACTTCGCCGATGGATGAGACAGCCGTCGGTCCTTTTGGATTCTGCAACGCCGACACGTGGCGTTCACTCTATTAAATACCTCCACCTCCTCCAGAGCGGCGTCACCAGAGGAAACGCCCGTCAGACCCTTGCGTTTTCGGAGCGGCGTCCACGCGGCGTTTACACCGAATACGAGGAGACGCCCGTCGAACGGTGAGGTTTCTGCAATCAACACACGAATGTGACTCTGTCTAACGCATAACCGTGCCTCTCCTGACTTCATAGTTGTGCCTTTCAGTGCGAACGATTCAACAGAATCATTTGGAACACCAAGACAAACTAACGTCACTCTACACAATGCGACGCCGTGCCTTCCTGGGACCCATGATCGTGCGAAGAATATACCACACCAGCGTCTCTCGAATAGGCCATTCCGTGCTTCACAGATTAAACAGTGGGTATTCACATCTGAACCAATTCCGTTGGGTCTCCCCAATTAAAGAACCTTTGTGCGCTGAACGGTCGTGCCTCTCCGTCTGATCGAGTCGACGGAATCATTCGGAACACAAACACACGGGAGCGTGACTCTATATTATACGGCAACATGCCTTTTAGCGCTTCACGCCCGTGCCTGTGACCCTTAACACTGCCACGAACGTCCACGCCATCGTCAGTGCACAAGTCATGTCGCTACCTGGTACAGAAACGTAGCTGTAGTCACTTCACGCCCGTGCTTCTAATAAAAGAAGTGCCACACAACTCAGCACAGAGCCGTGGCTTTTAAAAACAAGGAAATTACGCTTTTAAACACCTCGACTCTCGAACTGGCCACTCGCAAAGTAAACATTTAGCGTTAACATCTAAACCCGTTCCGCTTTGTTTCAACAATAAACTTACGAAACATGACTCCCCGACAGACCCAACCATGCCCTCATGGAATTCATGTCCGTGCCTCTTCTTCTGAACGAGTCAACAGAATCATTTCTTACGCAAATACAGGCGAACGTGACTCTATATAAAACCACGCCATCTGGAACACCAAGACAAACTAACGTCACTCTACACAATACCACGCCGTGCCTTCCTGGGACCCATGACCGTGCGAAGAATATACCACACCACAGTCTCTCGAATAGGCCATTCTGTGCCTCACAGAGTAAACAGTGGGTGTTCACATCTGAACCAATTCCGGTGGGTCTCCCCAATTAAAGAAAGAACCTGACGGTGTCTTTGTGCGCTGAACGCCCGTGCCTCTCCGTCTGATCGAGTCGACGGAATCATTCGGAACTACGGGAAAGTGACTCTATATTATACGGCAGCATGCCTTTTAGCGCTTCACGCCCGTGCCTGTGACCCTTAACACTGCCATGAACGTCCACGCCATCGTCAGTGCACAAGTCATCGTCCGCGGCTATATTCACTTCACGCCCGTGCTTCTAATAAAAGAAGCGCGACGCAACTCAGTACAGAACCGTGGCTTTTAAAAACACGGAACTTACGCTTTTAAACAACTCAACTCTCGAATCGGCCACTCACAAAGTAAACAACTAGCGTTAACATCTAAACCCATTCTGCTTTCTTTCCATGATAAACGTACGAACGTGACTATGCGAAAGACGAAACCATGCCCCCATGGGATTCACGTGCGTGCCTATTTTTCTCAACGAGTCAACGGAATCATTTCGAACACAAATACAGGCGAACGTGACTCTATATAAAACCACACCATGAATTTGTGGGATGCAAGCCCGTGTCTGTGACCCGAAACACTGCAACACAGAAAAGCCACGAACGTACAAGCCTTCATCAGTACACAAGTCATTACAATACTAGGTTCACAACCGTGGATGCAGAGACTTCACGTCCCGTGCATCATAAGTAATGGCGCCTAATTACAATGATACTCGAAACCAAAATATATTTTGTTAACAAGGTAGCTGACAGCGAGATTTCACAAGACAAGGTAAGAAACTCCACTCCACTGCTTAACAACACCAGACGCACACAACAGCCAGGGACGCTGCTGTATACCTAGTCCCCACCGACCTTGTTGCTGGTTTGCTCCCGGCGCAGTTCATCAATCTCCTTCTTCAGCGCCTTCATATTCTCGTCATGTCGCTTCACAGCTGCGGCCGATTCCTGCAACGACCGGATGTGCTCTTCAAGGAGATTTCTTGTCTCAGCCATAATTTCTACGATCCTGGCATTCGCCTTCTCCAAATCTTCCTTTGTTTCCTCGCAAAGCTTCTTCCACGCGTAGGTGATCTCCAGCAGCTGCTCGTACGTTTTGTCAGCCTTTGGAATTGAAACCAAAGCATTCATCTCATCGACCAAATTATTGAGAGTAACTAACAAGGACCTCACAGCAGTTGCCGTCGCCGCCCCACTCACCATTCCCTTCTCTCTCGAGCCACAGCAGATCCCCAATTCTACAGCAGGGGAATTCTGTTCAAGACCATGATGCAGACTAACCCTACCACCAATTGACTGTAAATCAGTATCAGCAAGCCACACCCGCATCAAATTAGGAGTCAGCTGACCACAATAATTCATGTTTCACAAACTAAATCAAAGCAGCCGAAAGAAAGAAAAAACGAATGAAGGAGAAGCAGAAACAGGGTGAACTTACAGACGAGGAACCCTCGCGAGCCGGGATCTCCTCCCGCGACAGGGCACGGCGGTCCGGAGTAGTCTCCTTCTGCCCAGCCATGGCGGAGATGGTCAGTGAATAGAGATGAGCAAGAGGAATGGAAGGCCTGGCGGCGGACGAAGGGAGGAGTAGAATGTGGCTAGGGTTTCGAGACTCCGTCCGTCCGCCTTAAATAGCCGGAGCCTGGCCTCGGGCGACGAGCCAGAGCGGCGTCACCGGAGGAGACGCCCGTCGGACCATTAGGTTTCTGGAGCGGCGCCACGTGGCGTTCACTCCCGAATACGAAGAGACGCCCGTCGAACCGTTGGGTTTCCGCGATAAACGCACGAATGTGACTCTTGGTAAAGCATAACCATGCCTCTCCGCGCTGCACGGATGTGCCTGCCGTTGCAAACGGTTCAACGGAATCATTTGGAACACGAAAACAACATAACGTGACTCTTCACAATACCACGCCGTCACTTCCTGGGACCCACCACCGTGCAAAGAATACACCACAGCAGCTTCTCTCGAACAAGCCATTCCGTGCCTCACCGAGTAAACAGTGAGTGTTCACATCTGAACCCTTTCCGCTGGGTTTCCGCAATTAAAGAAACGAACGTGACTGTGGGTAAGACCAAACGGTGCCTTTCCGCTGGGTTTCCATCTGATCGAGTCAACGGAATTATTCGAAACACAAACACAGACGAGCGTGACTCTATATAATACCACACCATGCCCGTGCCTCTCCCATCTAATCGAGTCCACGCCTCTATCGAGTAATATACGAAACATCAACAAAGAAGCGTGACTGTGCTTTTGAAAACAAGGAAACAAGCTTTTAAAAACAGCGTCTCTCACATAGGCCATTCGGTGCCTCACAGATTCAACAGTAAGTGTTGGCGTCTCAACCCATTCCGCTGGGTTAAAGAAACGAACGTGACTGTGCGTAATGAAAAGCTATGCCTCTATGGGCTCACCGGCCGTGCCTCTCCTTCTGATCGAGTGGACGGAAGCACTCGGAACAGAAACACAGGGGAGCGTGACTCCATATTATACGGCACCATGCCTCTTAGCGCTTCACGCCCGTGCCTGTGACCCTTAACAGTACCACGAACGTCCACGCCATTGTCAGTACACAACTCATGTCGCTGCCTGGTACAGAACCGCGGCTGTATTCACTTCACGCCCGTGCTTCTAATAAAAGAAGCGCGACGCAACTCAGTACAGAACCGTGGCTTTTAAAAACAAGGACCTTACGCTTTTAAACAACTCGACTCTCGAATCGGCCACTCACAAAGTAAACAGCTAGCGTTAACATTTAAGCCCATTCTGCTTTCTTTCCATGATAAACGTACGAACGTGACTATGCGAAAGACGAAACCATGCCCCCATGGGATTCACCTGCGTGCGTGCCTATTTTTCTGAACGAGTCAACGGAATCATTTCGAACACAAATACAGGCGAACGTGACTCTGTATAAAACCACACCATGAATTTGTGGGATGCAAGCCCGTGTCCGTGACCCGAAACAATGCAACACACAAAAGCCACGAATGTACACGCCTACATCAGTACGCAAGTCATTACAATACTAGGTTCACAACCGTGGCTGCAGAGACTTCACGTCCCGTGCATCATAAGTAACGGCGCTTAATTACAATGATACTCGATACCAAAATACATTTTGTTAACAAAGTAGCTGACAGCGAAATTTCACAAGACAAGGTAAGAAACTCCACTCCACTGCTTAACAACACCAGACGCACACAACAGCCAGGGACGTTGCTGTATATCTAGTCCCCACCGACCTTATTGTTGGTTTGCTCCCGGCGCAGTTCATCAATCTCCTCCTTCAGCGCCTTCATATTCTCTTCATGTCGCTTTACAGCTGACGTCGATTCCTCCAACGACCGGGTGTGCTCTTCAAGGAGATTGCTCCTCACAGCCATGATTTCTACGATCCTGGCATTGGCCTTCTCCAAATCTTCTCTTGTTTCCTGGTAGAACTACTGCCACTCGTAGGTGACCTCCAGCAACTCCTTGTACGTTCTGTCAACCTTTGTAATTGAAACCAAGACATTCATCCCATTGACCAGGTTAATGAGAGTAGCTCCAACTGATTGTAAATCAGTATCAGCAAGACACACCCGCATCAAATTAGGAGTCAGCTGACCACAATAATTCATGTTTCACAAACTAAATCAAAGCAGCCGAAAGAAAGAAAAAATGAATGAAGGAGAAGCAGAAACAGGGTGAACTTACAGACGAGCAACCCTCGCGAGCCGGGATCTCCTCCCGCGACAGGGCACGGCGGTCCGGAGTAGTCTCCTTCTGCCTAGCCATGGCGGAGATGGTCAGTGAATAGAGATGAGCAAGAGGAATGGAAGGCCTTGCGGCGGACGAAGGGAGGAGTAGAATGTGGCTAGGGTTTCGAGACTACGTCCGTCCGCCTTAAATAGCCGGAGCCTGGCCTCGGGCGACGAGCCAGAGCGGTGTCACCGGAGTAGACGCCCGTCGGACCATTAGGTTTCTGGAGCGGCGCCACGTGGTGTTCACTCCCGAGGTACGAAGAGACGCCCGTCGAACCGTTGGGTTTCTGTGATAAACGCATGAATGTGACTCTTGGTAAATCATAACCATGCCTCTCCGCACTGCACGGATGTGCCTGCCGTTGCGAACGATTGAACGGAATCATTTGGAACACGAAAACAACATAACGTGACTCTTCACAATACCACGCCGTCACTTCCTGGGACCCACCACCGTGCAAAGAATACACCACAGTAGCTTCTCTCGAACAAGCCATTCCGTGCCTCACCGAGTAAACAGTGAGTGTTCACATCTGAACCCTTTCCGCTGGGTTTCCGCAATTGGAGAAATGAACATGACTGTGGGTAAGACCAAACGGTGCCTTTCCGCTGGGTTTCCATCTGATCGAGTCAACGGGATTATTCGGAACACAAACACAGACGAGCGTGACTCTATATAATACCACACCATGCCCGTGCCTCTCCATCTAATCGAGTCCACGCCTCTATCGAGTAATATACGAAACATCAACAAAGAAGCGTGACTGTGCTTTTGAAAACAAGGAAACAAGCTTTTAAAAACAGCATCTCTCACATAGGCCATTCGGTGCCCGCAGCAGAGTCAACAGTGACGTGTTGGGCGTCTTCACCCATTCCGCTGGGTTAAAGAAACGACGTGACGTTGCGTAATGAAAAGATATGCCATCTATGGGCTCACCGGCTGTGCCCTCTCCCTTCTAATCGAGTGGACGGAAAGCACTCGGAACAGAAACAAGGGGAGCGTGACTCCATCATTATACGGCACCATGCCTCTTAGCGCTTCACGCCCGTGCCTGTGACCCTTAACCAGTACCACGACGTCCACGGGCCATTGTCGGTACCCCAACTCATGTCGCGCGTGGTACAGAACCGCCGGCTCGTATTCACTTCACGCCCGCGCCTTCTATAAAAGTAAGGCGCGACGCAACTCAGTATTAAAAACCAGATGCACACAACAGCAGGGAGGAACGCCAGCTCGTATTAAAACCGTGCCTCGCGTGACTACACTTCCGCGCCTCTTACAGGGGATCATCTCCCAGGAAGGCACGTCTGTAAACACACACACCCACTCCCGTGCCTATCCATGTGAACGAGCAACCGGAATCATATGGACCACAACTACGCACGTGTGGCGAAAATGTGCTCCCCGCGGCCCCACGAAGTGCCCCTGGTTTAAGCACAACCGTGCTCCTACTGCTAACACGCGACATCCATGCCCAGAGCCTACTCATCTACATGTACCAACGAACAAAACAACACGACGACAATGCAACGCATAAATGCCTTACAGATTCATGTAAGTACAAAAGGCCACATGCCCCAACGCAATGAAAAACACGCTTCAAGCTCTCTGCCTACACTCCAGCAACGTTCTTGATCGGCTGGTGGGCGAGCGCATCCTCAATCTGCTTCTTCGTCGACTCATGACCTTCCTTCACAGCAGCATACAAATTCTCAACCAGGCTCTTGTACTTGACGAGGACCTCAGCCTTCTCATCCATAAGCTGCTCCGCTTCGCCCGACAGCTTCTGCACCAACGCATGGATCTGCTCATACAGATTCTTCAAGCGGGCGGCCTCCTGATCCTTCTGGTGGAGCTCTTTGAGAAGCTTCTCATTCTCACACAGAGATCGAAATATGAGACCACTGTACTTCTCCACAGAGGCATTGCTCTGCTGCACCAACTTCTCCAGGCGAGCGATGAACTGCTGCTGCTTAATTAGCTCATCGAGCACGTCGTCGCTGGCTAAGGAATTCAGTACTACCATCTTGCCGAGATCGTCTCCATGATGAATGCGCTTGTGGGAGGATTCGCCTCCACGCGAGAGATCGTTCAACACCTGGGCAACGGAGCAGGATATCCCTGCCGCCGCTACAGCGTAGCGGCGGCACCTCTCCCTTCTTTCCGTGGCTTTGGTCCTCGCTGCCTGGTTGCTTGAACACCCAGAACCCCTCTTACCTGCCATGGCGCAAGCAAGGAGCTACCAGCTAGAAAGAGGTGCATGTCTCTGCAGAATTGTGGACGTGGAGTGTTCCATGAGTAGGCACCTTTTTATAACACATGCACACCGGTCAGACGGTCAAACAGAGTAACCGATGCCTGGAATTCTCACAATCTCTCTTAAATACATCGAACTCTGCACACCTGTGAAACACAAGTACTATCATTTCGTCTCCCCGTGCATTCGTCCACACTACAACCACTCAACTTCTTTCCAATGGTCCGTATATATTCAATAGAAAACATCTCAAACACAGTTAACTTACTGTGTACGTCTGTCTGTATTCCAGAGAAATTACTGTCGAATTCATACTATTATCCATTGCCATTTTTTGTTTTGAAATGATATTTATATCAAAATCTTACTATATCTGTGAATTAACTTGCACGCCTCTCCAGGTGACACCTTAGTGAAAACGTCCGTAACACACTTAGGCACGAACGTGACGCTCTCTAATAACAAACAGTGCCTCCCTGGAACGCACCACCGCGACTCTCCACAACAATGAGTCACAGTGACTCGCCAGAGAAAATACATGTAACACACGCGTGGACAAACGTGACTCTGGCTAATAAGAAGACTTGCCTCCGCCGGATTCACGTCCATTCCTCTCCAAGAGGACGAGTGAGCGGAATCATTTGGAAATACAAAAGGCATATACCCGTGGTACCGAGACCCTGACCAACATGTTAACATGCTTCCCTTGAGTTCATCTCCATGCCTCTCCAAATGAACTGGCGAGCGGAATCATTTGAAACACAAAGGACCATGAAACGTGACTCTCGCTAATAACAAACAGTGCCTCCCTGGAACGCACCACCGCAACTCTCCACAACAAAGGAACGAGTTGACAAGGAATTTTTTTTTCCATACACACCGTTAGGAGTGTGCCTGTTGCATTAGTAACACAGTGCCAACTCGGCTTCACTTCCACGCACCTCACAGTAACTCGCCAGAGAAAATTCACGTAACACAAGCGTGGACAAATGTGACTCTGGCTAATAACAAGACTTACCTCCGCCGTTTTCACGTCCATTCCTCTACAAAAGAACGAGTGATTGCAATCATTTGGAAATACCAAAAGCATACACCCATGGTACCGAGACCCTGACCAATCCGTTAACATGCTTCCCTTGAGTTCATGTCCATGCCTCTTCAAATGAACTGGCGAGCGGAATCATTTGAAACACAAAGAACCATGAAACGCGACTCTCGCTAATAACAAACAGTGCCTCCCTGGAACGCACCACCGCAACTCTCCACAACAAAGGAACGAGTTGACAAGGAAAACATTTTCCATACACACCGTCAGGAGTGTGCCTGTTGCATTAGTAACACAGTGCCAACTCGGCTTCACTTCCACGCACCTCACAGTAACTCGCCAGAGAAAATTCATGTAACACAAGCGTGGAAAAACGTGACTCTGGCTAATAACAAGACTTGCCTCCGCCTTTTTCACGTCCATTCCTCTACAAAAGAACGAGTGATTGCAATCATTTGGAAATACCAAAAGCGTACACCCATGGTAACGAGACCCTGACCAACGCGTTAACATGCTTCCCTTGAGTTCATGTCTATCCCTCTCCAAAATGAACTGGCGAGCGGAATCATTTGGAACACAAAGAACCATGAACGTAACTCTGAGTAACGCCAAGCCATGCCCCTGTGGATCACACAACAAAACTAAAATAAAAAAAAATGCTAACATCCCACCGACTAACAGTTAAGAAGGCAAGTAAAAAACAAGCTCATGGAAGTACACAGAAAGTTGCACCAATCATGATGTCCAAACGGACGGTCGAAGATTCGAGACGCTTCGCTATTTCCATAAGAGGGTGAGCGCTGGTGGCCTCACTTCCATGCGCCTCACCGTGGAACGTCATAGAAAATGTCTGTAACACGCGCAGGCATGAACATGACTCTGGGTAACACTAAACCATGCCTCCGTGGATGTCTCCACACTAAAATAAAAAAAGCTCCCGCAGTTGAGCAAGCAAGGAAAAAAACAAGCCCATCAAAGCCCATAGAAAGTTACACCAATCTTGATGTCCAAATGGACGGTCGAAGATTCGCGACGGTTCGACCATTTCCCTCTCTCCCTCTTTCTTCCTTTTGCTTTCGCACCGAAAATCTCGAACACTTCACCAGTTCCCTCTCTCGAACACCCTCCTCTCTCCTTCTGCCCGCATTGTCCAATCCAGCAGACCAACCAAAAATCCAAATCTTGTTCGCCTCACCCACCAACCGCCATCCACTTCGAGATACAGACAGTCGGTCGGTGCCCGCGAAAGCATCAAAAACCTTTCGCGGTGGCGGCGGCGACTGACGGCGATGACCCGTGCTTGTGATTGACGGCGACGACCCATGCTCGCGGCGACTGACAAAAACCAGCAGATGGATGCGACGAATCCCTCACAAGCAATCGAAGGTAAAAAAATATTAATCCATTACATTCCTTACCACAGTTCGATCAAAGCGATTTCCCCCCTTTTTGACGGACATGAACCCTAACCGCCACACAAAACCGTGTTTCCAAAAAGTCTGTCTAGACTTTTCTAGCAAAATTGAAATAAGATAGACACGCGTGCAATAGGATGCTACCCCTACCCGCCGTAGAAATCTGCTCGCAAGATATTTGCCTATAACGTACTGTGCATGCCAGAACTATCTAGGACACCGCTCTAGATTCAAACCATGAGAGCATCCTTAAATTCAAAACCTGGTATTTACAGGAGATTCTATATATCCGTTGATTGTATCTGTTTCAAATTATGTGCCTCTCTCGTATTAACATCCGTGCTCCAATAATAGATCTAGCTGTGTGCTTATAGCGTGAAACAACCTATGCCTCTGCAACAATGCCGTTTTTTTGTCCACGGGATGCATCTCCTCTTTTTGCTGTGAAATTCAATTATGCTTCTACTGCTGCTAACGCCTGGGCATTTTGATGCAGCAAGGAATGGTAATAAGGAAAACAGGGTACCTGCAGAACAGCCTGCCGTGCAGCAAGGTACTATAAAAGGCTCACACAATCCATATAACAAAAACTATGTAGCACCAGCAGTAAGTTAACCACTAACGTCCACACAATCCTGGGAAATTACACTTCGATGAAATTTTTCACACACTGTGTATTATTATTCATTCGAGAGCATTTTATCTTACCCTCTAAACCTTACAATTATTGCTCCAGTTTACAGAATATCATTTGTACTGTATTTTTTCCTATAAAAAAAGACTTCCCCTCACTGATATGGACTTGACAGCAGCCATACTGCTCACACCTGACCCTAATTTCTATCACTGATTGGCCAAACCAAGAGTTAGGAGGAAGACTTGATATAACAAGAAAACAATGGATTGATCACCTTTTTATGTCAGGAAATGAAAGAAAAGGGCTATCTTATGAATCTATGTAGATTAAGTTCCAGATTCTTTTTGTGCAGTCGTGGAAGACATAGTTTTAAAACTATATTGTAGCAACCTGACCTCAGACGGTCAAGTCTCTATGCTTAAGTGTCATCCCTGGATCGGTATGCTGACACACACAGTACTCGAGGATTTATAACAGAGGTAAATCACATGTATAAAGTAACATAAATACTATTACCTCAATCCATATAGCGGAAGTAACAACAAGGTTGTGGATTCCCATCAACACCAACGACAAAGTTGAGTGTAGAAATCGTAACCCTAACTTATCACTTACTCGTCGTAAGATTCCTGCAACATGAGACGTTGCAGCCACAAAGGGTCAGTACATTGAATGTACTGGCAAATTCACACCAGAGGATAAAGATGAATAATAATTATCACTACATGCATATATGGCTGGGGGAAAAGCTCTATGGTTATACTGCTTTTGCGAAAAGCCAATTTTTCCCTACTGCAAAAGAATACATTTTATTTAACTACAAAGTTTGTTGAAAACGTTGAGAATGGTAAACCCCATCTCAATCCCAATTAAAAAGTAATTTAACAACCCAACAAATTTAATATATAGAGTGATGAGATCAACATGATAATCCAAGAACCAGATACTCAAGATGTCCATAACCAGGGACACGGCTAATCATGATTAGTTTGTACACTCTGCAGAGGTTTGCGCACTTTCCCCACAAGACTCGATCTCCTCCGTTGGATTTCTCGCACTACATGGTGTTTGAGAAACGGATGACCGAGACACAATCTTTCAGAAGCGTTAGCACCTTACGATGGGTAGACAGTACCACCTACATCCCCTACATCTGCTAGTCTACCACTGTAAGAGTTCACACGACTTACTCAACTATGTCAGAGCCCATAATGGCATGTGGCTGCACACGGAAGTTTCCAGCATGAATAATCTTATGATCCCTTTGAGCCTGGGTGGCAGTTCATAGGAGAATCACACGGTACCCCGGGATTTCCAAAACAAATACAGGCAATCACTGGATACCCTAGGTGCCTCAATCCACCCAGATGTGTATTAAAGTTGCCACCTTAAGTAAACCATTAATTAACAATACTCACATCTGTCATGAATACACTCACCCAATCCACGTCTACGAGCATAGCATAGCAGTATAAGCAACGTAGAAGTAACTCCCAAGGTTTGAATGCAGGGCAATAGGTTCCTACCTCATCAACTACTTCCCAATACCCACATGTTATCAATCCTACTCATGCAATGTTTGAGGGTTGAATCTAATGCATAAAAACTGGGTATGAAAGGGATATGATCAAAGTGTGAACTTGCCTGTACTGTTGATGAAGATGAATCGCACTCAAAACTCTTGATAGTTCTACTCGTCACACTCCGGTCAATCTATCATAAGCAAGCAATAGTAACCACACATAAGCAATCACTCAAAAGATCAGAAAGATCGAAGAAAACAATTCGGAAACATCAAAACCAATGAAATAACTCTTGCAACATAAAACAATTTCTAACTGTACCAAAATTATGTCAATTTGGCCTTATCAGAAAGTTTAGGTCAAGCGCTTCGATTTGCAAAAAGAATCAACTAAATCGGAGTTATAAAACTCAAGTTACGATCAAACGAAGTTTGAATCTAAATCTGTTTGAAACCAAATTTTAAATTTTCAAAAACATGTTTAAGTTGATTATCTGGATAGAGGGGATCATAATGAAGACGTGGGCATTGGTTTTGTTGGATTTGGACAAACGAGTAAAAAGTAGTGATCGTTTGAAAATCAGGGACTAATTTGTAAATAAAATTATCACAGATAGGTCCCTGGCCGAAAAGAAAAAGAAAAAGAAAAATCTAACTAACGAACGTTCGCTACACAGACTTAAACGACGAAACCGTTCGTTAGAGAAGCTAACGGGGTGAACGTCGGCTAAATAACTAACCAATCGGTTTTTTTAAAGAAAAACCTAAACTAATAAAATAACGGAAAAACCGAGCGGTTTTATGGGTTTTACCGGCTCAGGTGAACAAATCGACGGCGGCGGCGGTTCCCGGTGAAGTGCAGCGGCGAGGCGGCGGTTTGATCGGGAGGCGGATCCGGGGTCGGCGGCGATGGGCGGAGACGGCGGCGAGCGCTACGCGGG
>NC_057796.1:292909843-292981556 GCF_018294505.1 Triticum aestivum
GCGGCGGCGGCGCGATGCGAGGAGCGGCGTGGGGCGAGGCGTCGGCGGCGGCAGGTGGAGAGGAGGCGTCCGGGGCCCGGGGCCTCGGTATTTAAAGAGGAGGAGCGGCGGCGGAGTCCAGGCGAGGTACGGGCGCGGCGGCTTGCTTGCTCGGGAGACCCTCTCGAGCTCGGGGACGACGCGCTGGGCCGGCTGGGCCGTGCCCTGACGAACTGGGCCGGCCCGGTCCGGTCGGTCCGAAGGTTTTTTTTAAGTAAATTTTTCCAGACAATCAAAATAATTAAAACGAAATAATTAAAAATATTATATAGGCATATAATATTTCAAAATTTTCAGAAAAAGATATTCTACGACTTGAACATTTTTCTAGAGTCAAATAAAATCCACACAAATTCAAATAAAGCAAAGAGTGCTACTGCTCTAGTAAAATCCAGTAAAAATCATTTTTAAAAATACCAAAATGGTTTCAAATTTATTTCTATCCAATTTTCTGATGTAGGGAATCATGTTACCCTATTTTCCACATATTTTATTTTTGGAGAAAAATAATTGGAATAAAACCCAAATAACTCCAAATTGAAAAATAATTTCAGAAGGACTTTAAATTTGAGTTCTTCGAGACTTCCAACTCATATTTCATATGTTTTGAAGAAGTCATTTTATCTTCTCTCATGAAAATCATTGAGTTGCTTAAAGTTTCTGAATTTGAAATAGTTCCGAATGGAATTCAAATATTTTCAAAAAACCTTTTCATTTATTTAAATGGAAGAAGTCATGTCATCTTCTCTCCAGGGTTTTGTATTTGAAAAGAATTTGAATTCAAGTAGATCAGAAAGCAAAGATGAAAGTTTTGGGAAAGTCATTTTATTCCCTCTCATTCAATTTTCACAAAGTTTCGAATTTCACTCACTTTCAGTCAATCAATCACATAAAAATCAAACAATCAATCAAAGCTATCTATTTAATTATAACATTCCAAAATTTAGAAACTTTGGGATGTTACATATATCCCATTTATTTCGATGTTGCTACGTAGTCGTGCAGGTGACGGAGGTGCAGGAGGAGATATTGAAACGATTTTGTCTGAACTTAATAGTGCATATGCAGAACAACCACTCATCTCTCCTGACCCTTCAGAAAAAAGAACGAAGCAGAACATGGACAACGAAGCACCCGAGCAAGTGCCAGCACTAGCTTCCAGCACGGAGGGCAACAAAAAGCAAGTGACTAGCAGCAGAAAAGAGAGGCCATCAGAAACCAAGACTGTCGATCCTCCTAGAGCAAAAGACAATGGAGAAAGGACAAAACTCAACTCATCACCGATGGTGCTACCTTGCAGCAGCAGCAGCCAAGTCCTCTAATGGTGCTCCCGCCAGCAGTTACAGGCGTCGAGAATGAACTAACTAAAGCCAAGAAGAAAAACAAAAGACAACGGTTGGAAGAAGACAAGGATGATGCCAGCAAAGAGTCAGAGCGTTATGCTGCCGACGACGACGATGATGATCTCATTCGTACAGAGGGCGATGATGCCGTAGGGGACAACGGTGGCGCCGCAGAAGATAGCAACGATGATGTAAAACACACTTTCTCTACAGATTTTTGCTACTGCTTTTCACCCATGAAAACCAAACCATCCTCTATAACAAAACCCTCTTTTTCTCAACAGGTAAAGCCAAGACAGAAGCGCACAAAGAGGAGAAAGACAAGTGGAAAAGAATTGGCAGCACCAACGGATGATGAACAGGAGGCAACAAGAAATAAGGACAAATGCGAAATCAAGGCAGGAGCAACATTTGATCAGGTCAATAGAGCATGGAAATTACTCGAAGAACGTCACCGGCAAGATGTTAGGACAACCGGGTTTGGAAGCATAGAGGAATGCCAAGTAAAGTGCTCCATCTGCAAACCGCTTGTAGCACACATCTACGACAACCTGGACACAGAAAGCATGACAATAACATTCGGTGAAGCTGATCAGCAGAAAGAAATCAAGATTACCAAGGAAGTTATACACAAGTTGTTTGGATACCCAGATGGCACGGAAAAGTCAGCACCAAGGCCAGCGAAGAGCCCAACTTCAATGAGCGAACTGATCACAGAACTTGGCCTCAAGAAAATGGATTTCCATCATGATGATCTGTTTAAAGAACTAGAAAAATTGGTGAAAGTAGATGACGAACAATCGAACAGGAAATCAGTTAAAATATTTTTCCTTATTTTTTTCCACAACGTTATCTATGGAACAACCTCCCCTACCTTCAGCAAACAAGCCATTATGGTCAAGGACTTGGACTATCCAGAAATGGCAAAGATGGATTTCTGCGAGGTAATCGTCGAAAGTATTAAGGAAGGAGCCAAGATATGGCAGAAGCACAGGTTGCTACCTCAGGAAGAAAAGAACAAAAAGCATCTCAATGGTTTGGCACAGGGGCCAGTAATAATGTACCTCGACTCCATGTTGCTGCCAACCGACACAATAGAAATGCGCAAGATTGCAAAGACAATGGACAAGACATCATTACCGCGAGCAAACCACCTAAAAGAGAGTGACCTAAAGAAAATAGCTAGAGCAGACATGAAAAGGGACAGAAAAGCACTACCAGATGACTATGAATTTGGCAAGATAAAGGTATAGCCCTATTGAATATATATGCATTATCCCTTATAAAAACTGTTTCCAGTCTAACCAATACCATTCTGCCGAAACAATGCAGACATGGAAAGGAACGGCAGAGAGGATCTTCTATGCCAGCACAGCAACACCTTACAGATGATACCAGCACAACAACAGGAGCACCAGCAGACGACCAAGCTACTACCACCTCCAACCAAGCGCCAGGACGAAGCACATGTCAGCACGAGTGGAAGCAAGGAACCAGTCACAGGCACCAGCACAGGATCATATGAAATATTCGGAAGGATATAAGAAATGTTGAAACAAGTACTCGGCGAAACAAAACAGATACCCAGAATAAAGACCAGAGCTGGACACCAATGCAGCGAACAAGAGGAGGAATTAGATGAAAACATGAAGAACTCAGTGGTGCAACAAACAACGGCCCTGATTGATTCTCTCGGACAACTTAGACAATTTCAAGACATTGTTTGTAGAGTGAGCTTCCCAGAAGAGACGACGCTGAAGTTGCAGGATCGAGCAGACGCAGGAGCCACGGTTGCACTTGTACATGGCAACCACACGAAAGAAGTCATAGCCGCAGCAGAACCAGGAGGGAGGAGAAAAAGAAAGAAGGAAACAAGACCAACAAAACAAACATGAAAGGAATAAAAGAATAACAAAATCAAGAACACAGACCTCGAGAATTAGCCAGAGGGAGACAAAAGAACATAACAAGGTGCAAAAAGAGCAAAGCAAGGAGCACGTATCAACCAATATAGCAAGTGCCGAAGGACAGCAAGAACAAGGTAGAAAAGTAGCTGCAGAAGCAGAGAATCAAGATGAGAAACAGGTAAATGAGAACAAATACATCATCCATGTGACTCGAAAGCGATGCTTTCAAACTTGAACTTAAAAAATCTGTCTTCGATTCTGTCAGGGACACGGCAACAGAACGCCACCGAAACATAAAGGCCAACAGCAGCATGTCATCAAGAACACCGAGCAAGAGGATGGAAGCAATAGAACAAGCAACCCAACAAAAGATAATGCTCCCTCAAGAGCGTCAACAGGAGCAGTACAAGAGACGAACGGGATCGGAGGCAGCAAAGACGTGAGTATAAAAAATCAGTCTCTTCTTTCTAAAAAGTCTCTTCTCTCTAAACTAGAAACGGTCTTGAGTTAACTGACAAATCTGCAACAAAATATACACTCAGCCAGACAAGTATCATATCGACGCTCCCGCAAACGAGGCACGGGCTGATCTAGCATCGACCATTAACAGCACGGCAGAAAAACAAGAAGAAAATAACAAAGAAGAGGTAAAATTTCCAAACCCACTTTGCCCAAATACCGTCAACTCATATTGTTTCATCTATCAGGTATTACAAGCACAG
This sequence comes from Triticum aestivum, assembly GCF_018294505.1. Taxonomy (NCBI): domain Eukaryota; kingdom Viridiplantae; phylum Streptophyta; class Magnoliopsida; order Poales; family Poaceae; genus Triticum; species Triticum aestivum. The sequence continues at coordinate 292,913,855 of NC_057796.1, forward strand.
CAAAGAGAAGAGGATGCCCATGCAAAACAGAAAGTTGATATAGAAGAGCTTTTCAGCACAAGAGCATTTCAGATGACCGATACAGGGGAGAAAGCCTCAGACACTCCACCTGGTGACACACCCAAGGCTGGTATACAAAGCAAAGAAAAAGTGGACGCACAAACGGATATCCCAACCACCGGCACAAAGGTAAAATTCAACAAGAACCATTTTTCCAAAATTTATAAGAAATGTACTGCCCAGTACAACCTGTCACAGTAATACAAGAATTACAAGCAATGAATCATGCTTTTTCTTTTTCATGAAACGCAGGAAACAAGCGAGGACGGTCATGTCGAAGAACAGCAAGGAGTACAAACAGAACAAACCAAAAAACAAGGGCAAATGGTGACTAAAATGGTACCCAGTACGCCGACCAAAGAGCAGTCTTCACGTGACAAACACAACCGAGAAGACATGCCACCAGCATCGAAGACCAACGAGGTAAAGCTACACGCACCTGCTCCTACAACGTTAAAACAAAAAAGTTATGCATGCACAGATAAACTCCAAACTTTATTTACATTTTTTGATTGAACAGAAGAAAGAAACAAATGAAGCAGAAGATGTGCCTCAAGAAGCGATAGAAAGTGTTGCTACCGCTCGACAATGTACAAAAACTCCAGAAGACAAAGAAGAAGTGACAGGCATGGTTGTCGGCGTTCTGGGAACGGGGGTCCCCAAACTTGCCTGCCTGCGGCCCACAGCGTGGCTAAGCCAGCTGGCCATACGGCCCATCTTCATCAACAAGGCATCCAAGACCCTCGTGAGGGTCCAAGCCTCGCGAGGCGGACGACGCAAGACCACCTCTGGAGTAGCCTAGCCAGGCAGGCTCACGAGGAGCGTAGATATCAAGGCGGGGCAAACCTCACGAGGCTCTCGTGACGTGAGCCATGACGAATGACACCAGGCGGGCGCTAGGCGGGCGCCAGCTCATGCAGCGTCCTTATTTCCTATTTGATGCTAAGGAGGCCAGCGCAGGCGAAGAGTACCGAGGCATCAGGCAAAGGTTGCTATATTGGTGCAACGAGACCAAGACCAGGAGGACGGCAAGACGGAGGTCATCGTGGAGCCCAAGACGGCGTCACCACCAGAGCTTTTCGCAGGCGAAGACCACTTTTGTCAGGATAGCTTGTACTAGCTGTCCCCCTTCAAATTTGCCCGCCGTTGTTGGCTCCCTTCCCGCTCGATATTTGGGAAGAGGACCAGGGCCTATATAAGTAGAGCTAGCCACCATAGTGGAGGCATCTCATCTTAGCTTGATCCAACCCGATCGAGAGCCTACCCTAGCCACAAGAACACCTCAACCTCAGGAGGCTGTTCTTCCCTTGTACTGTTCATCATCAGCCCTAGAGGCAATCCACCACAACCACACTGGAGTAGGGTATTACACCACAACGGTGGCCCGAACCAGTATAAACCTCGTGTCTTTCTGTGTTGCGAGTTCGTCGAGTTCGTCCGTGAGATCTTAGCGAGCTAGGGCGTAGATCGGTAGGAGGGAAAGACTTCGCGCGCACCCCAGTGTTCGAACCTTAAGGGTTTGCCGGAACCCCACATCTGACATTTGGCGCGCCAGGTAGGGGTGCGCCGTAGCTTCCCTTCCATCAGTTCGTCGCTCCGTTGTCTCCATGGCGGACGCTCGCCGTGCTCGAGCTGAGCGTCGGACTGCCCTCACCGGCCGCGTCGCTCAGACGGCTCCCGTCGGCGGGCCACCTCATCGTTCTCCGTCTCCCGCCGCCAACGCTGCCATTGGCCCGGCGGGGAACGAGCAGCAGGCGTCCTCGCTGCATCCTTCGGTGCGGCAGGACGGCCGCACCGCCACTCCATCACTGACCCCTGCCGGTTCTTTGTCTCACGCGCGCCGCGCTCCCATGGAGGCACGGGCCGCGCTCCTCGCGGCGAACGAACTCCTGCGCTACCGCCCCGTCGACGGCCTCTATGTGGAGTGGCTCGACCACGTCGCCGATCTCGTCCGCGCCGCAGGGGGCTCCCCGGCGCCGTCCCTCTCTCTACCTCCCCCTCAACCAGCCGCGAGCGACGAGGCTTGTGGCGTGCCTCCAGCACGTCTGCCCCAAGACGGTGCCTTTGCACCAAGGCGCACGGCTCCGCGGCGTGATCCACCACACCCAGCACCCGTGCGCGAAGAGAGAAGCTGCCAAGAAATCCCGCGGCCACGAGAAGCTGCACCTGCGCTCCCCGCGCCACCTCGTCAAGACCGCGCACCGCCCGCAGCGGCGCAGCGCGGACCTCGTCAAGACCAAGCTCCACCTCCGAAGAGGGCCCCGGCGACCATGGCTTGCTGCCGCGCCTTCACCCCCGAGCTGCATAGCGTCGCCTGGCCATGCAAGTTCAAGCCGGATCTGCCTCCTCGCTACGACGGCACCGCCGACGCCGCGGAGTTCCTGCAGCTCTATGAGCTGAGCATCGAGGCGGCCAACGACGACGAAAAAGTCATGGCGAACTGGTTTCCCATGGCTCTCAAGGATGGAGCCCGCTCCTGGCTCCTGAACCTGCAGCACGGCTCGATCTCCTCTTGGGACGAAATGCGCGACCGCTTCGTCGCCAACTTCCAGGGCACTCGCGACCGCCCGCCAGCTGCGGGTGATCTACGCCACATCAAGCAGCAACCAGGAGAGACCCTCCAGAAGTACATCCAGCGCTTCAACAACACCCGCCTCAAGATCCCCAAGGTCACGGACGAAGCCATCATCTCCGCGTTCTCAGACGGCGTCCGCGACGTGAAGATGAAGGAAGAGCTCGCCATCCACGAGGAGCTCTGCACCTCTCAGGAGTTGTTCAACCTGGCGACCAAGTGCGCAAGAGTTGAGGAGGGGTGCCTCTCTCTCCTTGAGCTGACAGCCGTGGGCGCAGAGGAGAAGAAAACCAAGGCCAAGGACGTGAAGCGCAAGGAGGCAGATGTGCTCGCAGTGGAGCCCGACACCAAGCGGGGCAGAGTTCAGCCCGAGTCTTCCAAGAACAGCCAACCGTTCTGCGACTTCCACAACCTGAACACCCACAACACCAGCGACTGTCCAGAGCTCAGAGCCATACGAGAAGGACGCTTCGGTCGACTCCCCGAGCAGAGCGACCGGGGCTACGGCCGCGGAGGAGGACGTGGAGCCGGACGCTAGGACGACCGTGGCCCGCGCCAGGAGTGGCGCGACCGGCCTCGTGAGGACCGCTGGCAGGACCAACCTCGCGAGGGCGCCTGGAGGGACCCGCCTCGTGAGGATCGCCCCCAGGGCAACACCGGTCTTCCCCCGCTGCCGCCACCAAGAAGGAACGATGACCACCACCAGGTCGAGGGGGCTGGGGGCTTCCAGGAGCCGCATGCAATCGCCTGCATCTTGGGCGGCGCCAAGGCCCCAGCCTCTCAGCGCATCTTCAAACAGTTCGCTCGCGAGGTGAACGTGGTGCTCCCCAAGCTTGAGGCCACGCGCCCACTCAAGTGGTCCCAATGTGCCATCACTTTCAACTCGGCAGATCAGCTCAAGTGCACAGCCACCGCTGGCGCCCTCCCTATGCTATGTTCCCCAGTCATCAGCAACGTGCAGGTCACCAAGACCCTCATCGACGGCAGCGCAGGGCTCAACGTCATGTCCGTCGATACGTCGACAACCTCCAAGTGCCATATGAACAGCTCCAGCCCACCAAGCCTTTCTCAGGAGTGACCGACGGTTCCACCTCACCGATAGGGCAGGTCCGCCTGCCTATCACCTTCGGGGAGCGCAAGAACTACCGCACCGAGCTCATCGACTTCGACGTCGCGCACATCCGCCTGCCGTACAATGCCATCCTCGGGTATCCAGCCCTGGCCAAGTTCATGGCAGTCACCCATCACGGCTACAACGTTCTCAAGATGCCAGGAAGCGGAGGAATCATCACGGTCTCGTGTGAAGAGAGGGATGCGGTGTGCTCCCTCGAGCGCGCCTTTCAAGCCACAGCAATCGACGACCCCGACAGCAGAAGTGAAGGCCCTCCGGAGACCATTCCCAGGAAGAAGTAGCTGTGCCGCGCAGGACCTCAGGAGGATGGCCTCGCGGCAGGAGTCTCATCAGGATCAGCGCCCGTCCCAGGGGCGCCTCCCTCCGTTGCATAGGAAAGCGCGCCCGGCGCCCTCCTCGGGCAGGGCTCGGGGGCTCTCTTCTGGAGGGCCTCAGACCTTGCCAACCCCATGAGGGAGGCGCTTGGGCACCACTTGGGAGCGTGCTTCGTGGCACATGTTCCTCAGGAGAGCACGGGGCGAGGAGTGCCCACCACCCAGGAGTTCATCACCAAGACCACCCAGGAACTGCAAGACGCAAGGGCCATGCGCGGCGACCGCCGCTCACGAGGCGCAGCCCCCCATCCCGGCGAGGATGCTGGGCTGCGTGTCTGCATCGACGTCCCAGGGCTCAACAGGGCTGCGTCTCAGGAGCGCTTCTGGCCTTCGCGCGTGGGCCGCTGCGAGGGCCCGCCGCACAGCTACGTTCGCATGCCCTTCGGCTTGCTGAGCATGGTGTTGGCCTATCAGCGCAACATGCGGCGTGTCCTGGCGGCTCAGGAGGCCAGGTACCACGCCGTCCTGGAGGAGATGGAGATGGTCTTCAGGGAACCTCCCGAGCCCCCAGAGCCTCCCGAGGCTCAGGGCTTCGGCGACTCATGAGGAGTCATTTCTTCAACGCACGCCTTCAGCTGCACCGACTCTACTTCGTCTATAGAACCAGGTGACATCTTCCAAGCTCGTTTAGCTGGGAGCGCCCCTCGGGCTGCATTATTCCCAGGCCGCGTGGGTCCGTCCCTGTGGCGTGTATCCCTTTTGCTTATGTCTTTAGCTTACCTTGCTGGGGGTGCCCCTCGAGCTGCATCATCCCCAAGCCACTCGGGCCGGACCAGGTGGCATGTATCTTCCTGCATTTATCCAAGTTGAATTGCTCTCCATGCTTGGCCTGCCCACGGCTATCGCCTGCTCGATCGCCGCCCGCCACGGGTCTGTTCATCCTATGCAATTTGCTTGCACGTTAAAAGGGGGGCTCCTGAGCATCGCGACTCAGGAGCTCTTACTGGCTCTCCAGCCCTCACCCCTGGCCTTGACCACGGCATCGCGGCCTAGCATACCAGCGGCAGCTGACCTCGCTCGAGGGCCGGGACCTGAGGATGTAGAGTGCTTGCATCTAACCGCCTTGCAGGAACACATAGTCACCAAGACTCAAGACCAGGCGCAGCCCGCCTTGAGGTAGGGCCTCGTGAGTCCCACGCTGGCTCACGAGTGCCCAGATACACCTCGCAGCCCTGCCGTGCAAGCCACGTGTCAGGGCGGGGCTGTACATGCCCCGGGGGCTCCTCCCGGAGGGGGCCCCCCATCCCACGCACAAGTGGAAGCACCATGCTCTGCGCTGGCTATCGACACTGCCGAGGAGCGGCTATGCCCGTGCACAAGCGGAAGCACTATGCTCCGTGCTGGTGATAAACAACTAAGGGCGGCCCCATGGTCGTACCAACCTCAGGGAGCCCAGAGCTCAGCGTCCAGCCTCACCGCAACGCCTCCCCTCGGGAGAGCCGCGCGAGGGGGCTGGGCACGAGGGCTGCGCTCGGGCCACGCCCCCCTGATACATGTTGCAGGAACGAAACGGGAAGAATAGCCGCGGGTCACCTCTAGACATCGCCGTCGCCTGCGGAAGGTGCTCCCCCGTGAGCAATTTTGTCTTCACCCTCACCACCAGCTGCAGGATCGACAACATCGCCGGACAGAGGAGCGGAGACAAAGCCGCGGAACTTCTTCAGCAAGGCCTCCACCTGACCTTGCACGGCCGCGGCGGCGGCCTCGCATTGATCTTCAGCTACAAGCTCCAACAGCTCGTCAAGGCAAGCGTTGGGGTCGCGAAGGTGCAGGTGGCTGAAGACGTGAGTCAGCGCAGCCGAAGACAGGACGCGAGCTTCTGCCTCCGCCATGGGACCGAGGCCATCAACGACCTCCTCAAGCACCTTCACCAAGAGAGGAAGCAGCTGGGCGGGGCCGTCCTCGTTGGTGGCCAGTGACTTCTCCAGGCCGTGCTCGTAGAGCGTCTTCAGCGCCTTGCGAGACCTCTCCTCGAGGTCGGTGAAGGCCGCGCGATCTTCGGCCAGGACACGCGCCTTGGCGTCAAGATTGGCCTCCCTCGCCTTCGCCTTCCGCTCCAGCCCTTCCAACCGGCTCCACTCGGCGGCCTGCGTCTTCTCCAACTCCGCCAGCTCGGCATCACGGTTCTTCACGGCGTCCTCCCGGGCCTTCACCTCCTCCTCCTTCGCTTGGCGGCAGCGTGCTTCTTCGGCGTGCATGTCGCGCAGGCTCTGCAACTCGTCCTCAAGTGCACGGCAGCGGTCACCGGTGGCCTTGGCGTCTTTTAGCGCCATCTCGCGATCGGCTGCGACGTGGGCGGCGCTGCTCGTCACTCCGTCCTCCCGAGCCCTCGGCTCGGGCGTATAAGGGTAGCGGGTACCCCGGAGGAGGCCGATCGCACCAAGGCCTCGACACCACCTACATCGCCGCTTCATCACGGCGATGGATCGACCTCTTCTTTGGCGGAAGTGGCCCTGGATCATCAGGGGAGCCTTTCCTTTCTCTTCGGCAGAAAACCTTCTGATAGGCGCCATTGTTGTCAGCGGTGGAGCGGGGAGGAAGAAGCAAACAAGCAAGGAAGAGATGGGCGATGGAGGCTCCGCCCCCTCCCCATTTATAGCAAGAGAAGGCCAACCGGCGTCTCCCACGATCGCAGGCAATGATGGTTTTTCTTGCATGTCGCAGGGACTTGTCAAGTCGTGCAGTTGTCGAGGCGGCGTGGGGAAGCGGAGACGCCCACGTCCAATCAACCGCCACGCGTCAACCGAGGCCGCAGGCTTTTGGGGGCCGCGGTGCTCCGAACTTGCTTTGCCGCGAAGCCAAGCCCGAGCGCACCTTGGGCCCGGGGGCTACTGTCGGCGTTCTGGGAACGGGGGTCCCCCGACTTGCCTGCCTGCGGCCCACAGCGTGGCTAAGCCAGCTGGCCATACGGCCCATCTTCATCAACAAGGCATCCAAGACCCTCGTGAGGGTCCAAGCCTCGCGAGGCGGACGACGCAAGACCACCTCTGGAGTAGCCTAGCCAGGCAGGCTCACGAGGAGCGGAGATATCAAGGCAGGGCAAACCTCACGAGGCTCTCGTGACGTGAGCCATGACGAACGACACCAGGCGGGCGCCAGGCGGGCGCCAGCGCGTGCAGCGTCCTTATTTCCTCTTTGGTGCTAAGGAGGCTAGCGCAGGCGAAGAGTACCGAGGCATCAGGCAAAGGTTGATATATTGGTGCAACGAGACCAAGACCAGGAGGACAGCAAGACGGAGGTCATCGTGGAGCCCAAGACGGCGTCACCACCAGAGCTTTTCGCAGGCGAAGACCACTTTTGTCAGGATAGCTTGTACTAGTTGTCCCCCTTCAAATTTGCCCGCCGTTGTTGGCTCCCTCCCCGCTCGATATTTGGGAAGAGGACCAGGGCCTATATAAGTAGAGCTAGCCACCATAGTGGAGGTATCTCATCTTAGCTTGATCCAACCCGATCGAGAGCCTACCCTAGCCACAAGAACACCTCAACCTCAGGAGGCTGTTCTTCCCTTGTACTGTTCATCATCAGCCCTAGAGGCAATCCACCACCACCACACTGGAGTAGGGTATTACACCACAACGGTGGCCCGAACCAGTATAAACCTCGTGTCTTTCTGTGTTGCGAGTTCGTCGAGTTCGTCCGCGAGATCTTAGCGAGCTAGGGCGTAGATCGGTCGGAGGGAAAGACTTCGTGCGCACCCCAGTGTTCGAACCTTAAGGGTTTGCCGGAACCCCACATCCGACAACGGCACCAGAGAGATTGAATGTAGAGGTCAAGCTACAAAACCTCTTTCTATAGCATATAAAAATGCATCCACAGAAAGAAACACAGACACATTTTAATTACTTTTTGCGTTCCGACAGATGCAAGAAACAGAGGAGAGCACCAATATTCAAGACCAACAAACACAACAACACAAGGGAATGGAACAAGCAGAAGATGTTCTTCCAACAACGGATAGCGCAACCGCCGTAGACCAAGCTAGAAAACCTTCGCTGTCCGGGCAAGAAATAACAGGGATGGCAACGTCGATGCAAAAGATTGAAAAGGTGAAGTGAGATAACCTGCTTTTAAGGAAATTAGGTATTTGAGTGAACAAAGACACAAATGCAATCTCATTTACCTACCTCTATGTCTCAATAGCCACAAGGCAAAAATGACGACACCACGGATGAACAAAACGAAAAAGATCCAAAGGAGCTCCAAAAACCTCCACTCACCAAAGAAAAGGTCGAAGAGGCAGCACCGGCGGAAACGACTGAAAAGGTGAAGCTAAAAAAAATTTAAAGACACGCTAAACATCTAAGTATTTTTCTTAGGGAACGGACACTAAACTACAATGAAAGTAACGAGCATATTTAATTATTTTTTAACCATGCTTTTGCACGATAACGCAGAAACCTCAACAAGACACGCACACGGACACAAGCAAAGAAGCAAAGGGCCATAGTGCATTCAAAAACTATGCAGCAAACATTCCAGAGAGAGAGTCAGACAACAACAAGAAAAAGGCCGCACCATCAGACAAGAAACATTGTGCTGTAAAAGATGTTGCCGCCACAAACACGACGGTAACCCAGGACGGCACTCAAACAGAACGTGAACCATTGATCATACAAAACCTGGCCATCGAAGAAGGCACAAAAGATGAAGGGATCGAACGCCTGTACAACAACGTCATGACAACGAATAAGGATAAAGGGTAAGTTCATGTTACCACCAAAGAATTATTTTCTTCCAATGATTTCCTCCCTTAAACATTTTATATGTATACCTGTATATATATATATATATATATGTTGCAGGCACGAGATTTTTATAAATACAGAGACGTCAACAGTAAAGGTCAGCCTCATGGCAGAAAGCTTCGAGATTGGAAAGGCAGTGCGCAGCGAAACCATGGCAGTCATGCTATAGATGTTGAAAAAGCAATTCAGGGGCACAAAGAGAAAGATTCTATCAATATACAACACCGTAAGTAAAGCTCAAGTTTCAACGATGAATATCACTCTATCGATCAATCAACCTTTCTGTACAATTGAATTTACAAATCTCTTTTACGCACATGTGACAAAAAAAGCAGGCATCAATACGCATGGCCAACCACGAAGATCCATTGGAGTTCAAAAATAAAGACGAAAGACACATCAGAGACAAGACAATGCCTAAAAGGCTTAAAAGATTCCTTGATCTGGAAGAAGGAGAGCAACTACAAGATTTTGACATGGTAAGCACATCTCATGTTACAGATAAGAGATACAATCTCAACACTACAATTCCGTCTAACGATCAAAAAATCATGACTAAATCCAAGAAGGATCCCTTATTTATTTATTTTGCATTTTGTAGTTCTTTCTACCAGTTTGCATAGGCGGGCCTGTTCGACAAGGAGTTGTGGGCCACTACTTCGTTGTTAGAATTAACATGAAAAAAGAGCGCTTTGAACTCCTTGACTCTTTACCAGTTGAATATCAAGGCACAATGGATTACTTCAACACAGTAACAAGCAGAGTAAAGAGGATATGGAAGCAAATAAGAAAATTGCTCCAGCTGTCTCCAAGTAGTATTGACCATTTCGAAAAGGTCAAAATGCAGGTGCCACTTCAGGGAGGAACGTAAGCACTACAAACCTTTCTCCTTTTCCTTACTCACTGTAACAATTAAATTATTAATGCAATCCATAAAAAACATAGGACGTTAGGACAACTTCACCTAAACTGCCCAACCATCTTTGGACAACGACAATAACCAATCATCCTTCTACCTGCAGACTCGACTGTGCGTTCTATATGTTCATGAACGCAAAGCACTACACCGACGGTGGAGAAACAGTGTCACTAACAGAAGAACAAGTCCCGGAGTTGAGGAAGAAAATTCTCTATCAAATAATCAGCCAATACAGAGATACGGCCGCACTGTCATTAATCAACTACACCAAAGGTTTCTCTTTCTGAAGACAACAAAGTAAAATTCTACTTATATAATTTTCAGAAACACACCAATAAGTTTTTACTTTTTATTTTAACAGATATGCTGAACTCTGTGTCAGGACCCCGATTCTAAGTCACACCGATCTAGCCTGTAACACCTCATATCACATTGCGGCCTCACGCACGGTACTCCCACGGGTGTCGCCTTACCATGGCCCGGGACCGTTTGCGCCTTTTGGCTCACGTATATGACAATGTCGCTAGCATCCATATGACAGAGAACCCGAGCCGACATGGCTAGTCGTGAACCCAAAGCGGCACTAACGTATGGGGACAGGCATACATGAATCAACATCGAACGTGTCGGTCAGCAGTGTGTGAATCCGGGCTGTAGCACTGGGCTAACAGGACTCCGGGAACCCGGGCTGTAGCAGGCTAGGCAGGACTCCGGATGTCACCGCGTGACATTTCCCCGAAGGGACAGACACAGGAACGATGTGAAACACATGCCGGCCAGTCAAGTGTCCAGAGCAGTAGTGCTGGGCTAGCAGGACTCCGGTGAACCGGGCTGTAGCGGACTACTATGGCTCAAGGAGGCACTAGACTACATTTCCCCATAAGAGAGGCTGCCAAGGATAAACAACTAGATTGTCGGATCCCACACATACCAAGCATTTCAATCATACACACAATATGCTCGATATGTGTAAATACAACATGGCATCACAACAAAACTCTACAACTCAAAGTACTTTATTTAAAGGGCTCCGGAGAGCCTTACATAACATGTTCATACAGATAGGGGTCACATGACCCGACACTCAAGTCATACAATCATACAAACACATGCGGAAGCAACTTGTCTGGGTACAGACACTAGAAAGAAAGAAGGCTTGACGAAGCCTGTCTATCTACGTAGGCCCTTCACAAGCTTAGATCACCACCTGGGTGGCAAGTCACTCGTCGTCGTCGAGTTCTACATAGAACCCATCGGAGGGGGCGGTGTTGTCGTCTGAAAACAGTAATTGAAGCAACATGAGTACAAAGGTACTCAGCAAGTCTTACAACAGATCCTACTATACATGTTCATTCTCAAGAAGGTAGTGGAGTTATTGCAGCAAGCCAGCTTTGACTCTTGGCTAAGCTATCCTACGAGACACCACTTGTGAAATAGTTTTCGCACACGAGTCCACTAATCACCATCTCAATACTCCACCGTGGATCCTCCCTCGTCAACCTACGAGAGAGCCATCCGCGGTACTCACACTTATCTTGAGGCTTTTAGTAGTATCCATTTACTTGTCTATGAACTGCATAAGCGACCAAGTAGTCCTTTACCGTGGACGCGGCTATTCGAATAGTTTTATACCCTGCAGGGGTGTACTTCGTCACACACGCTCTCACCACTTACCGTCGTCACACGACGTGTACTCGGCAACCTTCAAGCGGAAGCCCAACGTGGGTGTCGGCCACAGCCTACCTAAACACTCAAGTCTCTAGTCCAGGTTTATCGCCTATTCAGGTTCCATCCGCAGGGAGTCCGGCCGAGGCTTCCACATAAGGCCCCAAACGATGTGTGCAGGGTTCCCGGACACCAAACGGGCGACTCGGTACACCGTGCCACGAGCCTACCGCATCACAGCCCACCCCTTGGTCAGCGCTGTCCACGGCCTCCAGCTTACTACAAACACCAGAAACTACGTGCAACTCCTGGACAGAGGACAAGGGTGATTAAGAAGTCGAGGGGGTCCATTGGTTTCGGTCCCAATGCGTGGTAGTAGCTGAATCTTAAATCACGCATACAGATCTCAGTTCTTAGGGACGGTCTCACAACCCACCATGTACTCCTACATGACCTCTCATCGATACCTTTACCAAAACGTGTTCAACACCTCACTCTCATTACCGACACACGCTTTCACTCTAGTTCATCACCCTGATGAGCCAGACCTGACACGACTCTAAGCGTAGCAAGCATAGCATTGTAGGAACACAACATGGCTCAATCAACTCCTACACATGCTAGTGGGTTTCATCTAGTTACTGTGGCAATGACGGGTCATGCAAAGGAAAGTGGGTTCAACTACCGCAACACACAGCAGTTTGAATCGCGTTGTCTTAATGCAGTAAATGAGAGCAGAAGCGAGAAGATGGGTTTGTATCGAAATGATCAATGGGTTGCTTGCCTGACGGAGTGGTGGTGGGATACTGCCCTTCAGTTGGATACTCGTGAATATCCTCGCAGGCAGAACCTACCACGAAGAACACATCGAAGCACAATCAACACCAAGCAAAGTGCAAAATTATGATGCATGCATGAGACATGGCAAAATGGATGTATTGGGCTAATGCAACTAAGACCAGATGGGTTTGGACTATTTTGAATCAAAGATTCAAATTCCAAGTTCATATGTGGCCCTTATTAGTGCTTTATCTTGTTCTGCATTAAACAGCAGGTTAATTTGCTTAAACATGCATGAAACTAGTACAGATGGATAGAATGGATTTTTCTGATCATTTTTCATATATAAATCTTTCCATTCTGAGCTATAGATTACTTTCTATGATTTTTTGAAGTTTATGATATTTTCTGGAATTTCCTGTATAAGAATAATTCCAGTAACTAAGTTACTTATTGCGTCAGCAGTGTGTCATGATGACGTCAGCTAGTCAACTGGGTGGTCCAGGTCAAACCTGAACGGTGGGACCCGTCTGTCAGTGTCACAAGGCTAATCCTATTTTAATTAACCTAAACTAGGAAATTAACAGGGGCTGGCCCCACATGTCAACGACCCAGGGGAGTCAAACCCGTGGTCAAACCATGCTGACTCGCCGGCGTTTAGCCGCCCGCGACGTCCAGACGCGGCGGAGGCTGCGGGATTCCTCCTCCGGCGACCAAAAGGGCGGCGGAGGGCACCTACGCGTAGTTGGGAGCAACCCGCGTCGATTGGTGGTGGAGGTGAAGCTCGGGGTCACCGGAAAAGATGCCGGCGACGAGCTGTGCGGCTGCCGGGGTACGGGTGAGGTCGGACCCGTCGTTGTGGTGCTCTTGGAGGCTCAAGGCCAGGTCCTACGTGGCCTACGTGACGAGGTGAACTCGTTGGGCATGGTGGCGTGCCCGTTGGGTGGCCGGAGCATCGTCGGCGACGAGCTCGGCGGCGGCGCGTGCGGTGCTACTTGTTGCGGTCGAGGCAGAGGGCGGCAGCAAGAATGAGAGGAAGGGGAAGGGGCAGAAGCTCACGGCAGAGGCGATGAGCTAGGTGGCGCTGTCGGGGACGAACTGCTGCGGTGGTGACGGCGAAGGGGATCTCCGGCGGTGGGCGGCGAAGGCGAGGTCGGAGCGGTGGCTTCGGGGCAAGCGAGCGCTCGGGGCCCGACTTGCTCGAAGGAGAAGGCGACGGCGGAGCTGCTAGACACGGTCAGGTAATGCGGAGATGGCGGTGGCTACGGCTACTCCGGCGAGGTGGCAGCGGCTACGTCGGCCATGGTGGAGGAAGGCGAGGGAGAGGTGCAGGGGGCGAATGGTGGCGTCCAGGGGCTCGGGGGCGCGACGTGGAGGTCGTCCAGCTCGTCCACGGGCGAGGCGGCAAGCAGGTGGCGCCGTGGCGAGCTCGCGCACGCCGGCGTCACCTCTCTGCCTGCTCTGGCGGGAGCAAGCAGCTGACTGGCCATGGGCCAGCACAATGCTGGGCCGCCAGGTGGGCTGCCAGGTAAGTTTCTTCTCTGCTTTCTGTTTTCCTTTTTATTTGTTTCTGTTCTGTGTTTTGAAATAGTAGAAATACTATTCCATTTAGGAAAAACCTGGAAATATTCAGAGGCACATTTGAAAATATTCTCAACAGCCTAAAAATACCTTCAAGATTATTTGGGCATTTTTAAATATTTATAGGATTTAAATTGCCCAAATGCAAATACTTATGGCTTGGTGCAAAAATCCAGAATAGCCTCCAAAAATATGAAACCATTTTTGGCAGAGGTTTTAGCCAGGACCAAAGATGGTGAACATTTATGGAGGGCATTTCAGGTTCATTGAAAAGGATTTTAGTAAACCCTAGTTGTGTTCAGGGGGGTGCTGGGGGTTTCTGGCATCCCCATTTCAAGTTTCTGTGAAAAGTAGATATGATGCAACACTCTAATGCATGAACTAGCTAGGATGTGACAACTCACCCCCACTCAAAATAATCTCGTCCCGAGATTTAGGATCCGTTGGGAAGAAGGTGGGGTACTCAAGTCGAAGTCGATCCTCCCTTTCCCAAGTAGCTTCTTTCTCGGAATGGTGTGACCATTGAACCTTGAGAAACTTGATGTTTTGGCGTCGAGTGGTACGCTCGGCTTGATCAAGGATTCGAACGGGATATTCCCGATATGTGAGATTATCTTGGAGATCAAGCGTTTCGTGGTCCACTCCACGGATAGGATCCGAGAAGCAATGCCTGAGTTGAGAAACGTGGAAGACGTCATGAACTCTGGAAAGATGCGGAGGTAGTTCCAATTGGTAGGCAACTTCTCCTCGCTTGGCAAGAATGCGAAAGGGTCTAATGTAACGAGGAGCCAATTTGCCTTTGATACCGAATCGATGGGTTCCCTTTAAAGGAGTAACCCGAAGGTAAGCCTTCTCGTCAACCTCAAAAGTCATAGCCTTATGTTTGCGGTCATAATGGCTCTTTTGGCGAGATTGGGCTGATTTCAACTTCTCACGAATAATGCGAACCTGCTCTTCTGCTTCCTGAATCATATCCGGGCCAAAGAGTTGTCTTTCCCCGGTTTCTGACCAGTTAAGAAGCGTTCGACATTTTCGTCCATAGAGAACCTCGAAAGGAGCTTTGCCCAAGCTAGCTTGATAACTATTGTTATAAGAGAACTCGGCGAATGGAAGGCATTTCTCCCAATCCATGCCGAAAGAGATGACAGAAGCTCGGAGCATATCCTCCAGAATTTGATTTACTCATTCTACCTGACCACTTGATTGAGGGTGGAAGGCGGTGCTAAAGGAGAGACGAGTTCCCATAGCATTTTGGAAACTTTCCCAAAATCGAGAGGTGAAGAGACTTCCACGGTCTGAGTTGATTTCCAATGGAACACCATGAAGAGACACTATTCGGGAGATGTACAAGTCAGCTAGCTGGCTCGCGGTTATACTCTCACGAACAGGTAGGAAGTGGGCTACTTTGGAAAGACGATCGACAACAACGAAGATAGCATTATTCCCTCTCTTGGTCCTGGGAAACCCGGTAATGAAATCCATACCGACTTTATCCCATTTCCATTCAGGAATAGCCAAAGGTTGAAGGGTGCCAGCAGGCCGTTGATGCTCTGCTTTAACACGACGACAGACGTCCCAATTAGCAATGTATTGAGCAATTTCTCTCTTCATCCTAGTCCACCAAAACCTCTGGCGTAGGTCTTGATACATTTTAGTACTACCGGGATGAATGGTGAGAGGAGATTCATGAGCTTCCTTAAGGATCAATCGCCTCAGGTTGCGTACCTTGGGAACCACTAGACGGTCTCCAAAGAGCACAATACCTTGGTCATCAACGGAGAAACAATCCGCAACTCCTTTCTTGATGTTTCTCTTAATACGGGAGATTCCCGGATCTACCTTCTGAGCTTTGATGATCTGATCCGTAAGGGTAGGTTTCGCCACCAGGGTGGATAGGAACCCTCGAGGAATAATGTGAAGGTTAAGCTTACGAAATTCCTCGTGGAGAAGTGGTTGACTTTGTTGTAACGTCAAGTTGTTACAGTAAGATTTACGGCTTAGCGCATCAGCCATGACGTTGGCTTTGCCCGGGGTGTAAGTTATTCCTAAGTCGTAATCTGTGATCAACTCGACCCAACGTCTTTGCCTGAGATTCAAATCCGGTTGGGTGAAAATATATTTCAGACTTTGGTGATCGGTGAAAATCTCACAACGATTACCGAGAAGGTAATGTCGCCATGTTTTGAGTGCATGGACTACGGCTGCAAGCTCTAGATCATGTGTGGGATAATTATCCTCATGTGGACGCAACTGTCGGGAAGCGTAGGCAATCACATGACGATCTTGCATGAGTATGCAACCTAGTCCTTGTCGCGAGGCGTCGCAATAGATAACAAAGTCCTTAGAAAAATCTGGTGGTATGAGTACGGGAGCAGTTGTCAGGCGTCTTTTCAGTTCCTGAAAGCTGAACTCGCACTGTGGGGTCCACTCGAACTTTTTATCTTTCTTGAGGAGTTCAGTTAGAGGTTTAGCAACCTTGGAGAAATTCTCGACGAAGCGGCGACAGTAGCTCGCTAAGCCAAGGAAACTCCGAACTTGCTTGACCGATTCAGGTGGAGTCCAGTCAAGGACGGCTTGAACTCGCTCCAGATTGACAGCAAGACCCTTACCAGAGATTACATGGCCTAGATAGGTCACTTCTGGCAACCAGAATTCACACTTAGAGAATTTAGCATAAAGGCGATGCTCTCGAAGTTTCGTCAATACTAGTCTTAGATGCTCGGCATGTTCTTCCTCATTCTTGGAGTAGATGAGTATATCATCGAGGTATACTACGACGAATTTATCCAAATACTCCATGAAGATCGAGTTCATTAACCGAGAGAAGGTGGCTGGAGCATTGGTTAAACCGAAGGACATGACGGTGTACTCGTATTGGCCATAACGAGTGACAAAGGCAGTTTTAGGAATGTCCCCGTTCTTGATTTTGATTTGATGGTAGCCCAACCTCAAATCCATTTTAGAGAAGACTGAGGATCCAGCGAGCTGGTCATACAGATCGTTGATCCTGGGGAGCGGATACTTGTTCTTGATAGTGACTAGGTTGACAGGTCGGTAATCTACAACCATCTGATCCGTACCATCCTTCTTCTTGACGAAGAGGACGGGGCAAGCCCACGGAGAAGAACTAGGACGGATGAAACCCTTTTTCAAGGACTCATCGAGTTGTTTTTAAGCTCGGCTAGCTCTAGGGGTGCCATCTTATAAGGTCTTCTAGAGATTGGGACGGTTCCTGGAACAAGGTCTATTACGAACTCGACATCCCTGTCAGGTGGAATACCTGGCAGTTCTTCTGGGAAGACATCCGGAAAGTCGCGGACTACCGGAACATCTTCAAGGTCTGGAAGAGGGTTGGCATTTAATGAGTAAAGCTGACACTTAGACACTCGGGTCAAAACATTGACTGTCTTGCCCGACGGATGGGTGAGTTGAACAGTTCTAGTAGAGCAATCAATCTTAGCATAATGAGCTGACATCCAGTCCATACCCAAGATGATATTTATGTCCGAGGACTTGAGAGCTATTAGTGATGCAAGGAAGACCAATCTGTCGACAAGAATTTCATTTCCATGGCTTATCCTAGAGGTTTGCCACTTAGAACCAGGGGTTTGAATTACCATGGAGGTGGGCATGTCACAAAATGTGGTGTTGTGCAATCGAGCAAAGCTCTCAGAGATAAATGAATGAGATGCTCCAGTATCGAAAAGAACAGTTGCCGGATGGCAATTAACAAGGAGCGTACCAAGGACGACGTTGGGATCCTCATGAGTTTCTTCAGCTAAAACATAGTTGACATGGCCACGTGTAGTGGTGGCTGGCTTGGTGTAATAAGTCTTTCCTGCTGGCTTACCACGGCCAACGGACTGTCCAGGTTGATTGGGGTTGTTTCGGGAGCACTCGCGCAAATAGTGACCCGTTTCTCCACACTTGAAGCATGTCACAACATTGGGGCGTGGAGCAGCATTAGCAGCGGGGCCACCATAGACCTTGGGCGGTACATACTGCTGGTTGGGGCGAGGCGCCTCAAAGGATGGCCTCGGAGTGAACCTAGGTGGTAGAGCAGTGTTTGGGATCCAGACCCGGTGCTTCTGAGATCCGGAGCCGGATGAGGAACCAAAATCGCGAGGGTGCTTGCGTGAAACGTCATAGTCAGTCTGTCCTGTCTCAGCACTGATGGCCTTATTGACCAATTTCTGGAAAGAGGTGCACTCGTGCAGACGAAGATCACGGCGAAGCTCGGGGCTAAGTCCCTTGCAGAACCTTGCCTGCTTCTTGGCGTCGGTGGATACCTCTTCAGGAGCATAGCGTGCTAGATTTCCAAACTCACGGTTGTATGCATCCACAGTCAGTCTGCCTTGAGTGAAGTTGCAGAATTCTTCCCGCTTACGATCTATGAGACCCTCCGGAATGTGATGCTCACGGAAAGCCTCACTGAATTCAGCCCAAGTAGTGATTTGGCCGGCTGGGTGCATAGCCTCAAAGTTTTCCCACCAAAGGCTAGCAGGGCCTTCGAGGTGATAGGCAGCGTAGGTAACCTTATCAGCTTCGGCTACGTTGGCAGAACGTAGCTTATGGGTGATGCTGCGAAGCCAATCATCCGCATCGAGGGGCTCGACGGAATGGTTAAACTTCGGTGGGTACAACTTGATAAAGTCATTGATGGACACCAAGTTGTTCCTCTAATGACGTGCAGTATTCTGCTCAATTCGCTCTAACAAGCGGTTAGTCTCACGCTTGTTTCTTTCTGCCTCCAGCATGACTTCGGCCAGAGAAGGCGGTTGAGGCAGATTCTCCCCCCTAACTGCATTGGCTTCACCCTGCGCCTGGACAGCAGGGTTGTTGCGGGTGTTGACCATCCTAGGAGAAACAAGACAACGGTTTAGACAAGGATGGCTAAATCTTGGCAAGGAAATGCGGAATGTAGTGGATAACACGGAATGCAGAGATGATCATCAGTATGACATGGTAATATAGAAACTGACATATATATACCAACGGTCATACACACCATACATAGTTTAGTACAAGCCCAGGCTAGAGTACAGCTACGTTGAAAGATGATACATCTCATCAGAGGCATTCCAAGCTCCTATACATTATTTTTCTACACCTCCGGAACGTGATACACACCAAGTCGTATCCCACAAGACACGTAGGACTGTGGGGAATACAACTATTACAATACTAGTGGAACTACCACCAACTCAGACGTCTCCGTAGTAATCTTCATAGAAATCACCACCATGTCCTGGGAGCTGAACATGATCATCTGGAAATAGTCGGTCCTGTGGAGCTTGCGGTCCATAAGGACTCGGGTGTGGCCTTGGTCCAACAAACGGTGGCAGACGGGGTCCACAAGGAGGGGTGATGCCTCCTACATCACGCCATTCCATACATTCTGGCAGACCAGAACGCACGGGGTACAAGTCCCTCATGTCCATATACCCAGCCTGCACGGCAGGTGCAAACCGTGTCAGAGTGGCCCGTGATCAGAACGAGCATTAAAGAGCTCCATTCGCAAGGCACGATTCTCACAGTCCTTGTCCTCAAGCATCTCGGTGGTGGTGCGGAGTAGTGAATCCTCATGGGTAGGATCACAGTAAATAGCCTGATAGTACCCTTGTGCCCCAGGGAGTGATGCTGGCATATAGCGGAAGTCAGTGTTCTGAAGCAAGGCAGTTCTGGCTCGTATGATAGTCATCATTGAGTAAGCTGCGTCCTGCACGGACATCTCGATGGTAACCCCAAGTTCATAAGAGCAATGGAGGGGTTCAGTGGATCCAGGATAGGAAGGGTAAATCCTGACTGTGCAAAAATATTGGCTTTGATTAAAATCTCAAAACTGCTCCTCGACGGTATACTCGGGATACCATCGATAGCCTGTCTCAACCATCACTCGGACCAGCATGGCCGTGTGACCAGGTACATCGAGGCACCGGGTCAGACGAACCACTTGATTCTGGGAACGGGTGGCCATCTGAAAGCACGAAATAATGCAAAGGCATTAGAATTTCTAGGAGAATTCGGACAGCATAACGGCTGTAAATGCTCGGAAAAGACTTGAAACATTCGCAACAGTTTCAAAACCACTCAACAACATCATATCAAGGTTCTGGTTCAACCGACAACATACTAAAGGTGGTAGAAACTGAACCGAAGCATGGAACCAACAATCCTATAAGTTACTACGAATTAGTAACACGTGAACCTGATAGAGAGAAGAGAGCCTAGTCCCTAACCCACGTAGAATGAGAAGAGAATGACTCAGATCAGAGGGCATAAGCTAAAGGAGTAAAAGCGCCTTACGTTCCCTCCCACAATCAATTCCCCTACATATAACTAAAGCATTTCTAGACTCGACATCGACCAGTTTGGCTTAACGCACCTACAGGCAGTCCGGCTCTGATGCCAACGCTGTCAGGACCCCGATTCTAAGTCACACCGATCTAGCCTGTAACACCTCATATCACATTCCGGCCTCACGCACGGTACTCCCACAGGTGTCGCCTTACCATGGCCCAGGACCGTTTGCGCCTTTTGGCTCACGTATATGACAATGTCGCTAGCATCCATATGACAGAGAACCCGGGCCGACATGGCTAGTCGTGAACCCAAAGCGGCACTAACGTATGGGGACAGGCATACATGAATCAACATCGAACGTGTCGGTCAGCAGCGTGTGAATCCGGGCTGTAGCACTGGGCTAACAGGACTCCGGGAACCCGGGCTGTAGCAGGCTAGGCAGGACTCCGGATGTCACCGCGTGACATTTCCCCGAAGGGACAGACACAGGAACGATGTGAAACACATGCCGGCCAGTCAAGTGTCCAGAGCAGTAGTGCTGGGCTAGCAGGACTCCGGTGAACCGGGCTGTAGCGGACTACTATGGCTCAAGGAGGCACTAGACTACATTTCCCCATAAGAGAGGCTGCCAAGGATAAACAACTAGATTGTCGGATCCCACACATACCAAGCATTTCAATCATACACACAATATGCTCGATATGTGTAAATACAACATGGCATCACAACAAAACTCTACAACTCAAAGTACTTTATTTAAAGGGCTCCGGAGAGCCTTACATAACATGTTCATACAGATAGGGGTCACATGACCCGACACTCAAGTCATACAATCATACAAACACATGCGGAAGCAACTTGTCTGGGTACAGACACTAGAAAGAAAGAAGGCTTGACGAAGCCTGTCTATCTACGTAGGCCCTTCACAAGCTTAGATCACCACCTGGGTGGCAAGTCACTCGTCGTCGTCGAGTTCTACATAGAACCCATCGGAGGGGGCGGTGTTGTCGTCTGAAAACAGTAATTGAAGCAACATGAGTACAAAGGTACTCAGCAAGTCTTACAACAGATCCTACTATACATGTTCATTCTCAAGAAGGTAGTGGAGTTATTGCAGCAAGCCAGCTTTGACTCTTGGCTAAGCTATCCTACGAGACACCACTTGTGAAATAGTTTTCGCACACGAGTCCACTAATCACCATCTCAATACTCCACCGTGGATCCTCCCTCGTCAACCTACGAGAGAGCCATCCGCGATACTCACACTTATCTTGAGGCTTTTAGTAGTATCCATTTACTTGTCTATGAACTGCATAAGCGACCAAGTAGTCCTTTACCGCGGACGCGGCTATTCGAATAGTTTTATACCCTGCAGGGGTGTACTTCGTCACACACGCTCTCACCACTTACCGTCGTCACACGACGTGTACTCGGCAACCTTCAAGCGGAAGCCCAACGTGGGTGTCGGCCACAGCCTACCTAAACACTCAAGTCTCTAGTCCAGGTTTATCGCCTATTCAGGTTCCATCCGCAGGGAGTCCGGCCGAGGCTTCCACATAAGGCCCCAAACGATGTGTGCAGGGTTCCCGGACACCAAACGGGCGACTCGGTACACCGTGCCACGAGCCTACCGCATCACAGCCCACCCCTTGGTCAGCGCTGTCCACGGCCTCCAGCTTACTACAAACACCAGAAACTACGTGCAACTCCTGGACAGAGGACAAGGGTGATTAAGAAGCCGAGGGGGTCCATTGGTTTCGGGCCCAATGCGTGGTAGTAGCTGAATCTTAAATCACGCATACAGATCTCAGTTCTTAGGGACGGTCTCACAACCCACCATGTACTCCTACATGGCCTCTCATCGATACCTTTACCAAAACGTGTTCAACACCTCACTCTCATTACCGACACACGCTTTCACTCTAGTTCATCACCCTGATGAGCCAGACCTGACACGACTCTAAGCGTAGCAAGCATAGCATTGTAGGAACACAACATGGCTCAATCAACTCCTACACATGCTAGTGGGTTTCATCTAGTTACTGTGGCAATGACGGGTCATGCAAAGGAAAGTGGGTTCAACTACCGCAACACACAGCAGTTTGAATCGCGTTGTCTTAATGCAGTAAATGAGAGCAGAAGCGAGAAGATGGGTTTGTATCGAAATGATCAATGGGTTGCTTGCCTGACGGAGTGGTGGTGGGATACTGCCCTTCAGTTGGATACTCGTGAATATCCTCGCAGGCAGAACCTACCACGAAGAACACATCGAAGCACAATCAACCCCAAGCAAAGTGCAACAATATGATGCATGCATGAGACATGGCAAAATGGATGTATTGGGCTAATGCAACTAAGACCAGATGGGTTTGGACTATTTTGAATCAAAGATTCAAATTCCAAGTTCATATGTGGCCCTTATTAGTGCTTTATCTTGTTCTGCATTAAACAGCAGGTTAATTTGCTTAAACATGCATGAAACCAATTCAGATGGATAGAATGGATTTTTCTGATCATTTTTCATATATAAATCTTTCCATTCTGAGCTATAGATTATTTTCTATGATTTTTTGAAGTTTATGATATTTTCTGGAATTTCCTGTATAAGAATAATTCCAGTAATTAAGTTACTTATTGCGTCAGCAGTGTGTCATGATGACGTCAGCAAGTCAACTGGGCGGTCCAGGTCAAACCTGAACGGTGGGACCCGTGTGTCAGTGTCACAGGGCTAATCCTATTTTAATTAACCTAAACTAGGAAATTAACAGGGGCTGGCCCCACATGTCAACGACCCAGGGGAGTCAAACCACGCTGACTCGCCGGTGTTTAGCCGCCGGCGATGTCCAGACGCGGCGGAGGCTGCGGGATTCCTCCTCCGGCGACCAAAAGGGCGGCGGAGGGCACCTACGCGTAGCTGGGAGCAACCCGCGTCGATTGGTGGTGGAGGTGAAGCTCGGGGTCGCCGGAAAAGACGCCGGCGACGAGCTGTGCGGCTGCCGGGGTACGGGTGAGGTCGGACCCGTCGTTGTGGTGCTCTTGGAGGCTCAAGGCCAGGTCCTACGTGGCCTACGTGACGAGGTGAACTCGTTGGGCATGGTGGCGTGCCCGTTGGGTGGCCGGACCATCGTCGGCGACGAGCTCGGCGGCGGCGCGTGCGGTGCTGCTTGTTGCGGTCGAGGCAGAGGGCGGCAGCAAGAATGAGAGGAAGGGGAAGGGGCAGAAGCTCACAGCAGAGGCGATGAGCTAGGTGGCGCTGTCGGGGACGAACTGCTGCGGTGGTGACGGCGAAGGGGATCTCCGGCGGTGGGCGGCGAAGGCGAGGTCGGAGCGGTGGCTTCAGGGCAAGCGAGTGCTCGGGGCCCGACTTGCTCAAGGAGAAGGCGACGGCGGAGCTGCTAGACACGGTCAGGTGACGCGGAGACGGCGGTGGCTACGGCTACTCCGGCGAGGTGGCAGCGGCTGCGTCGGCCATGGTGGAGGAAGGCGAGGGAGAGGTGCAGGGGGCGAATGGTGGCGTCCAGGGGCTCGGGGGCGCGACGTGGAGGTCGTCCAGCTCGTCCACGGGCGAGGCGGCAAGCAGGTGGCACCGTGGCGAGCTCGCGCACGCCGGCGTCACCTCTCTGCCTGCTCTGGCGGGAGCAAGCAGCTGACTGGCCATGGGCCAGCACAGTGCTGGGCCGCCAGGTGGGCTGCCAGGTAAGTTTCTTCTCTGGTTTCTGTTTTCCTTTTTATTTGTTTCTGTTCTGTGTTTTGAAATAGTAGAAATACTATTCCATTTAGGAAAAACCTGGAAATATTCAAAGGCACATTTGAAAATATTCTCAACAGCCTAAAAATACCTTCAAGATTATTTGGGCATTTTTAAATATTTATAGGATTTAAATTGCCCAAATGCAAATACTTATGGCTTGGTGCAAAAATCCAGAATAGCCTCCAAAAATATGAAACCATTTTTGGCAGAGGTTTTAGCCAGGACCAAAGATGGTGAACATTTATGGAGGGCATTTCAGGTCCATTGAAAAGGATTTTAGTAAACCCTAGTTGTGTTCAGGGGGGTGCTGGGGGTTTCTGGCATCCCCATTTCAAGTTTCTGTGAAAAGTAGACATGATGCAACACTCTAATGCATGAACTAGCTAGGATGTGACACTCTGAGATCGATATGGAAGACAGTGAAATGCAACGAATACATTGTGACACAATTCAAGAAGAGATTCGTCCAACTCCCGAGCACATTGGAACGAGCGCTCAAGAGATAAAAGTTATTGACAATAATGACACAAGCAGCGATGAGGAGAAAGAAGATTATCATGTGAGCAGCAAGGATACCACCAAGGCGTCTGAAGAAGCACTCACGGAAGAACAAGCCCAGACAGATGCTGGTTTACAGAGGGAACAACACGCGCAGCCAGACACTGATTTACAAAAGGAAGACGAACGGAAAGATCCACCGATAGAACCAGACATACCACCCCCACATAAAAAGGCAGAAGACATAACTGGCTCTCCTTTAGAAGGTGATAACAGGACAAAGAGCGTACCAACTCGCCAACAAGAGCTTTCCAAACAGAACAAGAACCCTGTTGACGAAGATCGCAAACCAGGAACATCACCCGAGGTGAAACATGCACAAGAAGAAAAGAAGCAGAAAGAGAAGGATTTAATGGAAAAGATACTTGAACAGAGGAAACGCGATGCTGCAGTCTCAGTAGAACCGAGCATCAAAAACAACAGCACACAAAAGGAAACACCAACACCTGGGCAGCCTAACGAGCAGGCGCAGCTAGGTAACGACAAGAAAAAGGCAAGGCATCTTGCAAGAGTGCAGACAAGTTCCCCAAAACCCTCAACGATTCAATCATCAGAGATCAACTCATCAAACATAATCTCAATTAAGAGATCATTGAAACGACCAAGAAAGGAATCTGGGAAAGTCAAGGTTGCATCACTTGTTCCAGGAGATTTCATTTACAAAGAAAAGGCCATACAACTCTATAGATATCTGATGAGCCGACTAGGACAGAAAGAATGCGCAGGGTAAGCAGATTCTCCTAGTTCCATGGAAACGATTACAGAGAGTTGCAGATTCTCTAACATCCAACTAACCATTCACTCACCTACTTCCAAACCCTCCTTGCTTGCAGAGAACCGCTATATAAAAGCTCAAAGCGAGAAGACTGCATTTCAGCAAAATCCTTCATGGAACAAGCAGGAAAGAAGAAACACAGATGGAGGGCTCCATGCTAAACGCGTTACAGGAGGAATGGACAGAACAAGAATAATTCAACCCAGACAACACAACTGTACTCCCTGTAGGTTTCGCAAATGTATGCATACCTCACCCACAAAAACACCACTGTCATTACTACGATAGAATATTTAACTAAAACCACACACTCTCTTTCTTGAAGCTGGTGCTCGGTCTCAATTATAATAAAGGAGAGCTATCAGAATTCAACGAGGACGATGCACTAAAAGGATTTCAACACCTCGTGGGAGGTAAAAACATCCTGCATTCGAAGATGGTAAGTTCAGTATTATTACTGAGCACATCACCTATTCTCTTTGAGCTTCAACAATTAAATGAAATTCAATTTTTACATCAACAATGATCTCCTCTCTCAACGTAGATCATGATACCTCATCATACAGACAACCACCACATGCTCTACGTACTGAACAAGTACAGAGATAGCATCGACGTCCTTGACTCACTGAACTACGTAAACTACGCCAATTTGTCTTGGAGTCAACACCACGTGCATCGAGCAGAACTGGTACGTACTTTTTGTACATTGATTTGCTCTTTTCCTCAAGATAGTATGATACTCTTACTTTTCTCAATGCCGCACCCAAACAACAAAACCATAATGCAATAACATATGAGAAGGATGTCTATGCTGATGAACAAGCACCACAAACTAAAACACAAGAATGAACCAGACTGGGGAAGGATAGCAGAAAGGCCTCACAGGGTCTGCACACCAAAGCAAGAAGGAACACAATGCGGTCACTTCATGGCCCAATTTGTGAAATACTATAATGGGAAAGAACTGGTCAAGGACAGAGAGGATTTTCATGTAAGTTACATGTACATACACGTCAAATAACTTGATTTCTTTATTACCATAATTAGTTTATTAACAATTGTGAACAACACGTAACTATAAACCATACATTTTGACATGCCTGCAGCCCAGCAAGGTCGATGCCGAATGGAAACTGGAGTACGTATACACACTCATATTCGGTAAAACCAACCAAATAAAGCACCATCAACTTCCTAGAAAACTCAAAGATTTCAAACCAGAGACTACAAACCTTTTTCCACCCATGAAAGGTAATATAACTATTTTCATTTTTACCATCAGTCAACATGACTAGAGCTTCAAATATTTCTTTTAGAAACAACAGCCATAATTTTTTATTTGTTTTGACAGAGCGAGACGAAAAAAACCAGCATCAATCAGAGAGCAGCAAGAAATACCCGCAACACCGGCATTCGTTTCTACACGTGGATAAGGCAAACGAGCTCTACAACATAGTCATGAGTGACACATGGCAGGATGAATTCAAAAGGTAACTTGGTTCCTTTTACACCTGAAATTAGTTAAAGTTAGACAGCAATCACACAAATAAGACAGGAAACTAGAAAGAACCTTAAATTCCTGTTTATCAGCTTGCTTAGTTAATGACTTTCTCAACAAAAATTTCTTCTACTGCCCTGTATGTAAGCAGAAAAGTAGTATTCTCGAGAGATCAACCGCGGAGCAACAGCACAACTCTTACTGGATCAAAGCTAAAGGAAATATTTGGGCCTGCAAACAAGAAAAAATGTCAAGGAATGGAAAAGAAGGTGCTCGATGAGTTAGCAGAAGCATGGGAAAGCAGCAACCAAACTATACACAAAAGACATAGACTATTATTAGGCCCAAGCTTTGCAGAGGTAAATTTCAAAAAACAAATCACAATGATCATATAAACTCATATTTTTGCAACTATTGTTTAATCTCTTGGTACCGATCTATTTCTTCTAACTCGTTTTTATCGTTTTTTATTTGTTGCCTGCAGAATATTCTGGGTTTAAAGGATAAAAGAAAAACTATGAAGAACTTTAGAGATGATTTCACACGAGAAAAGGATATCTTGGTTCCTTTGTTCCTTAAGAAATGTCAATCAGCGAAGCTCAAAACAGCAAAAATGGTAATAGCGTTTTCCATACAACAAAATAAAAATAAGCATTTCAAACAGAATACTATATTCTAAACTCTCCTCTAACAATAAAACTTTTGTACCACAGGTATTCATGCCATTTGAAAAGGAAGACCGATACACACTATTCGTGCTCGACATATATAGAAGGAAGCTTCAAATCATCGAACCTGAAGAAACCTCTCTTGAAGAATTAAAGAGGCAAGAATACCTGAAAAATCAACGTGATCGACACGTGCATGATGGCAAACTAATTAAGCAGATTGCTAACATGGAAATCAATGAAGCCAATAAAGAAAAGGAGCATAACAAATACCACAACCATAAAGACAAACTGGTAAGAATTGTAAATAACGCCATCTTTCAGTTTTACAAATTACACTACATGTCTCTCTAAAACAAAAACAAAATGCAATTCCCAGGTGTCCAGGTTTAAAGAAGTATACGAAATATTACTGGGTGAAAAATTCGAAAAGGAAAAGACTAGATGGGATGTTCAATTTTTACAGGGCTTTCCAAAGGTGAACAAAGGTGAAACACCGTTTGTTGTTCTAAGGTTCGCGCATCTCTTTGATGGCAACCACTTCGTCGAAGAGATGGATAATTTCGACGTAAGTTTTCGCTTAAAACTCGCAATAAATATGCTAGATATCATACAACTGCATGACCTAATACTGATGTGTTTTTTCTCCTTTTTTTCACTGAACTTTTTATAGGATGGCACGGAACAATGGAAAGCGCAACAACTGTGCAGGCTACTATTTAGCGATTAGAATACAATCGAACCCAGCGAAATGGGCGATGAGATTAGAAAGATCTACAACAACATCACGGAATAAAAAGTTGCTAATAAGCGAACGAGACTATCAATATGAGTGTTCTATATCAGATAAATTTTACATTAGCTATTTCCCGTTTAAATTCGGTACTAATACTAATATAGTTGTAGAAAGAGTACCTATTTTTGCCTGGACTTCAAGCAGTTTAGCTTTAACCGTGTTAATGGTCTCACATTCTTGGTTTATAGAGAATCAAAGTTGATTTACCAATGAGTCGCGAAATGCTATGGTTCTTACATATGATTTCTGAATTTATTCAGAAGTAATTCGAAACATAAGAAAACGGTTTAACCGCACATCATACTGTGATAATGAAGCAACAGACTATTTTTATTGATGTAGTTCCTTGATTCTTCAGTAACCAAGCATTCGAACACAAGCCAGTGCCCCTAAACACTTCCGAGCCTCTTGCGGCTTCACCTCCGTGCCTTTCGTGCCTGCATACACGTGCCTAACATATCACGCCCCACGACTCTTACATGGTCGCGGTACCATGCCCGTGTGTCTTCACAAACGTCACAACCGTGCATCTCTAACCGAGCATTCCGACATATGCCTCTGCCACCACACTCTTGTGCATCCACAAGGTTGATACCCGTGCATCGAGAAGCCCCAATCCCGTGCCTTGCGTACCTGCATGCACGTGCCTCATGGTGTCACCTGACACTTGCCATGACTCTTACTTGCCCCCATGGTGTCACACACCCCTGGCTCTGCACACTTCCAAACCGTGACCCTGTAACTATGTACTCGGACCTCACATCTCCTACTCCGTCCACGCGCCTCTTGATGCTTTGTGGTGCCTTCATTTCTGTAGAGACTTCAATTTCGTGCCTCCGGCCCCTGTAGTAACACACGCCGGTGGCTCTAGAGACTGCAAACCTGTGCCTCTCTAACTGCGTATTCCGACCAATGTCGCGCTTGTGTGCACAACTAAACTGTACTTAGCGTCCAAAGACTGCTTTGTATTTTGTTGTTCTTAGAGAAAAGAGCAACATTACTACTTCAAAATAACATGTTTGCCGAATAAACATAGTACTTAGCAAGCTAAATAACTTGTTCAATCACATAAACAAACTACAAACCTGACATAAGCAAACTTGTTTAACCTGATACACATGACACTAGAAAATGCTTTGTTCTAACACAAGTAAATTACGAACTTGAAACAATAGAAAGGACAAGCAGTAACAGAAGCAACTCCAAGGCCAGTTTTCTAAGTTTTCGTCATCACTAGTAGCCGTAGTAAGGATTGTCATAATTCTTCTCTGCCTCTTTTGCACTCCCAGACCTTCTCTGATGTTTTCAATTCTCTTCCACGACTCGTAGGTGGCGTACGCATCTATCGCTGCATACTCGATGAGGTAATTTGGTAGTGGGCTGATCCCCCATAGTTTATGATCTTCAACCATGTCAATCTTATTCTTCATCTGTTTGTAGAATGGGTGGATCATGCTCCCTGCAACATCAGCCAAAGAGTGGAACCTCTTTCTTCCCTTGTACGGAACTCTCCATTTGCGCTGGATGTCGATGTACTTGTCGGGGTTGATCTCCAAGCCAGATCTTCGCAGCATCTCTTTGTCACCTTCAATACTGAAGCCGGCAAAGGTGTAGAACCTGTCCTCCTTCAAGAAACGGCGCGGGCTCTTGGGCCTGCAAGGGGGATGACACATTTAAGGTGGATCCATCAAGTATCCACCAAGTACATTCTTATATAGTACGTCTAATTCATGGATGAATTTTTTTCACAAACTACTATGCAAAGTTCAGAAATTAAATACAAACATCAACATGTTATCTGCTTGTTAGCCAAGTTACCACATCAATTCAAGAAACTGAACTATACTAGAACATCAAGTATAGAAACTACACTACACAAGAAAATCAAGTTCACAAAAAAATCTCGTACATCAAATTCATAAATTAATCCAGTGCATCAAATCATAAACTCATCTGGTGAGTCAGGTTCAAAATATATTCTGATGCTTCAACTTCAGAAACTTCACTGATACATCAAATCCATAAACCAATTTAATCAAATTTTAGGGTGCGTAACTAATTAAACAGAAGCACAAAGAGGTTGGATTTGTAGGATGGTTCACCATTTTGTTGCCGCGGTGATGTGGTACACCGGACAGAGTTCCTCCACGCATAACTGCAGAACCGCTGCCCTCTGCGGAGGTTCGTCTTCCCTGGTATACTCGACATCAATGCCGATATACTGAGGGTACAAGCCACAGACCCTCATCAGGATCCTGCTGATCATCTTGTCGGCTTCGTCAGGATTGCTGGTGCAAACGACATCCAGCTTTTCCTTGCCGTGGATGTCAACCTCCTTGAGGTGCCTTATATAGTCGTGCTTCTGACCGGGCACCTGAACGTCGTCGACCTCACTCCTCTGGTCGGAGGTCTCACCACGGGGACGCTTGGCAGATGGTTCCTCCGCCATTACGCTCTTCCAGCGATGGCGGCCTTGAGACAAAGATTGTGAGGATTTGCTAGTTGAGATGGAGCGGCAATGATGTTTTCGGAATTGAGCGGCTATGGAAGCGAAGTTGCCCTTTTGTGGCAAGGTTTGGGTCGTGGAGGAGGCGGTTGGACGCGGCCTCGTCGTGGTAGTGACGGCGGTAGACATGCACTCGCCGTTGCTGTGCGTCGGGGCAACCGCCGAGTAGCAGTGCTCGCGGTTGCCGGGAAAAAGCGTCCGATTAAGCACGTAACAAATGTTTTTGCATAAGCCATTTAAGCACATACTGCACTGGCACGCTTAGATAGTGTGCACTCCGTTCAGTTACTAAGCACGTACTATGTTGAACTGCTCGCACCTTTCCCGACGCACGCCGCTACTACCACACGACCAACCGATACTCTCTGAGTACTATTCGCACCGATGCCTCTACTACAACACTTCCCGACGCAACACTCTCACGTGCCCGTGGTGACACACGCTGATAACTCTAAAGACTTCACAACAGTGACTCTCTGAGTAAGTCTTCGGATGCATGCCCCTTGCCACCACACATTTGTGCATCCACAGAGTTGATACCAGTGCCTCTATAATTCCAACGTCAGTGCCTGTAGAGCCTGGTGTTCCGTGCCTCACAAGTCAATTAATATGCTATAGCAAACAAAAAAACCACAGCCAGGCGGCACGAATCTTGATGCTAAAATCAGACCGTCGAAGATTACAGACAGTTCCATCATTTCCATCTCTCCCACCTCCACTACTCTCTTACTTCCTCTCTTCCACAGTAAATCTCGAAACATTCCCCACTCACACAAGGTCTCCTCCTCCGTTCAGTACACGAGCCCAAATTCGAAGTGCAGTTCCCCTCACAAAACAACCGCCACTGCGCTTCGCCAACCACCCTCCCACTTCGAGATACACACCGTCAAACGGTGCGCCAAACAACACAAAGCACCCACCCGACAACGACGAAGCAAGGACTTCAACACCGCCAGCGGAGATCACAAAAAAAAGACGAACGGACAGAATAGTCCAATGGAGGCGAGAAGCCGAACACAAGCAATCGAAGGTAAATACCAATCTATCCCATTGCATTCCTCGAGGTAGATCGAGTGATTTCTCCATTTCTAGGGACAGCAACCCTAGCAACCACAAAAACCGAGTTTTGCACTATCCAAAATCAACTTGTCTAAAAAATTGAAGTACCGTAAACACGGGATTTAA
This sequence comes from Triticum aestivum, assembly GCF_018294505.1. NCBI lineage: Eukaryota > Viridiplantae > Streptophyta > Magnoliopsida > Poales > Poaceae > Triticum > Triticum aestivum. Next base: position 292,945,726 of record NC_057796.1, read on the forward strand.
TAGAAACGCTACCGCTCCCCGCTACGGAATGTTCACCACACGATATGTGCTTAAACGTACTATACCTGCCACATCACTAACTAGAATACCTCAAACGATTCAAATACTGCGAGCATACTGAGAGCTCAAACTTGGTAATTACATCAGATTTTCTCTGCCCGTTGTCCCTTGATTGTAACTGTTTTCAAATTAAGTCCCTCATGTCCGTCACTACAGTGTTTTTACCTCAGTGCCTCCTATACCTGCATCCGTGCCTCCTGTGCCTTCAATGTCGCGCCTCGTGTGCCAACATCCCCGTGCCTCGCGTGACACTTGCCGTGACTCCTACGGGGCCCGTCGTGCCACGCCCACGTGACTTCACAACCGTGGTTCTCTAACCGAGTAGTCGGACCCATGCCTCTGCCGCCATGTCGGCGTTCTAGGAACGGGGGTCCCCAGACTTGCCTGCCTGCGGCCCACAGCGTGGCTAAGCCAGCAGGCCGTACGGCCCATCTTCATCAACAAGGCATCCAAGACCCTCGTGAGGGTCCAAGCCTCGCGAGGCGGACGACGCAAGACCTCCTCTGGAGTAGCCTAGCCAGACAGGCTCACGAGGAGCGGAGATATCAAGGCGGGGCAAAACCTCACGAGGCTCTCGTGACGTGAGCCATGACACACGACACCAGGCGGGCGCCAGGCGGGCGCCAGCGCGCACAGCGTCCTTATTTCCTCTTTGGTGCTAAGGAGGCCAGCGCAGGCGAGGAGTACCGAGGCATCGGGCAAAGGTTGCTATATTGGTGCAACGAGACCAAGACCAGAAGGACGACAAGACGGAGGTCATCGTGGAGCCCAGACGGCGTCACCACTAGAGCTTTTCGCAGGCGAAGACCACTTTTGTCAGGATAGCTTGTACTAGCTATCCCCCTTCAAGTTTGCTCACCGTTGTTGGCTCCCTTCCCGCTCGATATTTGGGAAGAGGACCAGGGCCTCTATAAATAGGTCTAGCCACCATAGTAGGAGGCAACTAATCTCAAACTGATTCAGACCATCCTCAACTACACAAGCACAGGAACACCTCAACCTCAGGAGGCTGTTCTTCCTTTGTACTGTTCATCATCAGCCCAAGAGGCAATCCACCACCACCACACTGGAGTAGGATATTACACCACAACGGTGGCCCGAACCAGTATAAATCTCGTGTGTTTCTGCGTTGCGAGTTGGTCGAGTTCCTTTGCAAGATCTTAGCAAGCTAGAGCGTAGATCGGTGGGAGGGAAAGACTCCACGCGCACCCCATTGTTCGAACCTTAAGGGTTTGCCGGAACCCCACATCCGACATTTTGCGCGCCAGGTAGGGGTGCGCCATAGCTTCCTTTCCATCAGTTCGTCACTCCGTCGTCTCCATGGCGGATGCTCGCCGTGCTCGAGCTGAGCGTCGGGCTGCCCTCACCGCCCGCATTGCTCAGACGGCTCCCGTTGGCGGGCCACCTCGTCGTTCTCCGTCTCCCGCCGCCAACGCTGCCACCGGCCCGGCGGGGAACGAGCAGCAGGCGTCCTCGCTGCATCCTTCGGTGCGGCAGGACGGCCGCACCGCTACTCCATCACTGACCCCTGCCGGTTCTTCGTCTCACGCGCGCCGCGCTCCCATGGAGGCACAGGCCGCGCTCCTCGCGGCGAACGAGCTCCTGCGTTACCGCCTCGTCTACGACCTCTATGAGGAATGGCTCGACCGCGTCGCCGAGCTCGTCCGCGCCGCAGGGGGCTCCCCGGTGCCGTCCCTCTCTCTACCTCCCCCTCAACCAGCCATGGGCGACAAGGCTCATGGCGTGCCTCCACCACCTCTGCCCCAAGACGGCGCCTTGGCACCAAGGCGCGCGGCTCCGCGGCGTGATCCGCCGTGCCCGGCGCCCGCGCGCGAAGAGAGAAGCTGCTAAGAAATCCCGCGGCCGCGAGAAGCTGCACCTGCGCTCCCTGCGCCACCTCGTCAAGGTCACGCACCGCCCGCAGCAGCGCAGCGCGAACCTCGTCAAGACCAAGCTCCACCTCCGAAGCGGGCCCCGACAACCACGGCCGGCTGCCGCACCTTCACCCCCGAGCTGCGTAGCGTCGCCTGGCCAGGCAAGTTCAAGCCGGATCTGCCTCCTCGCTAGGACGGCACCGCCGACCCCGCGGAGTTCCTGCAGCTCTATGAGCTGAGCATCGAAGCGGCCAACAGCGACGAAAAAGTCATGGCGAACTGGTTTCCCATGGCTCTCAAGGATGGAGCCCACTCCTGGCTCCTGAACCTGCAGCACGGCTCGATCTCCTCCTGGGACGAGATGCGCGACCGCTTCGTCGCCAACTTCCAGGGCACTCGCGACCGCCCGCCGGCCGCGGGTGACCTGCACCGCATCAAGCAACAACCAGGAGAGACCCTCCAGAAGTACATCCAGCGCTTCAACAACACCCGCCTCAAGATCCCCAAGGTCACGGACGAGGCCATCATCTCCGCGTTTTCCGACGGCGTCTGTGACGTCAAGATAAAGGAAGAGCTCGCCATCCACGAGGAGCTCTGCACATCTCAGGAGTTGTTCAACCTGGCAACCAAGTGCGCAAGAGCTGAGGAGGGGCGCCTTTCTCTCCTCGAGCTGCCAGCCGCAGGAGCGGAGGAGAAGAAGGCCAAGGCCAAGGACGTGAAGCGCAAGGAGGCGGTGGTGCTCGCAGCGGAGCCCGACACCAAGCGGGGCATAGATCAGCCTGAGTCATCCAAGAACGGCCGACCGTTCTACGCCTTCCACAACATGAACACCCACAACACCAGCGACTGTCAAGAGCTCAGAGCCATACAGGAAGGACGCTACGGTCGACGCCTCGAGCGCAACGACCGGGGCTACGGCCGCGGAGGAGGACGTGCAGGCGGACGCCGGGACGACCGTGGCCCACGCCAGGAGTGGCGTGACCGGCCTCGTGAGGACCGCTGGCAGGACCAACCTCGCGAGGGCGCCTGGAGGGACCCGCCTTGTGAGGATCGCCCCCAGGGCAACACCGGTCTTCCCCCGCTGCCGCCACCAAGAAGGAACGACGACCACCACCAGGACGAGGGGGCTGGGGGCTTCCAGGAGCCGTGTGCAATCGCCTGCATCTTGGGCGGCGCCCAGGCCCCAGCCTCTCAGCGCATCTTCAAACAGTTCGCTCGCGAGGTGAACGCGGTGCTCCCCAAGCTAGAGGCCACGCGCCCGCTCAAATGGTCCCAATGCGCCATCACTTTCAACTCGGCGGATCAGCTCAAGTGCGCAGCCACCACTGGCACCCTTCCTATGTTGTGCTCCCTAGTCATCAGCAATGTGCAGGTCACCAAGACCCTCATCGACGGCGGTGCAGGGCTCAATGTCCTGTCCGTCGACACGTTCGACAACCTCCAAGTGCCATATGAACAGCTCCAGCCAACCAAACCTTTCTCAGGAGTGACCGACGGTTCCACCACGCCGACAGGGCAGGTCCACCTGCCTGTCACCTTCGGGGAGCGCAAGAACTACCGCACCGAGCTCATCGACTTCGACGTCGCGCACATCCGCCTGCCGTACAATGCCATCCTCGGGTATCCAGCCCTGGCCAAGTTCATGGCAGTCACTCATCATGGCTACAACGTTCTCAAGATGCTAGGAAGCGGAGGAATCATCACGGTCCCGTGTGAAGAGAGGGATGCGGTGTGCTCCCTCGAGCGCGCCTTTCAAGCCACAGCAATCGACGACCCCGATAGCAGAAATGAAGGCCCTCCGAAGGCCATCCCAAGGAAGAAGCAGTCGCACCGTGCAGAACCTCAGGAGGATGGCGTCACGGCAGGAGCCTCGTCAGGATCAGCGCCTGCTCCAGGGGTGCCTCCCTCCATCGCATAGGAAGGCGCGCCCGGCGCCCTCCTCAGGCAGGGCTCGGGGGCTCTCCTCTGGATGGCCTCAGACCTTGCCAACCTCACGAGGGAGGCGCTTGGGCACCACTTGGAGGCGTGCTTCGCGGCACGTGACCCTCAGGAGAGCACAGGGCAAGGAGTGCCCACCACTCAGGAGTTCATCACCAAGACCACTCAGGAACTGCAAGATGCAAGGGCCATGCGCAGCGACAGCCGCTCACGAGGCGCAGCTCCGCATCCTGGCGAGGATGTCGGGCTGCGTGTCTGCATCGACGTCCCCGGGCTCAACAGGGCCGCATCTCAGGAGCGCTTCTGGCCATCGCGTTTGGGCCGCTGCGAGGGCCCACCACACAGCTACATCCGCATGCCTTTCGGGTTGCCAAGCGTGGCGTCAGCCTATCCACGTGACCTGCGGCGTGTCGTGGCGGCTCAGGAGGCCAGGTACCACACCGTCCTGGAGGAGATAGAGATGGTCTTCAGGGAACCTCCCGAGCCCCCAGAGCTTCCCGAGGCTCAAGGTCCCGGTGGCTCATGAGGAGTCATTTCTGCAACGTACGCCTTCAGCTGCACCAACTCTACTTCGTCTACAGAACCAGGTGACACCTTCCAAGCTCGTTTAGCTGGGAGCGCCCCTCGGGATGCATTATTCCCAGGCCACGTGGGTCCGTCCCTGTGGCATGTATCCCTTTTGCTTATGTCTTTAGCTTACCTTGCTAGGGGCGCCCCTCGGGCTGCATCATCCCCAAGCCGCTCGGGCCGGACCCAGTGGCATGTATCTTCCTGCATTTACCTAAGCTGATCTGCTCTCCATGAACCTGCCAACCGCTACCACCTGCCCGATCATCGCCTCCCCCGGGGCCTCCACACAGGCACGGCGCTGATGCATGGGTCCGTCCCTGTCACGTCGACAAACCTGAGCGGTCGAGCTCTGGCTCACGGCACGCCCCACGCACGTCACCTCACCAGTCCCTCAGTGCCTTCATCTCATCTAGAGCAACCAGCGGCAGGCTGACGGCTGTAACGGCAAACCGTGTTTCTTCTGTGCCTGTTCACAGGGATCCCGTGGGAAGGATAGCAGGCGGCACCGCGAGTCTCCTTTTCTCTCGTGCAATTCGCTTGCGCGTTAAAAGGGGGGCTCCTGAGCATCGCGACTCAGGAGCTCTTACTGGCTCTCCAGCCCTCACCCCCTGGCCTTGACCACGGCATCGCGACCTGGCATACCAGCGGTAGCTGAGCTCGCTCGAGGGCCGGGTCCTGAGGACGTAGAGCACTAAGGAGAGCATGAGGAGAGGGGAACTCGTATGGGCCGGTCCAGCTATGCCGCACAAGTAGGCGCGCAGCTCTGGCGCAACGTCAGGAGTCGCCACGAAATCAACAAGATAAGTCCCGCACTCGAATCAGCTAAATGTTTGGGCCTAATGGTCACTCACGCCTTGCCGCAACCCCGTTGCGACCACGTCGACTCCCTTTCTCGCCTTACCATGGCTGCTTGAGCGTTAAGGGGGACCTCCTGAGCATCGTGCCTCAGGGGCTCTTACTGGACCTCAGGCCGCACACCTCCTGGCCTTGACCACGGCACGCGACCTGGCATACCAGCAACGGCTGTAGCCTGCCTGGGGACCGGGACCTGTCAACGTAGAGCAACAAGCTATCGCAAGGAAAGAAAGGGGGGCCGAGCCTTAACGGGACGTGCGTTCACCAAATTCTCATAATAGGGAAGATAGGCACAAAAGGCATTACAGACCCTTACATGCCCCCACGGGGTGATTCATGATTCTTTGCAGGAAACAAAAGCTGATACTAAGGGGAATCCTATCTACACCCTTCCGTGGCGGACGCCATCATCAACAGTGGGCCACGGGAGGCCGGCGCCAACCCCATCCAGATCAGCGGCGGCGACGGCCGGACGCCGCAGCCCGGCTCCTAGCGCGACGAGAGCTCGGGGGTACGTAGCTGTCGTCGCTCGTCTCCGGAGTCTCGTAGAGCTCAGGAGAGCCACTGGACTCCCAGGGGTCGCTGCTGCTGGAGTAGCCACGAGCGGAGCGCGCGTCATCCTGGCGCTCCCCTCCAGGGCAACACTCCAGGCGGCGGCCCTCCGCATCGAAGACCTTGAAGAAAAGCGTGGAGACACCTTCGTACTCGAAGTGGATCGTGAAGGCGCCCTTCGCATGGCAGACCCGCGCGACCTCGCCCCAGCCACAGGTCATGAAGATCTTGCCGGAGGGGACCGCTTCGACTTCTACTCCGGTCGCCGGAGCATCGTAGTCAGCATGCTGCAGCCAGAGCTCGAGAGGCCCCCTCGGCGACATCACGTCGGAGAAGAACCGCGGGAAGCGGATCCAGGAGCTTGGAGGCATCGGCGCCCACATCACCAACTCGCGCAAGGAGTCCGCGGCGTGGATCCCGGGGGCGACGGCACGCGTCGCCGTGGCGCGGCGACCCCGGGCACGGCGTGGGCGGCACTGCTCGTCGCTCTGACCTCCCAAGCCCTCGGCTCGGGTGTACAAGGGTAGCGGGTACCCAGGAGGAGGCCGCTCGCACCAGGGCCTCGACACCACCTGCATCGCCGCTTCATCACGGCGATGAACCAGCCTCTTATTTGGCGGGAGCGGCCCCGGATCATCGCGAAGGGCCTTTCCTTTCTCGCCAGCAAAGAACCTTTGGATCGGCGCCATTGCTGTTGGCAATGGGGTAGAAGAGGAAAGAAGCAAGCGAACCGGGAAGAGATGGGCGACGGGGGCTTCGCCCCCCTCCCCATTTATAGCAAGAGAAGGCCAACCGGCGTCTCCCACGATCGCAGGTAATGACGGTTTTCCTTGCATGTTGCAGGGACATGTCAAATCAAGCAGTTGCCGAGGCAGCGTGGGGAAGCGGAGACGCCCATGTCCAATCAACCGACACGCGTCGACCGAGGCCGCAGGCTTTTGGGGCCCGCGGTGCTCCGAACTTGGCCCTTGGCTTCGCCGCGAAGCCAAGCCCGAGCGCACCTTGGGCCCGGGGGCTACTGTCGGCGTTCTGGGAACGGGGGTCCCCAGACTTGCCTGCCTGCGGCCCATAGCGTGGCTAAGCCAGCAGGCCGTACGGCCCATCTTCATCAACAAGGCATCCAAGACCCTCGCGAGGGTCCAAGCCTCGGGAGGCGGACGACGCAAGACCTCCTCTGGAGTAGCCTAGCCAGGCAGGCTCACGAGGAGCGGAGATATCAAGGTGGGGCAAAACCTCACGAGGCTCTCGTGACGTGAGCCATGATGCACGACACCAGGCGGGTGCCAACGCGCGCAGCGTCCTTATTTCCTCTTTGGTGCTAAGGAGGCCAGCGCAGGGAGGAGTACCGAGGCATCGGGCAAAGGTTGCTATATTGGTGCAACGAGACCAAGACCAGAAGGATGACAAGACGGAGTTCATCGTGGAGCCCAAACGGCGTCACCACTAGAGCTTTTCGCATGCGAATACCACTTTTGTCAGGATAGCTTGTACTAGGTGTCCCCCTTCAAATTTGCCCACCGTTGTTGGCTCCCTTCCCGCTCGATATTTGGGAAGAGGACCAGGGCCTCTATAAATAGGTCTAGCCACCACAGTAGGAGGCACCTGATCTCGAACTGATTCAGACCATCCTCAACTACACAAGCACAAGAACACCTCAACCTCAGGAGGTTGTTCTTCCTTTGTACTGTTCATCATCAGCCCAAGAGGCAATCCACCACCACCACACCGGAGTAGGGTATTACACCACAACGGTGGCCCGAACCAGTATAAATCTCGTGTCTTTCTGCGTTGCGAGTTGGTCGAGTTCGTTCGCAAGATCTTAGCAAGCTAGATCGTAGATCAGTGGGAGGGAAAGACTCCGCGCGCACCCCAGTGTTCGAACCTTAAGGGTTTGCCAGAACCCCACATCCGACATGCCAGACTTTTTGTGCATCTAGAGAGTGCACACCCGTGACTTGAGAAAACACACGTACGTGCCTATTTGTGGATTCACCTTCTCTGCCTTCTGTGCCTGCACCCACGTGCCTCACATGCCTAACGTAACATGCGCCGTGACTCTTACATGGTCCCACTGTCACGCCCGCTCGTGAGAGTTCACAACCGTGCCTCTTCAACCAAGCATTCTAACACATGCCTCTCCCAACGCACTCTTGTACTACATCCACAGGGTTGATACCCGTGCCTCGAGAAGCAGCATGTCCGTGCCTGTATTGACTTCATTTCCGTGCTTCCGGTGCTTACATCCACGTGCCTCACGCGACACTTGTCTGTCCCGTGGTTCTCTAACTTCCTGTAGAACCCACACTTCAGTGCCTCTTGTGACTACATCTACGTGCCTCTAGAACCTGCACTTCTGTGCCTCAAGTGCCTGCATCCACATGCATGTAGAGAGGCTCCACTTCAGCACTACCACGTGACTTCACAAATGTGGTGCCTTCATTTTTGTGCCTTACGTCCCTGCACCCACGTGCCTCACGTGTCACTTGCTGAGACTCTTACGTGCCCCGTAGTGCCACACCCACGTGACTTCACAACCGTGGTTCTCTAAGCGAGTAGTCGGACCCATGCCTCTGCCGCCAGACTTTTTGTGCATCCAAAGAATGCACATACGTGCATGTGGTGCCTGCATTTCTGTGCCTTACGAACCTACAACCACGTGCACAACCTGACACTTCCCGAGACACTTAACGTGCCCCGTAGTGCCACACCCACGTGACTTCACAACCGTGGTTCTCTAACCGAACACTCGGACCCATGCCTCAGCCGCCACACTTTTGTGCATCCAGAGAGTGCACATACGTACGTGTGGTGCCTGCATTTCTGTGCCTACACGTACCTGCACCCACGTGCGCAACGTGACATGCGTGGTTCCTGAGACGTCACAACCGTGCCTCTATAACCAAGCATCCTGACACGTGCGTCTGCCACTACACTCTTTTTGGATCTGCACGGTTGATACCCCATGCCTCGAGAAGCCGCAAGTCTGTGCCTGCGTTGCCTTGAATGACGTGCCTCCTGTGCCTAAAACCACGTGCCCAACGTGACACTTGCCGCGACTCTTAGGTGCCCCGTAGTGCCACACCCACGTGACTTCACAACCGTGGTTCTCCGAGTACTCGGACCCATGCCTATGCCGCCATACTTTTTGTGCATCCAGAGAGTGCGCGTACGTGCCTGTGGTGCCTTCATTTCTGTGCCTTACGTCCCTGCACCCACGTGCCTCACGTATCACTTGCCGAGACTCTTACGTGCCCCGTCGTGCCACGCCCACGAGACTACACAATCGTGGTTCTCTAACCGAGTAGTCGCACCAATGCCTCTGCCGCCAAACTTTTTGTGCATCCAGAGAGTGCACACTAGTGACTTGAGAAAACACACGTACGTGCCTATTTGTGGACTCACCTTCTCTGCCTTCCATGCCTGCACCCACGTGCCTCACGTGCCTAACGTAACATGCGCCGTGCCTCTTACATGGTCCCACTGCCACGCCTGTCGTGGATCTAAGACTGACAGTAGAATGGGGGGTAGGTATGAGGAGGCAAGATCCTAGCTATGGCGAAGTTGTACACGCAAGTTTTACGAGTTCAGGCTCTTCGCGGAGGAAGTAATAGCCCTATGTCTCGGAGCCCGGAGGCGCCGACTGAATTATGCGCGTGTGAGTTACAAGGGGTGTGAACCCTTGTCCCAGAGGAGGGGGTGGCTTATATAGAGTGCGCCAGGACCCCAGCTCCCCTCTATTACACAGGGTTCAATGTTCATAAAGAGTAAGCGTTACAGGCAACGTCCACAATAAAGTGTTATAAATGGTAATTAAGTCTATGATTAAACGCCCGACCGTTGCTGCGTAGAGTGACTCTAGATCTTCTGTATGTCGAGTGGTTTCTGTGACGGTCGAGTGACATTGATTCTTCCGAGTGGAATGTCTCTGGTCGAGTGGATGATGGTACCCTTCGAATGCTTCTGTCTTTAGGTGATGCCCTTGGGGAGGGTGTCTAGGTCAGGCCTATGACCTTACCCTAGGTACATGGCTTCATCATTAGCCCCCGAATGGTTCAGGGTTTGAGTGGAGAAGGAGTTGAAAATGCTTCCGATTCAGCTCTTGCACTTTGGGAGTGTCTTGTTGGGATCGATGAATCAACACGGTGACATCAACTTCTTTTTCAGTTGACTTGATCCATTCTTGGTTTTGTCGAGTGAACTTTTACTGAAAAGCTTCGAGCGTTGATATGGAGAAAATCTTTCGTCTGACAGGTTGCTCTGTTTCCCGCGGATCTCACGGGATTCGAATTTTTGGGAAGTGCGCGGGGCGGAGGAGGCCGCAGCAATCGGGCTGGATAAGGCAGGGCCGCCTCGATTTCCACGCCGCCTTTTTCGCCATGTATCGCTCGCGCGACTGTTGCGGGATTTGATAAGATCGCCCGGGTCCACAAGTCAGTCACTCGGAAGCAACCTCATATAAGGCGTCGGTCCGGGGTTTTTGAACAGTGCGCTCCCATTCTTCCTCTTCCTTCTCTGTTTTCTCCACCGCATCCACTCCTGCTCCGGCGCCGCTGCTCCGTTCGAGCGCTGTCCGCTGCGATGGGGAAGGAGAAGACGGTGGCATTGGAGCGCGCAAAGAAGGCGACGGCGAAGGCGAAGGGGAAGAAGTCCAGCCGGGGCGGATCTTCCTCGAGGTCCGGTCTGCCGCGCGGCTGGATCCAAGGAGATTGGCTTCGGTCGACGATTCGCCACGACGACATCGACGATCTGGCTGAGGAGGGATTGATCCCCCACAGATCTGCGCGGCTCCCGGCGGACGAGACTGAGCCCCGACCGCAGGAGGGTGAGTGCGTCCTCCTCGCCACCCACGTCGATCGCGGGTTTTCTTTGCCTCCCCATCCTTTTTTCCGAGCTTTCTTGAACTTCTTTGGAGCACAACTTCATCATTTTTCCCCAACACCATCGTGTATCTTGCCGCTTTCGTGTCCATGTGCGAAAACTTCCTGGGTTGTCGACCACACTGGGGCCTCTTCAAGCACATTTTCACGTGTCGCTCCCAGTCGGTCAAAAAAGCTAATCCGAGTGATGGGAGGACAAAAGTGATCCAGATGTGTGGGGGTCTTGGAATCCAAATGAGGGGTAAGAGCTCTTTCCCAGCCATAATCCTACCCGAATCCAAAACTAGGGTGGCAGTCGACCTAGTTTTACTGCAAGGACCAGCCAACTCCCGGTCAGTCGACTGGACTTCCCCCCTTTTCCATGGCTCGAGTAGAGAAGCCCTCCGCCCTGAAAGTGACCCCAAGGGAGAAAGCAGAGGTGAAGGTGCTGGCCGAGCGAGTGGTCCAGCTCATCCGCGATGGCGTGATCGGCATGGATCTGTTGGAAGTCTTCCTCGGGCGACGCATTCAGCCGCTTCAAGCCCGTGACCTTCCGATGTGGATGTATTCGGGCATTGACGATTCCACTCGGATCCATCCAGAAGAAGTCGACGAGGACACAGTGGAGAAGTGGTTGAGGGGTATCACTGGCAACAAAGATAACCCCAGGGGGGCAGGAGAGTCCCTCCACTCGACAACTCGCACCAAACAGACAAGGTCCAACTCTGAATTGCCGAGTGTTATCTTGATTTATCATGTAACTGCTTGCAATCAACCGACTGACTTTTGTCTTGCTTGTTGTCTTCTAGGCTCTTACTGAGATGTATTCGATGCCCAACGGAGAGCAGGAGCAGGAACCGGAGGGGGAGGCGAGCGGAGGCGAGAGCGGAGAGTGGCATTCCGATGGTGAAGGGGACGAGGAGAGCTCCGACCCGAGTGATGAAGAAGAGGTCGACTCACCTCCCCGTAGGGAAAGGCGGTCCAAGCTCACCCACGATCCCGCAAGCGCCCGTGGCAAGGCAACTGTTCAGACTGGGCAGTCGTCAAAGCGTCCTCGAACGTCTTCTCCGGCGACGACTGAAAAGGCTCCAAAACAATCCAAGGTCGTACCGCAGAAGACCCGAAAGGCGCTGCCCAGAATCAAAATCGACATCCCTGTTGCCTCTACGTAAGTGTCTTGTCTTCAGTTTTACCCGGAATTCTGCGTTGTCTATTTTCCCTTGGTTTGACCGAATAAATCTTGAAACTAGTAGTGCCGCTACCTCTGGGACCTCTCCTTACAAAAACGAGGATGAGGACATGGAAGATGCGGTCACCTCCAACCCAGGTATAATCTTTGTGATCTTGTCTTTGCTTTGTTGATTGAACTGCGGTACAACCAACGAGGATGAATTTTTGGCGATTGATCTTTTTACAGCTCCTCCCAACATCATCGATCTCCCAGACAACGACAAAGACGAGCCACAGAGGCCCTTGGGAAGAAGAAGCAGGAAAACGTCCACTGGCAAGACGCCTCAGTCGACGCCGGTGGCGGAACAGGTAATCCAGGAAGCCGGCGACGCCAATCGGACCTCCGTCACCTTCGCCATACCACTGTCGAGTGCTCAGCCTTCAGCGTCAGCCGCGCAGACTCCCGCCGATCCACCTTCACTTTTTGCTGCACATCACGTCCCAGAGGACCAGGTGGGTGCTGCCAAAGAGGCTATACGCCAGGCGGGCATTATGATGGAGAAGATGAAAATGGTGCGGGAAGCCAGCCTAGCTGCTTATGATGCCAGCTCCGCTCTCCAGAGCAACGTCCAGGTTAGCAGATTGATGACTGACTCTTTTAGCTTGTTCTGTTAGGATATGCTACTTGAAAACTTTCTTTCAAAGAATCTTTTCATCTGTCTGCGCTTCGCATCTGTACACCCACTGGGTGTTTTGATTTGCCACTGAGCAAACTTGTATCTTGGGTCGACTAGGTTGTGTCGATTGGATTTTTGAACTAGTGGGGGCACGCTGAGTGCACCCACTGGGTGTAGTCCCCGAGACCATAGTTGACTGCGGGTAGTCGACTGTGGTCTGAGAAGCTAAATTTTCCACTCGGTCTGGACGGACCATGTCAAGTGGAATCCGAACCAGTGGGGCACGCTAAGTGCACCCACTGGGTGTAGTCCCCGAGACCGTGGTCGACTGCGGGCAGTCGACTACAGTCTTAGATCCTCTTCCTTTTTTGCACTCGGCCTGGACAGACCACGTCGAGTGGAAACTGGACCAGTGGGGGCACGCTAAGTGCACCCACTGGGTGTAGTCCCCGAGACCGTGGTTGACTACGAGCAGTCGACTACGGTCTGAAAACAACTTGAATTTATTGAACTATTGTTCTGAAGTAACTAATCTTTCTATATGTCGATTGACTGTCCCTTGATTACAGAAATCTTGTGAACTCGGAGTTCTTTTTGCTAAATTGGAGAAAAAACAGATTCAGCTCAACCTCGATCTGGAACTGGCCAAGACAAATCTGCAGAAGGCCAAGGATGAAGCTGCTGGTAAGAGAAAGCTTGCCGACCGATTTGTCTCTGTAACGGATTCTATTTTGCTTTTTCTGAACCGAGCGTTGTTTCTTTCAGAGAAAATGAATCAAGCTTTGGCGAAAAAGGACCAAGATCTTGCGGCCGCCCAGAAAGTAGCTGACGAGAAAACTGCACTCGCCGAACAGAAGCTAGCTTCAGTCGGCAAACTGGAGGAAGAAAACGCCAAGCTGAAAACTGCCCTTGATGAAGCCAATAAGGAAGCGACTCGCCTGAAAAAGGACAAGAACAATCTGAATGAGAGGATGGAAGGCATTGCTCGCAAGAGGGACGATTTGGAGAATTATCTGGGAGGTCTTGCCAAGAAGCTGTTCGTCATGCTTGAAGGTATTTTCTTTGAACCGACTGACTTGTCGTTGTCGACTCGATATACAACCGCTGACTCATCTTTGAATTGTACGTGCAGAATTTTGCCGGAACTTCGAGGAACAGACTGGGCGAGTTGAGACAAGCTTGGACCCCATCCATTCTCTAGTGAAAGATGAGGCTGCCATGAATGTACTCCGATTGGAATCTCGTGTTGCTGGTGTTGTTGATTATCTCGCTCGACTGAAGGTCGCAATGTCGCGGATCGACACAGCACTCTGGCCAGGGGCAGCGTTCCAGAATGACCTAGAGTCTCTGATGACTCAACTTAATGAGATTCCCGATCGAGTGCAAGAATGGAAGAAGTCTTCTGCCCGGTGCGGCGCTGATGTGGCTCTGTCTTTGGTTCGTGTCCACTGCAAGGAAGCGCGAGAAGAGAAGCTGGCAGCGATCAAGGTTGCCAACACCAAGAAGCATGACTACCAATCTTTCATGGAGACCTTCATTGCTGCTGCCACTCGGATTGCTGACGGAATCGACCTGGACGAATTCGTCAAGCCTGCCAGCCCTCCTCCTGCGGAGTGAACAAACTTTTATGCCCCACCTTGAATTTGCCTCGGAATGCCGAGTGGTTTTGTAACCGTTAAACTCCTTCGGGCTTGATGCCTGAGTACTTTAATCCGCAGTCGGAACCTTAGGATTTATCTGAATTTGGTTTATCTCCTAATATGCTTGTGCTTGCCTTCGAGTGGAATTTGTTCTTCACTCGGAATATTTTTTTGTATTTGAGATGCAGCTCTGGGGAAGAGGTTCCAGTCGACCTGCACCTCGTCGTCCTTGCGGATGCGGATGGAGCGCACGTTATACTCGTGGCGCAGCTCTGAGGAGAAGGTTGCAGTCGACCTGCACCTCGTCGTCCTTGCGGATAAGGATGGAGCGCACATTGTATTTGTGGCGCAGCTCTGAAGAGAAGGTTGCAGTCGCCCTGCATCCTTGTCGTCCTTGCGGATAGCATTGTATTTGTGGCGCAACTCCGAGGAGAAGGTTGCAGTCCCCTGCACCTCGTCGTCCTTGCGGATAAGGATGGAGCGCACATTGTATTTGTGGCGCAGCTCCGAGGAGAAGGTTGCAGTCGACATGCACCTTGTCGTCCTTGCGAGTACTGGACTGCAGCTAAGCCCCCGAGTGGGAGGGTTGCTCACCACTCGGTAGGATTTTTCAAACTTAGGCGAGTACTGGACTGCAGCTAAGCCCCCGAGTGGGAGACTTGCTCACCACTCGGTAGGATTTTTTAAACTTAGGCGAGTACAGGACTGCAGCTAAGCCTCCGAGTGGGAGGGTTGCTCACCACTCGGTAGGATTTTTCAAACTTAGGCGAGTACAGGACTGCAGCTAAGCCTCCGAGTGGGAGGGTTGCTCACCACTCGGTAGGATTTTTTAAACTTAGGCGAAATGGATTCGCAGCTAAGCCCCCGAGTGAGAGGCTTGCTCACCACTCGGTAGGATTTTTTAAACTTAGGCGAAACGGATTCGCGGCTAAGGTACCCACTGGGGGATTTGAAACATATAACAAAGAAACAACAAACATTTAGGAGACTGTAAAACTGTGTCTTTGATAATCAAACTAGAAGGTATTTCTTATTACATCTGAACGCTTAAGTATAAAAGGGGCGGAGCAACTCCGCATTCCAAGCGCGTGGCCCGTCTTTCTTGTGCTCGATGTTGTAAAGGTGGTATTCTCCATTGTGGAGCACTCTTGTGACGATGAAGGGGCCTTCCCAAGCAGGAGCAAGCTTGTGTGGTTTCTGCTGATCCACTCGAAGAACCAAGTCTCCCTCTTGAAATGCTCGACCCCTCATGTTTGTGGCGTGGAATCGACGCAGGTCTTGCTGATAGATGGTCGACCGGATTAGGGCCATCTCTCTTTCCTCTTCCAGGAGATCAACTGCATCTTGTCGTGCCTGTTCTGCTTCATCCGCTGAGAAAAGCTCAACTCGGGGTGCATTGTGAAGCAAGTCACTCGGGAGTACAGCTTCAGCTCCATAGACAAGAAGAATGGAGTTCGGCCAGTCGACCGATTGGGAGTTGTCCTCAATCCCCAAAGCACTGATGGAAGTTCATCGACCCAGGCGCCTGCTGCATGCTTGAGATCACGCATCAGTCGGGGTTTCAGTCCTTTGAGAATCAATCCGTTTGCTCTTTCAGCTTGTCCATTCGACTGGGGGTGGGCAACTGAAGCATAGTCGACTCGAGTGCCTTGGGAAGCACAGAAGGCTCTGAACTCATCGGAATCGAAGTTCGACCCATTGTCAGTGATGATGTTGTGCGGAACACCATATCTGAATGTTAACTCTCTAACGAAGCTGACAGCAGTACTGGCTTCAAGACTTTCGATAGGCTTGGCTTCGATCCATTTGGTGAACTTGTTGACTGCCACGAGCACATGAGTGAAGCCGCTCCTACCAGTCTTGAGAGGTCCAACCATATCCAATCCCCAAACAGCAAAGGGCCAGATGAGTGGAATGGTCTTCAGGGCTGATGCGGGATTGTGAGACATGTTGGAGTAAAACTGGCAACCTTCACATTTGTCGACTATTTCATTTGCCATCTCATTTGCTCACGGCCAATAAAATCCCGCTCGGTATGCTTTGGCCACAATGGTCCGAGAAGACGCATGGTGATCACAGGTCCCCGAGTGGATGTCATTGAGGATCACTCGACCTTCTTCTGGTGTTATGCATTTCTGGCAGACTCCAGCCACCCTTTCTCTAAACAACTGTCCTCTTATCACAGTAAAGGCTTTGGATCGACGGACGATCCGTCGAGCCTCTTCTTCATCCTCTGGGAGTTCTTTCCTAAGGATGTATGAAATGTACGGCACTTTCCAGTCGGGAGTGATGACCAAAACCTCCATGATCAAGTCGACCACGGCTGGGACTTCGACTTCAGTCGGATCAGTGGCACTTTTTGGTTGTGGGGGCTCTTCAGTGAAAGGATCTTCTTGAACTGAAGGTGTATGAATATGTTCCAAGAACACATTGGTGGGAATGGCCTCCCTCTTGGAACCTATCTTTGCCAGATCGTCGACTGCTTGATTTTTCAGTCGGGGTATGTGATGGAGCTCTAACCCCTCGAACTTCTTCTCTAACTTTCTCACTGCATTACAATAGCCAGTCATGGTTGGGCTTCTGACGTCCCACTCCTTCATCACTTGATTAACCACTAAATCCGAGTCACCGTAGACCATGAGGCGACGGACGCCGAGTGAAATGGCCATACACAACCCGTACAGAAGTGCTTCATATTCAGCTTCGTTGTTGGAGGAGTCAAAATGAATCTGGAGAACATAGCTGAGTTTGTCGGCTCGGGGGGATACCAATACCACCCCAGCACTGGAACCATTCAACATCTTGGATCCATCGAAGAACATGGTCCAATGCTCCAGGTGAATCTGAGTTGGCAGTTGCTGTTCAATCCACTCGGCGAGGAAATCTGCTATTGCTTGGGACTTGATAGCTTTATTTGCCTCAAACTTGATATCCAAGGGAAGGAGTTCAATCGCCCACTTTGCCACTCGACCAGTTGCATCTCTGTTGTTCAGGATCTCTGACAATGGTGCGTCACTGACGACTATAATGGAGTGATCAGAGAAGTAATGTGCAACCTTCTTCGTGGTCATGTAAATCCCATAAACAAGCTTCTGATAATGTGGATATCTTTGCTTGGATGGAGTCAGAACTTCAGAAACATAGTATACTGGGCGCTGAACTTTATAGGTTTTTCCTTCTTCTTCCCGCTCGACCGTGAGCACCGTACTGACAACTTGTCCTGTGACTGCAATATAAAGCAGTAAAGGCTCTTTGCTGATTGGGGCAGCAAGCACCAGCTGGGTGGAAAGCAGGGCTTTGAGTTCTGCAAACGCTGCATCAGCTTCATCTGTCCACTCGAACTTGTCAGATTTCTTCATCAGTCGGTAAAGAGGCAGGGCCTTTTCACCGAGACGAGATATGAATCGACTCAAGGCGGCTAAACAACCAGTAAGCTTCTAGACATCATGTACACATACAGGGCGCTTCATCCGGAGTATGGCACCAACTTTCTCTGGGTTTGCGTCGATCCCTCGTTCGGAAACAAGGAAACCGAGCAACTTTCCGCCAGGAACTCCGAATGTACACTTTGATGGATTAAGCTTGATATCATACCTTCTGAGGTTGGCAAAAGTTTCAGCAAGGTCAGCCAGCAGGTCGGAACCCTTTCGTGACTTGACCACAATGTCATCCATGTATGCTTCCACATTCCGACTGACTTGAGTGAGCATACACTTCTGAATCATCCTCATGAATGTGGCTCCAACGTTCTTTAGGCCGAATGGCATGGTGACATAACAGAAACATCCGAATGGAGTGATGAAAGCTGTTTTTATCTCATCGGGTCCATACAGTCGGATCTGATGATACCCGGAATAGGCGTCCAGAAAAGACAATCGCTCACACCCCGCAGTCGAGTCGATGATTTGGTCGATGCGGGGGAAAGGAAAATGATCTTTCGGGCAGGCCCGATTGATATGCTTGAAGTCAATGCACATGTGAAGTGAATCGTCCTTCTTAGGGACCATGGCAACATTGGCGAGCCACTCGGAGTGGTAAATCTCTCGGATGAACTCAGCTGCCAGGAGCCGAGCCACTTCCTCACCAATTGCTTTCCTCTTCTGTACGGTGGACCGTCGAAGATGTTCCTTGACTGGTTTTACCTTCGGGTCGACTCGCAAACGATGCTCAGCTAGTCCCCTGGGTACACCCGGCATGTCAGAAGGTTTCCATGCAAAGATGTCCCAGTTCTCACGGAGGAACTGGATGAGCGCTTCTTCCTATTTGCTGTCGAGTGATGTTGAGATATGAGTAGGAGTAGCATTGGGGTCCGTCGGGTGAATATGAATCGGCTTGGTTTCACCGGACGACTGAAATGCAGAATCAGTGGCAGGCTTCTTGGAGCGCAACAAATCACTCGGATCTGCGTTCTTCCGGTATTCTTCCATTTCGACTGCTGCCATTTGCGCATCGGCGATTTTTGAACCCTTCTGGAAGCACTCTTCTGCCTTCTGCCGATTGCCAGTGATAGTGATCACTCCTCTAGGACCAGGCATTTTCAACTTGAGGTACACGTAACATGGTCGAGCCATGAAACGTGCATAGGCAGGCCTACCCAGAATGGCATGATAAGCACTCTGGAAATCCACTACTTCAAATGTCAACTTTTCTTTGCGGTAATTCTTGGAATCACCGAAAACCACATCAAGGGCGATCTGGCCGAGTGATTCAGCCTTCTTGCCAGGTATGACGCCATGGAAACTCATATTGCTTTCACTGAGATTGGAGATCGGAATGCCCATTCCCTTCAAGGTCTCCGCATACAGGATATTTAGGTCACTACCACCATCCATCAGCACTTTAGGCAGTCGAGTGCCTTCAACAACTGGGTCGACCACCAGCGCTTGCCTCCCAGGGGTGGCTATACGTGCTGGGTGGTCAGACTGGTCGAATGTGATGGTAGTCTGGGACCACTTCAGATAACTTGGTGTTGCCGGAGCAACCATGTTCACCTCTCTGTTTATAACTTTCAATCGACTTTTGCTTTCAACATCAGCAAAATCATCAAAGTGGAATTGATGTTGGGAAAACCATCATCGTCCTCTTCCTTGTCCTCACCCTTGTCCGACTCCTTTTCCTTCTCCTTGGGATGTTTCTCTCAGAATTGCTGGATCAGGAGCCGACACTGTCGAGTGGTGTGTTTAGGGTAAATCAGATTACCCTCTTCATCTTTCTTGATGTGAATGTGACAGGGTAAATCCAACACATCATTTCCATCTTGATCTTTCACTTTCTTGGGGTTCCAGGGCCCTTTGGGCTTCCCCTTGAACTTTCCTTGAGCCACCACTAAAGCTTCACCAGGAGCAGCTGGTTCGGCCTTGCGCTTCTGCTTCCGATTGGAATTCCCTCCTCCGGTTTCCTGGGCGACTGTTTATGTTTGCCGCTCCAGAGTCGGTCTTCCTCTTCACCATTAGCATACTTGGTGGCGATCTCCATCATCCGGGACAGAGACATATCTCCTGTCCGACAAAATTTCAGATTCAACTCTCGATACTTAACACCCTCCTTGAAGGCACAAACTGCTTGCTGATCTGACACATTCTCCACTGTATGATGCAATGTGATCCATCTCTGGATGTAATCTCTCAAGGTCTCATTCGGTTTCTGCACGCAGGACTGCAATTCTGTTAACCCTGCCGGCCATTTGCAAGTGCCCTCGAAGGTTCTGACAAACACTCGGGCGAGTTCTTCCCAACTGTATATGCTGCCAGGTGCTAACTGATTCAACCATGCTCTGGCTGAGCCTTCCAACATCAGAGGAAGGTGTTTCCTGGCCACTTCATCATTGCCGCCACCGATCTGCACAGCCACTCGGTAGTCCTCAAGCCAAGTGTCAGGCTTGGACTCACCGGTGAACTTGCTGACTCCAGTCGCCAACCTGAAGTTGGGAGGAATCACCGCAGCCCTGATGGCTCTGCTAAAGCACTCTGGGCCTGAAACATGTACTCTGCTGCCAGTCGGGTGATTGCTGTCATGACCCTCTCTGTGTGCTCTATTTCTGTCGACCAGACCTTGAACAAGAATAGATCTCGTATCAAAGCCCGGCTCCCTGGGATTGAATGGAATTCTTCGCCCACCACTGTGAGGGCGTCTGTCATCATGCTGCCGAGGCACATATGACCCACTCCTCGGGGGAGGTGTGGGCACTCGACGACGGTCATCGTGGTCGAGTCGGCGATCATATTGCTCACGGTTTCTGTACTGATCTCGCCGGTCCCCACGTCCCTCACGCCGCGAGGGCGATCTTGGGCTGTGAGCTGACTGAACTGTGTCTGCCACCACAGACCTGCTATGAATTCTATTCTATGACTGTGATACTGCTGTGTTTTTCTCTCCTGAATTGGAGGCAGAAAAAGTTGCCGTCGACTTGGACTCAGGAATCCGCTGCTGAGCACGCTCGTCGAGTGCGTGCTGGAGGTTCTCCAGTCGAGTGCGCTCAGCCAAGTTGACCAGGCGCGCCTCCTCCAAGGCCCGGGCCTCGGGGGTTTCTCCAACGATGGGAGTGTGAAGTGCATCCATGTTACGGCGGCGAAGCTCTTCCCTCTGCTGCGAAGAGAGGGGCTCGGGGCGGTACTCCTCGTCGACGCGCGACGGATCGCCGCCGCCATCGCCACTGTCGTCGCGGGGGAAGCCAGGAGGACTGCGCGGTCCGTTGACCATCAGGACTTCCGCCGCGGGGTCACTGCTGTCGCACTCGGATGCAGTCTCGACGGAGCCAGTCGAACAGGCCGTAGAGAGTTTCGTCGGGCTCGATTGCCGCGACTTGCGGGGTGGCCAATTGACGGGCCACCGCATGCCTCACCCACCGCTGGAGCCGCGACCGACCGGAACGCTTGCGCCGACGAACAGCGGGGAGCGAGGACACCACAGGAGCCGACCGATACTGAGTCGACGGCTGCCGAAGAAGGACGCCGCGGACGCACGTGCGAAAGTGCGTTGCCCCGCGGACATGGAGCGCCTCGACGTCGAGTGGAGCCTCTTGGAGCCAAGCGGAGTCATCGGCGACGAACACGAGCGTGCCGAGATGAATCTCGCGGCCCTCAGCCAATCCTCCGCCGGAAACCATGATGATGGGAATCGGAAAAATCGCAACTTCTCTAACAAGTCGCTAAGACACCTGCCCCACGGTGGGCGCCAACTGTCGTGGATCTAAGACTGACAGTAGAATGGGGGTAGGTATGAGGAGGCAGGGATCTAAGACTGTCGTGGATCCTAGCTATGGCGAACATGTACACACGAGTTTTACGAGTTCAAGCCCTTTGCGGAGGAAGTAATAGCCCTACGTCTCGGAGCCCAAAGGCGGTCGACTGAATTATGCGCGTGTGAGTTACAGGGGGTGCGAACCCTTGTCCCAAAGGAGGGGGGTGGCTTATATAGAGTGCGCCAGGACCCCCAGCTCCCCTCCGTTACACAGGGTTCAATGTTCATAAAGAGTAAGCGTTACAGGTAACGTCCGCAATAAAGTGTTATAAATGGTAATTAAGTCTATGAGTAAACGCCCGACCGTTGCTGCGTAGAGTGACTCTAGATCTTCTGTATGTCGAGTGGTTTCTGTGACGGTCGAGTGACATTGATTATTCCGAGTGGAATGTCTCTGGTCGAGTGGATGATGGTACCCTTCGAATGCTTCTCTCTTTAGGGTGATGCCCTTGGGGAGGGTGTCTAGGTCAGGCCTATGACCTTACCCTAGGTACATGGCTTCATCAACGCCCGTGTCGCTTGTGAGACTTCACAACCGTGCCTCTTCAACCAAGCATTCTAACACATGCCTCTCCCAACGCACTTTGTACTACATCCACAGGGTTGATACCCGTGCCTCGAGAAGCAGCATGTCCGTGCCTGTGTTGGCTTCATTTCCGTGCCTCCGATGCTTACATCCACGTGCCTCACGCGACACTTGTCTGTCCCGTCGTTCTCTAACTGCTTGTAGAACCCACACTTCAGTGCCTCCTGTGACTGCATCTACGTGCCTGTAGAGCCTGCACTTCCGTGCCTCGTGTGCCTGCATCCACATGCCTGTAGAGAGGCTCCACTTCAGCAGTACCACGTGACTTCACAAACGTGTTGCCTTCATTTCTGTGCCTTACGTCCCTGCACCCACGTGCCTCACGTGTCACTTGCCGAGACTCTTACGTGCTCTGTAGTGCCACACCCACGTGACTTCACAACCGTGGTTCTCTAAGCGAGTAGTCGAACCCATGCCTCTGCCGCCAGACTTTTTGTGCATCCAGAGAGTGCACATACGTGCCTGTGGTGCCTGCATTTATGTGCCTTACGAACCTACACCCACGAGCACAACCTGACACTTCCCAAGACACTTACGTGCCCCGTAGTGCCACACCCACGTGACTTCACAACCGTGGTTCTCTAACCGAACACTCGGACCCATGCCTCTGCCACCAGCATGTGGTTCTCTAACAGGGTTGATACCCGTGCCTCGAGAAGCAGCATGTCCGTGCCTGTGTTGACTTCATTTCCGTGCCTCCGATGCTTACATCCACGTGCCTCATGCGACACTTGTCTGTCTCGTGGTTCTCTAACTGCGTGTAGAACCCACACTTTAGTGCCTCCTGTGACTGCATCTACGTGCCTGTAGAACCTACACTTCCGTGCCTCCTGTGCCTGCATCTACGTGCCTGTAGAACCTGCACTTCTGTGCCTCATGTGCCTGCATCCACATGCCTGTAGAGAGGCTCCACGTCAGCACTAATAGTCTCAACACTAAAAAAATTAATAATACTGTAGCACACAAAAAAACCCAAGCCAAGCATAACGAATCTTGATGCTCAAACGGACGGTTGAAGATTAGAGACGGTTCGATGGTTTCCATCTCTCCCTCCCTCTTCTACTAGCTTGCTTCCCCTTCCGCAAAGTAAATCTCGAAACCTTCATCACTCCCGCACGCTCTCCTCCTTCCTTCTGCACACAAACACAAATTCAAAATGGAGTTCGCGTCACCGGACAACCGCCACCGCGTTCGCCAACCACCCTCAAATCCGACATACAAACAGCCACACTCTGCCCGCGACAACACCAATAACCCCGCCGGCTGCGGCAACCAACGACGAGGACTTCAACAGCGGTGGCGGAAATCGCAACAAAAAAAGAGCAATGACACAATAAGCGGATGGAAGCGAAGAACACCGCACAAGTAATTGAAGGTAATTATCATTCTATCCCACTCCATTCCACCGGGTAGATCGTAGTGATTTTTCCACTTCCAGGAACAGCAACCCTAGCCACCGCTACCAAGGAGTTTTCCAATAACCTAAATCAATTTGCCTAACAAATTGAACTAGCGGAGAGATGATATTTAATAGAAATGCTACTGCTCTCCGCCCTGGGATTTTCGCCATACGATTTGTGCTCAAAGGTTAAAAACATGAAACATCAGTAACTAGAATACGTCGATATATCCAAACCCTGCAAGCATCCTGAGAGGCCAAAACTGATAACCGTACAAGATTTTCTACATCCCTTGTCCCGTCAGTGTAACCGTTTTTCAAATTAAGTGCCTCTGGTGTGAAATACCGTGAACAAAGAATAGGTGCACCCTGTGCTTCTAGGGTAAAACAACCCGTGCCTCTCTATCCATGCAAATTTGTTTTCACACCACGCAGGTTTTTTTTCCTGTGACACTCGACTCTGCTTCTAACACCTGCCCATTTTTTATGCAGCAATGACAAATCCTCACGAAGAAGCTAAAACCCAGCAAAATACTGACGAAGACCCTGCTGAAGAGCATGCAATCCAGCAAGCTCCTGTCAAAGGTTTGAGCAAAAGTCTCCATTGTCCATCTACAAAAAACTATATTGAGACACTAATAACTTAACTGCTATCCTTGACAACAATAACTTAACTATGTCTACAAATAAAACTACCTGCCACTTTTTATATATTTCTTTATAGAAAACATTAAAAATGTTCGCACACTATCTTATTTTTAATTCGAAAATAGTTTAACTTACCCAATAAATCTTCAACTATCATTGATGATATTCCTCCCATTATGAAATATCACCTGCAGAGTGCATTTTTGTCTCAGAAAATGCTTCACCCTAACTTCACTTCCCCAGCTGCACTCATAACCATAATTAATATTTTCTTCCATCACCTGATTAGCTCAATCGGTAACAGTAGTAATAACCTATCTTAACCCAAAAAAAGAAAACTAAAAATCCCCTTTGGGAGTTTCACATTCCTTATGCATAATCATGGAAGATATATATTTTAAATGTGTATCAATTATTTTCGGACAAAAGAATATCCTTTTTTGTTACCTGGTCATTATACAGGACACGAAGACGGTGATATTGAAAGCGCAGAAACAGACAGCATGTCTCCTCATTCATCAGAAAAGGACAGAGAACAAAACATGAGGAACAAACCACCTGCGGAAGAAATGATAACTTACACCAGGCTCAACAGGATTAAACATCTAGCAACAAGCAAAAAAAGAGAAAATCAGATACAAGCACTGTTTTTACTCCTGGAGCAAAAAGGCAAAAGCAAAAGGACAATGCTGAAAACATCGTCGACACTAGTACCTTGCAGCATCAGCCATTACCTCTAATGGTACTCCCGCCAACAGCACCAACCGCCACGAAGAAACAAGGTGAACGCAAGAAGAAAAACAAACGACAAAGGGTAGAAAAAGAACAAGACGATACCAACAGCAAAGGTTCAGATACCAATGATCACGAGATGACAGAGAACATGATGCAGATTTCATTCCTACAGACGGCGATAATGCCGAAGTGCATGACAGCGATGCAGAACATGACGACGATGTAAAACACACACTTATGTACTAATTGAATACCACTATTCAGCACTCAGGATCTAACCTTCCTTTCTAACGAAACCCTTTTTCTTGTCTTCTGAAACAGCCCAAATCAGGCCACAAGGACAGAAAGAGGAGAAAGACAAGAGGAAAAGAATTGGCAGCACCAACAGTTGACGAAGAACAGCAAGAAACAAACGAAGAGAAATGCCAAATCAAGGCAGGGGCAGCATTCGCTCATGTCAAGAAAGCATGGAATTTACTTAAAGACCGGCACAAGCAAGATATTAGGACGGCAGGATTTGGCAGCATAGAGAACTGCAAAATAATGGGCTCTATCTGCAGACCACTTGCAGCACACATCTACGACAACCTGGACACAGAAAGCATGACAATAATCTTCTACCGAAGACAAGAAAATCAAGATTACCAAGGAAGCTATACACAAGGTGTTTGGATATGGCAGAACCACAGAAATTTGCCTCAGGAAGAAAAGAACAAAAAGCATGTCAATGGTTTGGCACAGGGGCCAGTAATCATGTACCTCGACTCCCTACTGCTGCCAACCGACACAAAAGAAATGCGGAAGATTGCAAAGACAATGGACAAGACCTCATTACCACGAGAAAACCATCTCAAAGAGAGTGACCTAGCGAAAATAGCTAGAGCAGACATGAAAAGGGACGGAAATGCACGACCAGATGACTATGAATTTGGCAAAATACAGGTATAGCTATATTGTACATAAATCAGTCCTTCCCTTTTTGAAAACGGTTTCCATTCTAATCAAGTCCATTCCACCGAAACGATGCGGACATGGAAAGGAACAACAGAGAGGATCTTCTATGCCAGCACAACATCAACTTCGTCTTCAATTCACCAGATAGTAGGAGAACATCGCAAACAACAGCAACACCAGAACATGACCAAACTGCTACCACCTCCACCCAAACGCCGGCGCGAACCACGTGTCGGCACCAGTGGAAGCAGGGAACCAAACAAAAGCATCAGCATAGGACCAGAAGAAAGTTTCCAAAGGATAAACAAATTGTTGGAAAAAGTGCTCCATGAAGCAGAATAGATACCCGCAGTAACCACCAGGGCTGAACACCAATGCAATGGAAAAGAAGAGAGATTGGATGAAAAAAACAAGAACTCAGTCGTGCAACAAACAATTGCCCTGATGGATTCATTAGAACAACTCAGACAATTTCAGGACATAGTTTGCACAAGGTACCTGACAGACAACGCGACCCTGCAGACACTAGAGCAAGCAGATCCAGAAGCCTCAAGTAGACTAGCCGATGCCAACCGCACGAATGAAATCGTAGCCACAACAGAACCAAGAGAAAGGAGAAAAAGAAAGAAAGAAGAAGAAGAAGAAGAAGAAGAAGAAGAAGAAGAAGAAGAGAGGAAGAGAAGAACAAAATCAAGGACATAGGCATTGACAAGAAGAAGATAAAGCGGCAAAAACAGGTAAATAAATAGTAATGCATGGTGCCATACGC
Organism: Triticum aestivum; assembly: GCF_018294505.1. Taxonomy (NCBI): domain Eukaryota; kingdom Viridiplantae; phylum Streptophyta; class Magnoliopsida; order Poales; family Poaceae; genus Triticum; species Triticum aestivum. The sequence goes on from NC_057796.1 coordinate 292,972,248, forward strand.
ACCCTAAAGCAAACCCCTATTTTCATACCTCAACTGAAAAGAACTGTCTCAATGCTTTCAGGAACGTACCAATAGCACGCCAGGCCAAGATGAACTCCAACAGCAGGATGGTGTCAACAACCCCAAAAACAAGAATGAACGCAACAAACAAAGCAACCTCACAACAGACAATGCTACAACAACAACTACCCCAACACAAGCACAAGATACGATCGACGTCAGAACCTGTGAAGAGGTCAGTATGAACATCCATTTTTCCTTTCAAAACTGGATAGAGTTATAAGTTAACTGACAAACCTCCAACAAAATATAGGCTCAGCTGGAGAACAATCAAGTCAGCAGCCCCGCCAACCAAATGCAAGAGGCTGACCCACAATCAACCGTTAGCATAACAAACGACAAAGAAGAAGAAAACAACGAAGAGGAGGTAAACTTCCATAGCCCACTATACCCCACACCGAAAACTCATAAATGGCAGGAAAGAAAGTGAACCGCGAACTCATATTGTTTGATCTCCAGGTATCACAAGCACTGCAAGACCAAGAGACAACCTGTGTTGAAATTGAACCCCGTAGTAAACCTCAAACAGACGAAGGCGTCATAGAACAGGAACTTTGTGTACAAGAGATTTCCAGTGCCACAACATTGCAGATCACCATCACGAGTACAAAGGAGAAAGCTCAAGACATCCCAGCCGATGAGAAACAAGAGACTGTTATACCTGACAAAGAAACAGTCCATGCAGGCACGAATAACCCAGTCATCAACATGGAGGTAAAAATTCAACAACAACAACCACTTTTCAAAATATTTATGATGTCTGAACTACCTAATACACCCCGCCGTCGTAATACAAAGATTATAAGGGATGTCTCACCCTTTTCTTTGAACAAATGCAGGAAACAAACGAGTACGCTGATCTCGAAGATCAAGAACTTCAAACAACAACATCTGAAGAGGTGAGGTTACAAAGCTCAGACACAAATGAAGTTCAATTTATAATTTCATTTTTTATTAAACAGGAAGAGGAAGCAAGCGAAAGCACTGGCATAGACATTCAACAAGAAAAACAAGAGGACAACACAAGACAAGGAGAAGCCGTAGTTCCAGCAGTAGACAGTCCTGCAACTCCAGAGAAAGAGGTCTTATAAAAAAAATTGTAACTGAACAGTCAGAGATGCACCCATTTCTTAAATATTTTTTGTGTTGGTGCCGGCACAAGAAGCTCAAGACACCACCAACAATCAAGACCATCAAACACAACCAGAGGAGCCCAATGAACAACCCGAACATGTTCTTCAAATGGTAGACAATAATGCCACTGAAGACCAAGCCACAAAAAATTCACTCACCAAACAACAGGTACCAGAGACAGCGGCAGCGTCAACGACTGAAAAGGTAAACTTACGAAACCTGCAACTATGAAATTATAAAATTGTTGCATGCACAATCAAATAAACTCCATCCTACCACATTTGTATTCACTCCAATGCACTCTCACTTTGTCGCCTCTATGTTTGAACAGCTGCAAGAAAAAAACAAGGTCAGTGTTGATGAACAGCAAAATAAAGAGCAAGAGAAGGACCCAAAACCACCACTGAACGAAGAATCAGCAGTAACAACAACAAATACAGAGGTGAAAACACATAATACCTCTTCACGAACTTATAGTTAAAAAACACTCATTTGACATTTCACTACTTTCCTGCATCACAGAGAGAGGAGACCAATGAGCAAAAGGAGGGCATTGAAGAAGGGCAACATGTTCTTCAAAAGGCAGACATCAACGTCACAGAAGACCAAGCCCCAAAATATTCACTCACCGAAAAACACGCAGCAGAGACGGCAGCAGCGACAACGACTGAAAAGGTAAAGTTACATAAGCTGATCCTATCAAAGTATAAAATAGCTATGTGGAACCTCAAATGCACTGCCACTTAGCCACCTGTGTGTTTCAAAAGCTACAAGACAAAAACGATGGCAGCGGCGATGAACTACAAAAGAAAGAAGAAGAAGAAGAAGAAGAAGAAGAAGAAGAAGATGCCCAAAAACCTCCACTCAACGAAGAACAAGCACAACATTCAGCAGCAGCAACGAGAACAGTAGCAGAGACAACAGAAGCAGCAACGACTGAGGAGGTAAATTTACATAAGCTGATTCTACGAAAATATAAAGTAGTTCCATGAGAACTCAAATGCACTCAAACTTAGCCACCTTTATGATTGAACAGCTGCAAGACAAAAACCATGACAGTGACGATGAACACCAAAACAAAGAACAGGAGGATCCCCAAGAAACTACACTCAATGAAGAACAGGTGGAACAGTCAGCATCACCAGCGACAGCTCAACAGGTGAAGTTGCACAAAATGTTTCCACAAAATTATGACTTAATCACAATCAAAATAGCTCAAACCATGCACCAAACACTTCACTATTTTCCCATAACAGCTGCTATAATTAAAATAAAGTAGCACGTTAAATTATTTCGATGCTTTTTCAATGATAACGCAGAAACACGAAGAAGGCGACCACGAAGATACAAGCAATGAAGCAGACACACACATTGTTCCAGAGAAAGAAGCAGAAACCATCGAAGAAAACCCTACACCGTCGTACGATGCCAATTCCCCTGGCAGAGAGGTCAGTGCCAACCAGGTCGAGACTGAAAAACAAGACGGAAAAGACCACCGGCAAGACACGACGGTTGACAAGGAAAAACATGATGCCAAGAAAGGCACAGACGACTCAAATGAGGATGGAGCAGATACTGAACAAAAGGGTACAACGCAAAAAGAAGAACATAACATGCCGCAAGAAGCAGAAGGAGAACAAGAAACGAACAACACTAGACAGGACATATCTTCTAGCATCGAAGCAGGCAAGACAATAGAAACTTAATTGCTATCTTGTGATCTTGTGACTTGGAATTATTTACATTAAATTCAAAATCATCGCAGGCACAATGGAGAAAGGGGACAAAGATAGTGATTCCGTCAACAAAGCCATCGAAGACCTGTACAATGCTGTATGCAAGCCATGGACACAAAGAGAAATGTAAGTTCATGCAACTAACACAAAACACATTATTACACACGATCATTTTGACTGTATCATGTGTAAACTAAAACATTTTTCTAAATATACTTTGCAGGGATGAGCTTTTCATTACAATGAACAAGTTTGATGTCAATCTAGGCCATGTCGCCGAAAGCTTCAAGGTCGGTAAATCAGTACGCACCGAAGCAATCGAGCCCATGCTAACAATCTTGAGAAAACAACTAAATGGCATAGGGAGAAAGATTCTGTCGTTAAGCAACACTTTAAGTAAAGATCACGGCAAAAGAATCACATTTAAAACAATATATATGACTTTATAAATAGATAAACTTCCCCTATAACTGAACTGACAAATTCCCTTTGTGTATCTGTGACAAAACAAGCAGCACTCGATAAAGGAAGCCGACGACGAAGTCCAATGTGCTACAGAAATAATGATCAAGAACACATTAGAAAAAAAATTACTACCTGCCAGGCTTACATCATTTTTCAACATGCAAGAAGAAGAAAAACTGCAAGATTATAACATGGTAAGCAGATCAGCTTGCATATATGTTATGCAAAGTTCTCTTTTTATTTTATGTTTCTAAATATAAGAAGATTTCCAAGTATTTTCTTTTTATTTTTTGTTTTGCAGTTCCTTCTACCATGTTCGTTGCGCGGGTTTGAGCAAGAAGAAAATACAAGTCATTACTTCACCATTACAGTTAACATGCAAAAACAGCGCTTTGAACTCCTTGACTCTTCAACTGCATATCCAGGCACAATAGATTTCTTCCACAATGTAACCAGCAAAGTAATGAAAATATGGAAGCACGTAAGCACAGAGCTACAGCTTTCACAAAAAAGCATCGACCATTTTAAAAGGGTCAAACTGCAGGTGCCACTTCAAGGAGAAGACACGTAAGCACTTCCAACATTTCACTTCTTTCTTTTTTTCAATGCAAGTTTCACTACTACAATTACTAAAATAATTCTGTTGTTTCGTCTTTTCAATGCAACAATTACCACTACCCACTTCTCTTCTTTCCGTTTCTTGAATGCAACAATCTTACTAGTACCATTCCTCTACATGCAGAATGGACTGCGCATTCTATATGTACATGAACCTGAAGCACTACTCCAATGATGGAACAGCAGCAACCTTAGAGCCAGAACAAGTACCAGCGTTGAGGAAAAAATTCTATATCAACTAATCAGTCAACATAGAGGGAATACCAAACTGTCATTAATCAAGTGTACAACAGGTTAGTCTTTTCAGAAACTAAAACTTACAATTTTGTCACACTAGAAGAAGTAATATTCTTTTATTATTTTTTTTTTTGACTCTAACAGATATGCTGAAGTATGAAGTCGATATGGGAGACAAAGAAATGCAACAGACAGAGTGTTACGTACTAGAAGAGTTTCCGCCAAATCCCGGGCCAAAAGAACATATTATGCATGTGACAACCACAAAAGAGCATGAAGTTATTGACGTATCCAGTAAACACAAAGAGGTTATGGATGTCAGCAGCCACGCCGTCGCCCAAGAATCTTGCACAGACCACGAAGAAAAGGATCCACCAATAGAACCAGATCAACCACCACCAGACGACAAGATACCACACCATGCTGAAGAGGAAACGGACGAGCAAAATATCAACAGCAATATCCCGAGCACAGAGCAACTAACAGGCACTGATTTAAAAGAGGATGTCAGAAGCAACGACGTACCAAATACACAACAACAGGTTTCTGAGCAGAAGAAACAGCCTGTTCTTCTTCAAGAAGAAACAGGCTCGAGAAGCAATCAGCAAGGCACCTCCAGCACCATCCCTCTAGACTTCCTAATACCCAAAACAATGGAAAAGCAAGAAGAAGTTGATGAATTTCTTTCAAGCCTTAACCCGCTCTAACTAGACGAATACAACGAGCATGTAAAGATGGGCTTTGAATTTGATGTAATCAAAACATGGCTGAATGACCATGAAAGCTATGAATTCAACAAAGATGCCAAGCCGTATCTGACAATCTTGCAGCAAGAATCAGGAGAACATTCAATGCCTCAATCATCTGAGAACAACTCAGACAAGAAAATCTCGGTCAAGAAGAGACTGGTAAAGCCTTCAAGAAGGCTCCATGGAAAATCATGATTCCTACGTTTGTCCCAGGAGATTTCAATTTTATGAACAAAGCCAAAGCACTTCATGAATACCTATTCAGCAAAGAAGGACAGGACGAATTCAGAGAGTAAGTACTTTCTCTTGTCACAACAAAAAAACAAAGAAATGTTGCCCCTTTTTTAACCAACCTAACTAATGTATAAACTTTTTCTGCTTGTAGTCTAAACGTATATATTAGCTCGAAGCGACCCGATTGGATTACAGGAAAACAAATAATGGAACAGCTACAGAAAGGAGATGATGGACAGATGGAGGGCTCCATCGCAAACGCATTGTTCGAAGAATGGACAGTGCAGCAACAGTACAACACAACCGATAAAGCCATAGTTCCCGCAGAATTTGCAAACATATGAAGTCCAATTTGACAAAAACACTTGCATCATTTCAATGATTACAAAAATTGAACTAAAAAGTAGAAAACTTTTTGGTCGCAGATCGTGCTCGGTGTTAAAATTGGAGAAAAAGGAGGACTAGCAGAATTCAATGAGGACAAAGCATTGAAACAGTTTGCACCCCTTGTAACAGGGAAGGAACTTTTAAAGAAAAAGCTGGTAAGTTAATAGAAAATATACAAACATAATTCATTCTTCCTACAGACTGCACATTTACATGTCATTTAATTCTCCTGACAAGAATGAACTTTAACTCACTCTGTCTCCAAACACCGCAGATTATGATACCTCACAACACAGCTAAACACTACACACTGTACGTGCTCAACAAGTACACGAGCTCCATCGACATACTTGACTCACTGAATTACAGACACGGAGACGGAAAAATACATGGAAAACACACCATAAGGATCACCCAGAATTGGTACGTCAATTCAACCTTGTTTTCTAATTGGTTTTCCAATTCCTGCATTCCCTTTATTAATGGCAAAACCCAACAGTAACAGCAAACCGTAATCATAGATTAAAAGGATGCACGCACTCATGAAGAAGCATTACGGCGAAGCGGAGCTACGAGCCAACAGCGAACTGAACTGGTCGAGGATAGCAGAAACACCTAACAGAGTTTGCGTGCCAAAACAGCAGGGTACCCAATGTGGACACTTCATGGTTCAATTTGCAAAATACTGGAATGGCATTGATCTCATAAAAGATGATGAGGATTTCAATGTAAGTGAATAGTACAAGAGCAACAATTTTAATTTTTACAAGCAGCACTACTTGAATACTTCAATTATCTCATGAAAGAAAAATAAAAGAATATCCAATGACCTCCATGCAGCAAAGCAACGTAGACGCCGAGTGGGAACCAGAGTTCCTTTTTACAGCCATATTTGGTGAAACAAACCAAGTAAAGTGCGAGGATCTACCTAGAAGAATCAAAGAATTCAAACCAGAAACTTCAAAGTTCTTTTCCACCAACAAAGGTAAGAAAATCATTTCTACTTATCTTTTTTTTGTAATAACCTACCCATCCCACGGTTCACCAATGTCTTTCGTATCACGAGAGCTTACATATTACATATCTGCTTCCGCTGACAGAAACAGATGAAACAAAAAGGAAAAGAAGACGAAGCACCAGTCCATACCCAAAACATTCTCATTGCTTCCAACACACAAAGGAAGCGTCCGACCTCTTCCATCTAGTCATGAGCTACAGCTGGCAGGAGGAATACAAAAAGTGAATTGTTTTCTATTGCACCTCAAAATAGTTGGACAGAGGCCAAAAATAATGTAAAAATTTGTTTCTCACTAACCGTGACCTCCAAAATTATTTTATCTCCCTGTCGCAGCAAAACTATATTTAGGCGCATCCGAAGGGACAGTGAAAGCACACAACTTACTGTAGCCCAACTGAAGGCAGTATCTGGTCCAAGACCAGCACGGACGAACATACCACATCATATGGAAAAGAGGGTGCTCGATGACATAGCAGAAATATGGGAAAGCAGACAAGATTCAAAAGAGAGCGACAGAGTAATATTAGGCCCAAACTTTGCAGAGGTAAACTTTTAAGAAGCAAAAAATTGTCTATATTGCAACACCTGCTCTTTTTATATTGTTACACAGCTCTTTTTTTCTAACAATTTTTTTCATCGTAATTATTGTTTGCAGCATATATTGGATTTAAAGGAACACAAAACTAGTATTACAAAATTTAAAAATGAATTGCAAAAAACAAAGAATCAGATGGTTCCCATGTATCTCAAGGAAAATCAACGGAAAAAGCTCTCAACAGCAAACATGGTAACAACCCTTTCCTCCATGACAAAAACACAAAATATGCGTTCTATTAAATTACTTTATATTAAACTGTCATCTAAGCAACAAGTATTTTGTACGCAGATATTCATTCCAATGGAGAAGCATGACCGCTACGTACTATATGTGCTGGACAAATACAAACACAAAGTTCACATTATTGATCCTCGAGAAACGACTCCAGAGGAATTTGAGAAAGAAAAGATAGACATGGATAAATTGGATCCAAAAGAAGCATGTCGAGTTCTTCGGGAACATGAAGATGCTAAAAAAGAAAGAGAAAGACAGTTTCAGGAATATCATGTTCATAAGTCGGCAATCTTAAGCATTTATACATAACAATTTTTTCAGTTTTACAAGTTGCAATATTAAAACAATTAATTACAAAATGCAATATTCCCAGGTACCTAGGTTTAAAGAAGTCTTCAACATCATACTAGGACAAACAATGAATGCCAAGGGTACAAGATGGCAGATTCATACCGTGCAAGATGTTCCAGTGGTAGAAAAGGGAGAATCAACATTTGTTGTTTTAAAGCTTGCATTCATCTACAATGGTGAAAAGTTTGTCGAAGACCTGGAAGATTTGACAGTAAATTTATATATATTTACTTATAAACAACTTATATGCACAAACTTTAATAATATACTTCTCTTCTCGGCAAAATTTCACAGGATGAGGTCGAAGACTGGAGGGCAGAGGCAATGTACATTCTCTTAAGTAGCGAGATGAATCAAGTCAAAGCTAGTGAAATAGGTGACGAGATTAGCAAGATCTTCAGCAAAAATGAAGACTAAAACTTTTGATTTAGCCCGCGAGGCTAATTCTATCTAGACGTGACAAAACAGTTTATCAATAACTCACATTTCTATGTAATGTAGTTAGAAATTGTGTGTTCATGTTGAAAAGAGAACTATTTCGTCAACAGTGCCTCTTACATCATCAGAGAGTGCCAGTAAACTATAAACAACAATGCCTCTTCTTATTTGTACGACGGCAGTGACTCCCAAAATGAACCCTTACGCGTGACTCTCGAAACCACCCTCCCGTTCCTCCAGGGGCGACATGGCCTTGTGCCACCAAACCCTGGGTCACCATGCCTCCGGGCAATATCTACACACACACACATACCCTTACATGTGACTCTGGAGACCACCCTCCCGTGCCTCCAGAGGCGACATGGCCTCGTGCCACCAAAGCCTGGGTCACCATGCCTCCGGGCAATATCCACACACAAACATACCCTTACGCGTGACTCTGGAGACCACCCTCCCGTGCCTCCAGAGGTGACATGGCCTTGTGCCACCAAAGCCTGGGTCACCATGCCTCCGGGCAATATCATATCCACACACACACATACCAAAAGCACCTAACCCGTGGCTAGCTTCTACGCACACGTGACTTCACATGCTTCAAACCCGTGTCTCCGGAGGCAACATACCAATGCCTTCGTAGTATGCACACATGTGCATGCACGCACAAACCTATATATCGTCAACAAAGCCTAGCTCTTAAGCAGATGTGACTGCGCATGCTTCAAACCCGTGCCTTTCGAAACAAAGCAGCTTGCCAAAATTAAACGAGCCGAAGGCGAGCAGGAGGTTCCCTCGCGCCGGAGGCGCCGTGTCACACCACGACGGACAACGCGCCGCACGAACTAGCACGCTGCACGACCAACACACACTTCGACCTATGCCCCCCCTTCAAGATGTTTATGAAAATTAAACGAGTCGAAGGCGAGCAGGAGGTTCCCTCGCGCCGGAGGCGCCGTGTCACACCACGACGGACAACGCGCCGCACGAACCAGCACGCTGCACGACTAACACACACTTCGACCTATGCCCCCCCCTTCAAGATGTTTATGAAAA
>NC_057796.1:292982481-292986139 GCF_018294505.1 Triticum aestivum
TGCACGACCAACACACACTTCGACCTCTGCCCCCCCTTCAAGATGTTTATGAAAATTAAACGAGTCGAAGGCGAGCAGGAGGTTCCCTCGCGCTGGAGGCGCTGTGTCACACAACAACGGACAACGCGCCGCACGAACCAGCACGCTGCACGACCAACACACACTTCGACCTATGCCCCCCTTCAAGATGTTTATGAAAATTAAACGAGCCGAAGGCGAGCAGGAGGTTCCTCGCGCCGGAGGCGCTTTTCTTTAATTTAGTAAAGTTATACACCCGTGCCTCTCCTAGTGTTCACCTGTGCCTATACAGAAGTCACACGATTGAACGATTCTGAAGACTGCCGTTTTACATTAAAAAGTTGCTTTTTTCCTTACTTGAAAGGTCACATTTGGTAGTGTTGGTAGTCCCCGCCCGTAACTACCCCATAAATCTCCATTACCTGGAAATATAATGGGAACAAAAAGGAAAACAAGAAAGGGAAACAGGGAACCAACCGCGCGAACTAGTATTTTCTTTGTGTTTTCGTGCGGAAAGGGAAAACGGAAAATTCTGGTAGTTCGAGGGTCAAACTGCAAAACGCACGAAACCACAAACCGGAAAGGAAAACTGGGAACCAACCGCGCCAACTGGTTTTCCCCCGCGGGAGCGCTCCGCGCGCGACACTTGTCACGCACGGAATGCTCCCGAACCGCTCGTTAACTAGTTGCTCCCTTGATTAGGAGGTGCCCAGGAGCTTTTACGGCGTGTCGCCGGCCAGCCAAGTAGCCTGCTCAAGAAAGCGGTCGTGAAAAAAAAAAGTCGAGAAACTTTTTTATATTCATTATTTCAAAGAACCAGTACTCGAACTACCCTCGAAGCGGACAACAGCCACACGCCCACACGCACTATCGAGTAGACCACGCTAAACTTGTCGGCTACTAATAGAAAAAATGTCGCTTTGAGCCTTCTTATATATATAGTACTCCCTGTGTAAACTAATATAAAAGTGTTTAGATCATTATTTTAGTGTCCTAAACGCTCTTATATTAGCATATTATATATATAATATATATATATATATAGTATAATTATTTGGGAAATTACCGAAAAATAAAAATACAAAAATTCGTGAATTCAAGTATGTTCACGGACTTGAAAAAAAGTTCAAAAATTTCAAAACAATATCATGAATTTGAAAAAAAGCTCATCCATTTAAAAAAATCGAATTTGAGAAAACGTTCAAGAATTTTGGAAAAAAAAGTTCAAACAATTGAAAAAAGTTCACCGGTTTTAAAAGAAAGTTCACAAATTTGCAAAAATGTTCATCGAATTTAGAAAAATTCCATAAATTTGAAAACTTTCATGAATATTTAAAAGAAGTTCATTGTTTTTGAAAAAAGTTCATAATTTTTGTAGAAATGTTCATCAATTTTGAGAAAAGTTCGAAAATTGGAAAAAATGTTAATATTTTTTGAAAAATGTTCATCAAATATAGAAAAAGTTCATGAATTTGGAAAAATCTATGAAATTAAAAAATCCACAAATTTAAGTAAAGTTCACGAATTTTCAAAATAAAGAAAAGAAAAGGGAAAAAGAAATAAAGAAAGAAAAGAAAAAATCAGAAGAAAACCTTCCAAAAGAAAACAGGCAAGAAAAGAAAGCGAGAGACATGAAACCGTTATGGTTTTTTAGCTTAAAGAAGAATAAAAGAAAGTAAACATGGCACAACATGTAGCGAATAGTTGTTAGTGCAATTTGCAACTGGATGTCAGGTCGGCTGTTGGCGTTTCCTATTTAGCAGGCGCCCGTTGTAAGCAAAAATTAGGCGCGCTAACTGAGAATCGAACAGGCGACCTCACTTGCGCAGCATCGTTCGTACAACCACCAAGCCAAGAAGCAGGTTATGCTAAGATTCAACTCTTTATTACTTTCATTCCTTGCTATTTTTTTTTCTTTTTTTCGTTTTGCTTTATTCTTTTTTCCTTTTTTCCATTTTCGTTTTCTTTTTTTCTTTTCTTCCTGGTTTATTCCCTTATCATTTTTTTCTTTTTTTTCTTTTCATAAATGCGTGAACTTTTTTCAATTCGATGGTGTTTTTCTTATCAAATTTGATGAACTTTTGTTTTCAAATCAATGAACTTTTTTCTATTTTTAGTGAACAATTTTTAACAAATGGTGATTTTTTTAATTTGATGAACTTTTTTTCATTTTGATGAACTTTTTTTCAAATTCAATGAACTTTTTTTTAATTTGATGAACTTTTTTTCAAATTCGAAGAACTATTTTGAAATTCAATGAACTTTTCTCAAAATCGATGAACCTTAAATCCAATGAACTTTTTTTTTCAAATGTGATGAAGAATTTTCAAATTCGATGAACTCTTTTTCAAATCCGATGAACCTTTTCAAAATGAAGTGAACTTTTTTCAAATTCGATGAACGTTTCTCAAATTGGATGAAGATTTTTCAAATTCCATGAACTATTGATCAAATCCGATGATCTTTTTTGAAATGTTGATGAACTTTTTTTAAATTCGATGAACTTTTCCAAATTTAGTGAACTGTTTTTCAAATTCGTGAACTTTTTTCAAACCCGTGAAGTCTTTTTTCAAACTCATGGTCGTTTTCATTGTTGTGAACTTTTTTTAAAAGTTTGTGCACTTTTGTTTTCCATTTGCATGAACTTATTTGAATACATGAACCTTTTTTACATTGGCCAACTTTTGTATGCATGTTCGTCAACTTTACAAAAAATTCATTTTTTCCCATACATTCACGTTTTTCATCAATGTTTTCAAATAATTCAAAAATCTAAGGGAGATAAGTAGCGCCGCCACACTGGTTCTTAAACAAAGTCGCGCTGAAGTGAAACAGTGGCAACCACTTGGTTTACCGGTTGGCTGAACTTGAATACGACTGTGAGGTTGTTTGTTCGATTCACAGAGTGCTTCTTTTTAGATTTTTTCGCACAATAATACAATTTTTTTCTCCATGCGCGTTCGTGGGCCGGCCCGCCAGGAGTTGCCGCAGGCGCCAGCTGCCTTTGGCGGCGCTGAAGGCGCTGAGTAGGCGCTCCCTTCGAATCCTAACCGTTGCATTGTTTCTGGAGTGTAAAAACAGAAGAAGAAAAGGTAAATTGAGCCGGCCCGAAGCGGAGGCTGGGTGTGTGCTGGTTTACAGTTTGCACTGTAACTGTCGCCTGAAGCGTCGAATAGGATTCGCCGAGGTGCCCACCCCTATTACATGTCGTCTTTGGCGTAAGTGCGTTTGGGCCGACCTAGAAATCAGCCGTTGCTTGGGTCGCTCGCTACTCAGGTCATTCGCCGCTCGGTCGCTGCTGTCTTTGTTTGGTTCCTTTTTTTCCTTCTTTAGCTGTCTATAACTGTCTGGACTGGTCCGACTTTTATTGGTTTTCAGTTTATTTTATTATTTTCTATGTTTTTCTTACGCTTTTCTCTAGTTCTTATTGGGTACTTTTGTTCTTTTATTTTTTTATCTTTTTCATTTATGATTTTCATTGTTTCTGTTTTTTATACACAATTAGCCTTTTATTTTTTTCGTGCTCCAATCGCTTTTATTGTCGTTTTTTATTTTCCTATGGTTTTCTTCGGGTTTTCTATTTTTCTGTTCAATGTCTACTTTTTTCACACACAATATGTATTTTCCGTATATATCAAGA
>NC_057796.1:292986662-292990621 GCF_018294505.1 Triticum aestivum
GTACATGTTTACATTTTCAAAATGCATTATAAATTTTCTAAAAAATGATTTTGATGTCGAATTTTTTCATATACATTTTACCTTTGTTATATACATAAGAAATTTTTCTAGAAAGATTTTAAGAAATTCAATTACTATGATGACTTTTTTACAAATATTTGTTTCAGTTCTTCTTTTTTCATACACATTGTACATTTTCCGTATACATTTGTAACTTTATTTAATATTTACTAGCACATATGCACGTGTGTTGCAACGGAAAAAATGATTTTTTTTTTTGTGCAAGCATAATGTCTCATAGCATCCTTCTACAAAATGAACATAAAAAAATTACGATGCAATTTAGCCGTGTTATATTTTCTTTGTCAGGCATAATCTCCCACTGATTCCATTTAAGTATAATCCTTCCTTTAGTTACCATGATGTCCTCACCCATTTTAGTCGGGAATCAAATCCTTCCTTTTCTAATTTAGTAGCCCAACACATTAAAGCCTACAAATCTTTTCTTTTAATTATCCTACCTTTTTACCTCAAGTCCTTCCTTTAATTAGTCTCATTTATTTAAATATTCTATTAATTAAGACCACAATATTTCTTTTAATTATTCAACCGGTTTACCCATAATTCTTTTTTAATTAGCCACATCCGTTTAAATATTTTATTTAAGCCCACAACCTTTTCTTTAATTAGCTCATTCGCTTAATTAGCTCGCCCTAAACACGAGGACTGCCACTCATATATTTAGAACTAGTTGGAATTAGTAAATGTGAATGGCGTATAGGTCGTTGGTTGTTACATCGAACATCCTGATAGGAGGTCCTGTGATGAATTCCCACAATATTGATTTATTTTGACCCAAATATTTTCCGCGATCTCTATGAAAGCTCATAAAAGGCCCATCAATGTACAAGTACCTAGCCCAGATCGCTTAGCATGCACGCAAACCAAACGAAAAGGACTAAACCAAACAAGAATACCTATTCCCTTTAATAGTAGGTGTAGAAATAGATGTTTAAAATTATTATTAAAATAATTTTTTTAATTTGTTTTCGAGTATGTGTTTATTTTTTTGAATAATCTTTGAAACATAATTTCCAAATGCTATCAATATTTTTAAAGTTGCACAAACATATTTTTAATACTGCACATTTTTTTTCTTCAAAATTAGTAATTGTTTGTGGAACACATGCATTGAAAAAATATATATAAATAAAAATGAAAAAAAAATGAAAAAATGAGAGAAAAAACGGAACGGAGAAAGAAATGCACAAACTTGCTTCTAGGGTCGTTCCTTCAGGCGACGCTAGCTTCCGTCTTGCGACAAGCGTAGTCGCGCCCAGACGGACTCCCCTCCCGTTACACCTCCCATTGGCCCCCCAAGCCCAAAGAGTAGTGATCTCATGTGTCATTTGCACTTGTCCTGGAAACCCAACTGCAAAATTTGTTTGCCTAAAAAAACCTGCATTTTTTTAGAACATCTCTTTTTTAGGCAATTTTGGAGAACATCTGCAAATTAATTAAATCATCCTCTGCCTCGTGGTATGAATTTGCCATCGGCAACACATGTTGCTCTACCTTGTTTGGAAATGGACCAAGCTGTTGCATGGCCCAATGACGACCAGGGAATGTCAGAAGAAATATTGAACCCGCTCAACAACAAAATATTGAACAACTTGTCCCGTCCAGAGCACCAGAATTTCACCATCAGGACGTTTGAATCCCTGACAACATTGAATTTTGAATAATAAAAAGAGGGATGCCATTGTTCAAAAAAGAGAGAATTTCGCAGGATTGCTATGGATTGCCAAGGAGTGATTTCTTCTACCCCTTTTGTTTGAGATGGAATCTCTTCTATTCCTAAGGGCACGAGTGGGAGTTTTGCTTTGATAGTACATGATGAAATAATAGCTAAGAGCGCTGGTTTTGACATGATTAGGTTTTGCTATGAGAATAGAGGATCAAACAGAAAAGCACATAGACTTGCTCTTTGTTCGAGCAACAATGATGTCGGTCGCCGCATATGGCTGTCGACTCCGCCGGATGGCGTTTGTACCCTCACCTCTATTGACATTTGAACAAAATGGGGGTAATTCACCCACACACGAAAAACATAATTTCACATGAAACAGTTCAATTCCTATAAGGGCGAACAGAAATTCCCGTGCTTCGAACGGGAGGAGAGGTCCATATATATGTTGGCATTTCCTGACCAGCTCTCCGAGCAAGGTCGCTCTGCTTGTACAGTTGTAGCAGTACCCGAAAGCCTTCCTCTCCCTGAAGGCTGAAGCAGACACGCTGCTGCCGTGTCTCACTAAGAGAAGCCAACAAAAAACACGCGTCTCGGTCTGAAAGTGACGCTTGGCCTAACTGCACACACATACGCACCGGGATCATCGTCGACATTCTCTTCTCCGTTGCAACCCAGTTCACGGTATGCGCGGTGTCCACCTTTGCGTGCATTGAACGAAGTACTCCCACCCAGGTCGGAGTCTGAGACCGCACACTGAATGCGGGCCCGCTCTGCGGTACCTACTCATGTACTAGTAGTACCGGGCATTCCGAAGTCTCGTCAACAAAAGCTTGGAAGATATCATTAAGATAACCACTCTTAATTGCTGAGCACATGGCGCCATCACCATGGCCACTAACGCATCGATGGCAAAAGCTTCGGCCAAATCAAGTTTTCCCACGTTCATTCATTCGATCAACGTGAATCTCGGCACGGTGGACCATCCGTGCGCGCGGCAAAACCTCCACGCATCCGAGCATTAATTTCGACGCCAAGACTGCTGCAGAAAAACACGACGTTTAGGAAAGAAGAGAGCAATTCGCGCTCCATTTACACGTACTACTCGGTACGAAATCGGAGCAGGAGGCTCCGGATGGATCAGACGTCTCCGTGCCCCAGGTGGAGACAATTTGGCATCGTCCAGCGCCGAAAACAGCAAGGAAGCATGGGCTTGTTTTCAGCGGCGAAAACCTCTCGCCGGCGGCCGGCTTGTTTTCATCGGACGGCTGAGATATGCACCCGGTACTACTATGGCTCCACCGCGGCGGCCAAAGCTTGTCGTTTCAGTTGTTAAGCTTCTTCCGCACGTACTGACGTGTTATTCATCGATCGGCCGGTTTAAGTTGTTACTACTGCGTAGTGACGTGTGTTAGAAAAAGTTAGTACTTACTGACGTGGTACTGTGGTACTCGGGCCCCGGACTACGCCACGGATTGGAAGCTTCAAGGAGCAAAGAAAACGAAAAGGTGACGCTAATGTGCTTATGAAAGCAACACATGTAATAATGTAGTCTATCTGTGGTGGCTGTTAACAAGTTTGGCAGTGCGTCTCCTTTATATTGTTAGAGCATCTCTAATTGGATTGGACTAATTTAGCCATTTATATGTCCGTGGGCATATTCGGACATGTCCGCTGATAGCATGGGGCGATTCTCATTTGTGTGTCCGTGCAACAACGTTCTTTATCTTCTCCATTTGGCCATCCTCAAATCCAGACAAATTCAAGCACGTAGATCATACATACGACATACAACAAAACACATACATAGCAGTTCATACCTATTTCAAGGACATAGTAGACAACATAAGGACATAATATTGCATTCCACATTGCAGTTCATAATACTAAGCATTCTGCCTAGGCATTCTACTAGACATAGGGGGGATCTTCACTGTTTGGCCTTGGTGTCGGTACTAAAACCGGCAGACCTCGGGATAGGGGGTCCCGAGCTGTGGATCTCGGATCAATGGGTAACAGGGGGAGAAGGGGACATTATTTACCCAGGTTCGGGCCCAAGAAGTAATACCCTACGTCTTGCTTTGATTGTATTGATGGCTGTGTATCGAGTACAAGCTTGATCTACCTCGAGATCGTAAGTAGTGTTCTAACCCTAGGGCTAGGTGGATGTGATTATGATCGGATCCCTTCTGCAGGCTAAACACCTTGGCTT
>NC_057796.1:292990979-293204804 GCF_018294505.1 Triticum aestivum
GGGGGGGGGGTACCTAGGGTTACATGGTCGGTCACAGATCTGAAGATGCACATGGCAGTGACCGAAGATGTCCTTGGCGTACACGTCAAGTCTTTGGCAGATGCTATCTTGATCATGTCGAGGTGCGAGTCTTCCGGAGTCCTCCCTTGTAAGAATGATGGCCCGAGGATTATGGGCCAACTAGGTTGGTACCCCTAGTCCAGGACACCATCAGTAGCCCCTGAACTGGTCTTCGACGCCGAGGATGATGCTCTTATTCGGCAGAATGACTTCGATCTTGGGGTCGCCGGCTTCGACGATTCACGTCATTCCTGTTACTTGTGAGCTACGTTGGGATTTCCTCGAAGAGGATAGGATGATGCAGTACAATAGAGACAAGTATTTCCCTCGGTTAAGAACCAAGGTTATCAATCCAGTAGGAGAACCACACAGAATCTCGTTAGCAGTACCTGCACACACAAAAGCAAATATTTGCACCCAATGCAAACAAGAGGGTTGTCAATCCCCTTGGCGGTTATTTTCAAGGATCAAATCTAGTAGTGGTAGATAGATAAAATAAATTGCAAAATAAGATAAAATAGAAAAAGTGCAGCAAGGTAATTTTGGATTTCATATATGATAAAAGTATAAGGGGGGGGGCGTAGTTTTCACTAGAGGCTTCTGTCTCGAGCACATAACATACGATGGGTAAACAAATTATTGTTGGGCAATTGATAGAAAAGCACATAGTTATGACGATATTCAAGGCAATGATCATGTATATAGGCATCACGTCCGAGATAAGTATACCGACTTCTGCCTGCATCTACTACTATTACCCCACCCATCGACCGTTATCCAGCATGCATCTAGGGTATTAAGCTATAAAAACAGAATAACACCTTAAGCAAGATGACATGATGTAGACAAAGTAAAATCAATCAATATGAATAAAACCCACCATTTTATCCTTAATGGCAACAATACAAATATGTGTCCATTCCCTTTCTGTCACTAGGATGGATCACCGTTAGTTTGAACCCATCACAAAGCACCTCTCCCATTGTAAGATAAATCAATCTAGTTGGCCAAACCAAACGGATAAAACAGAGAGAAATACAAAGCTATAACGGACATGCATAAAAGAGTTCAGAGAAGACTCAAGTATATCTCATGAATAATCTGGTCATAAACCCACAATTCATCGGATCCCAACAAACACACCGCAAAAATAATTACATCGATAAAACACCAAAAAGATCGAGGAGAACATGGTATTGAAGATCAAAGAGAGAGAAGAAACCATCTAGCTACTAGCTATGGCCCCGTTGGTCTGTGGTAAACTACTCACGCATCATTTGTAGGGCAGCAAGGATGATGTAGAAACCCTCCGTGATTGATTTCCCCTCCGGCAGAGTGCCAAAAAATGCCTGTAGATGGGATCATGAAAGATCAGAAGCTTGCGGCGGCGGAAAAAATGTTTCGGGTGGCTCTCTAGTATATTGGTAATATTTGAGAATTTATAGAGGCGGAATTAAGTCAAGAGCTGCCACAAGGGGCCCACAAGCCTGGGGGCGCGCCTAGCGGGCTTGTCGCTCCCTCGTGGCCGCATTGGTCTTGAATCACTATGAATAAAGCGAAACATGGATATTCAATGAAAACGATGAACACCGACAACTCAAATGAATGTGTGAACATGAAATCAAATGTCGGTGAGAATACATCCTCCCTCAAGCTTAGGCTTTTGGCCTAACTTGGTAATCACCACCCGTAGAATCCACCAGGTCCAGCAGGAAAATGACGGGGCGGTGGCACTCGAGCGTCCCAAGGTTGGGCCTCGTTCTCTGCCGCAGCTAGCTCGTTCTTTTATGCAATGATATCATTAGGCATGATGACATATCCATGCCTGGTATTAGAGTCAAACAAAGAAGGAGCAGGCAAAGAAATAATCTCACGAGAATCCTCACTAAATACCAAATTATAACGACTATGATGAGGAGGTTGTGGTGATCTATCATGGATTGATGGTCTAATTAAACTCTAGGTAGCAAGCGATCATCGAGGCGGATAACAACATCTCACGTGGTGCAAGCGGTGTGCAATAATTCCTCCCGGACTATAAGTTCTATCACCCAAAAAGTCACCACGTAAAATGGCGAGGTCAGGGGCACTGAGCGTACCACCCTCCTGCCCAGCAGTCAAACATTTTCCTATGAATAAACCAAAGTAATGCACAACAGGAAAAGGCAAACTAGTGACTCTAGCCCTGGACGCACCTCTAAATTCTCCTGTAATTAAAGTAAGAAGGAAATCCTCAAACTCCTCAGGTCGAGGTTCCCTCAACTCCCCCTCAGAGGGAATCATGCATATCTCACAGAATTTAGCAAATGGTATTTCGAAATGTTGAGCATATAAATCAAAGCATACCATGGGAATATCCAGTCAAGGCATGAAGTAAAAAAATTGCGCAAAACTATTAGTGAGAAAATGGTACTGGTCACACTCATCTGTGAGGAAGTTTGTCAAAATGGCGTTTGCTGCAAATTGCTCGAACTCATGTCGAAACCCGGCTTCGCTCATGGAGGCATTGTGTGGCCACTCGCATGGCCGTACCTCCACTCTACGAGGGAGGTTTAGGTCCGGTGCTCCACCGGCAACTCCCTTAGGACTCTGGCTCGAAGAACCTCTCCTAAACAAGTTCATCTTCCTGAGAAAATTTCTGAAATTTTGGGCCATAAAAGATGTTAATAAAACTTGACAAAATCGATAGCAACAACTCCTACAAGTGTTTAGAGGCTATATCAAGCATTCAAACTACTTAGAACCAAATGAATTCAACATGCAAGCTCATTTTCAGTGGCACCGGCAGTAGCAAAATAAGCAAAATATAATCCAATAAAACAAAGACTAATTGGACCAATGGAGGAGTCACATACCAAGGAGTAATTGCCCAAAATAGTTTCAGAAATGAAGCTCCGAGCAAAGAGACCGAAAATCTCAGTTTTCTAGGCAAGAACACAAGAATAAGAGCTGCCACGATTTTTTCTGGAGGAAGAAGAAGCAATGGGCAGGTGGGCTAAGTGAGTGGGGTCCTGTGGGTCCCACAAGACATCTGTCTTGTGGACAACATGTGCACCCCCCTAGGATGTGTCCAGTGCCAAAAATACTTAAATATTCAATAAAAACCGTGTTAAAATTTTACGACATTCTGAGCATTTTTATTTCTGGGTCATTTTTTATTGCGCGGATAGTTCAGGATACAGGATAATCATGGCATTTTACTTTGTTAAACCATAAATATCAGAGAGTAAACTAGGATTACAGAAGGTTGTGCTTACGAAATTCATCGACCACATGCCCTTAAAAAAAGAATCCATTAATAAGGTTGATCAAGTCTTTTTAACAAACTATTTTTGAGTAACATGAAACTGAAGAACTTTTGTATAGCACTAGGATACCTCGATCGGGATATGCATTGTTCCGACAATAAGAGTTTTGTAGGATTGAAAGTAGGTCTAGAGGGGGTGATTAGACTATTTGACCAAATAAAAATCTAACCTTTTCCCAATTTTAAGTCTTGGCAGATTTTAGCAACTTAGCACAAGTCAAGCAATCAACCTACACATGCAATTCTAAGAGTGTAGCAGCGGAGAGTAAAACATTGCATATGAAGGTAAAGGGAAGGGTTTGGAGAAGGCAAACGCAATGTAGACACGGAGATTTTTGGCGTAGTTCCGATAGGTGGTGCTATCGTACATCCACGTTGATGGATACTTCAACCCACAAAGGGTAACGGCTGCGCGAGTCCACGGAGGGCTCCACCCATGAAGGGTCCACAAAGAAGCAACCTTATCTATCCCACCATGGTCATCGCCCACGAAGGACTTGCCTCACTTGGGTAGATCTTCACGAAGTAGGCGATCTCCTTGCCCTTACAAACTCCTTGGTTGAACTCCACAATCTTGACGGAGGCTCCCAAGTGACACCTAACCAATCTAGGAGACACCACTCTCCAAAAGGTAATAGATGGTGTGATGATGATGAACTCCTTGCTCTTGTGCTTCAAATGATAGTCTCCCCAACACTCAACTCTCTCTCACAGATTTGGCTATGGTGGAAAGATGATTTGAGTGTAAAGCAACTTGGGGAAGGCTAGAGATCAAGATTCTTGTGGTTGGATTGGAATGTCTTGGTCTTAACACATGAGTAGGTGGTTCTCTCTCTCAGAAAATGAGTAGTGGAAGTGTAGGCACGTTTTGATGGCTCTCTCTCAAATGGAGAAGGGGGTGGAGGGGTATATATAGCCTCCACAAAAATCCAACCGTTACACACATTTGACCCAACTTGGTCAAACCGAATAGAAGAACTCGGTGGGACCGATTCAGTTCAAAATGTGAACGTTAGGAATCTCGGTGGGACCGATGAGATCATCTCGGTGGGACCGATGTGCTAGGGCTAGGGCAAAACCTCATCTCAGTGATACCGATCTCATGAACTCGGTGGGACCGATTTCAGCAATGAGCGGACAGAGACTTGGTCAAGCAAACTCGGTGGGACCGATCGCTCCTTTCGGTGAGATCAAAATGTTACGAAGGGGAAACAGAGAGTTTGCAATGCGAACTCGGTGGGACCGATCGCTCATTTCGGTGAGACCAAAACATTACGAAGGGAAACAGAGAGTTTGCAATGCCATCTCGGTGAGACCGAGAGCCGTATCGGTGAGACCGAATCGACTAGGGTTTCTGGCAGTGGCTATGTCAACAGAACTCGGTGGCACCGGATAGATCAAATCGGTGGGGCCGAGTTTGACTTTAGGTTTTGGACATATGTGGAAATGAGAAAGTGGCTGAGGGTTTTGGAGCAATATCACTAAGCACTTTGAGCAAGTAGACCATTAAGCAACACCTCACCCCCTTTTAATAGTATTGGATTTCCTATGGACTCAATGTGATTTTGGATCACTAAAATGAAAATGAAGAGTCTTGAGCCTTTGCCAATCTTTGTCCTTAGCATTTTGTGGGGTCCACATCTCTAGTCCATGCCATGCCAATCATTGAACTTTCTGAAATATTTAACTTGAATGGGTATTAGTTCAATGAGCTATATTTTGTTATGAATTACCAAAACCACCCGGGGATTAGTTGCACTTTCAATCTCCCCTTTTCGGTAATTGATGACAACATATAGATCAAAGCTTCGACAAATGATAATATAAATGAAATACATCGTCGCTTTGAGAAGTATGTGATAAGCAAGAGCTCCCCCTAAATTTGTGCATTATTTAAAATTTGCGTTTGAATTCAAATGCACAATCGATTAGGACCATGAGTCACTCTTCCATGTCACATACATCTTGGTGGAGCGATCAAAATGATAAGCTATAAAGAACATGCACTCATCACCAAGGACAAACATGATTGATCATACACAAGTATCATAGATATCATCGAGCAAGCACGCATTAAAGCATAGTATGATAAAAAAACATGATCATAAGAGTATCTCACACACAAGCAAAAATATTGTAGCATGCATCAAACAAGTAAACGATCAAAGCAAATGACCAAAGTAGCAAGAGAGGCAACAAAAAGGTAAAACTCTCTATCTCTCTCGAAGCCTAATGATCTATACACCTTCTCCCCCTTTGGCAACAAGTTACCAAAAAGCTTGAAAATGCATAGTGTTATGCGACACTCTAAGCACGATCTCTGGGAGCTCCTGAAGATGTCTTCTGGCTTGTTGCTCCGGTGTGCGTAGATGGCGTGGAGAGGAGTCCGTCTGCAAAAACTTTAGCTGATTTCTGTGGAGCTGGAGGAGTTGAAACTGGAGGTATGACTGAGGCAGTTGCTGCAGGTGCTGACAAGGTAGTCCTGGTATCACTAGCAACTGGCACAGCTGAAGACCTTTGCGCCCTTGGCACTTGCTGAAAGGCATCTGTGGTTGGTCTGTCACTCCTTTCTTCAAGCTCTTCCTGGAGTCTCTCCATAGTAGATTGGATCTCTGTGACCTTCACATTAGATCATGGAATTTTGTCTCAATGATCCTCTCAAGACTCTCATGATTCTGAGTCAGGGTGGCCAATACCTTCTCAATCCTCACAGTAGCCTCAAGCATATAACTGAGTTGATCCTGCTTGGTCTTGAGCATCACTTGTGAAGCATCTGGAGCACTAGCTGGTTTTGCTGCTTTTGCAGCCTTTGCTTTCTCTCTCTTTTCCTGGGCTTCTGCACATGTTGGATGTGATGCATCCATGACAACCTCATTGTCCTCAAATTCTGGTCTCAGGGGAAGATGCTCTTTGTCAAGAAGATATGTCCATGTCCCCATCTTGGAGTTGATAAGCATCTGAATGCGAGGGGCATATCCACATGATCTTTTCTGATCAGATGCAGTTTTCTTCACTGTCTCAACAATGAGACTCATCACCTTGAACTTCTGTGGCACATCAAACAAATGAAGCAAGTTGATTGAATGGCCATGGATCATTCTATGATCTCCTGACTTGGGCAGCAAAGTGTGCCTCAAAATGGTGTTGATGGTGGTCAAGCCAGAGAGAAGATAGTAAATTGATCCAAACTTGTGAGTCTCCAAAGCCTTATCAGGAATTTCCTTGTACATATTTGCCATTGAGTTGTGGTCCTTCCTGGTCTTGGCATACACATCTATATCATTTTCATCCTCATCAGGGGCATTGACCAACTTGGCCCACTCAGAAATTGTTGACTGATACCTGGTTCCTTCTGTCATCCAGACAATCTTGCCATCTGGATAGAAATGAGAAGTGGAGTAGAATTGCATTATCATCTCATCATTCCACTTTGTCAATTTCTGGCCAACAAACTTGTCAACTTCATTCATTCTGAAGCTCTCATGCACTCCTGGAAAGTAGTCCTCATTATCATCAATGTATGTCCAGTCAACCCATCTCATGTCACATACTATGGGCTTCTTGTCCAATAAGACTGTTTCATAGAAGTCCTGTTGTTCCTTGGTATGGAAACGATGATCAACAGCAGTCCTTCTCCTGACAGCATAAGGATCAGACTGTCTCCACAATCTCAGACCTGCATCTTTCCTTTCCTTCATGTTTTCAGCAACAGGATGATTGTCATCATGATTTGGAATCTTTGGCTTTAGCTTTCTGAGCACTTGTTGCTCTTCTTCCTCTTGAACTGCTGGCACTGGGGCCTTGTTCTTTTCAGCAGTAGGGGTGTTTCTGGTGGATCTCTTGGGTGCAGAAGATTTTGGAGCTTGAGTTGGAGGCTGTCTTCATCATGCTGAGCATTTGACTCATGTTTGGCCCTGTCTTCTGAAAAATGCTCTGTAGCTCATTCTGATGAAGCTGATAACCAGGTTCATATAACTCACCTGGAGTGGGCAGGGAAGTAAGCTCGATGATATCTTGAGCTTTGGCTTCATGATGAACATCACCTGTCATCCACTCAAGGACCCAAGTCTTCGGATCCCTGTTGTAGCCTCGAATATGGAGAGTTGCATAGAACTGCAGCAGAAGCTCTTCATTCCAATGTTCCTTGTCAGTCACAAAGGGTAGAAGTCCAACATCCCTAAAGCAGTCAAGGGCTTCCTCAAGACATGGCAGCCCAGCCATAGCATAACAGTACAGACGCTGGTGCCGGTGTCAAAACCGGTCGATTTCGGGCAGGGGGTCCCGAACTGTGCATTTGAGGATCGAAGGTAACAGGAGGCAGGGGACACGATGTTTACCCAGGTTCGGGCCCTCTTAATGAAGGTAATACCCTACTTCCTGCTTGATTGACTTTGATGAGTATGGGGGTTGCAAGAGTTGATCTACCTCGAGATCGTAATGGCTAAACCCTAGATGTCTAGCATGTATTATTTGTCTTAGCCTCTACGGACTAAACCCTCCGGTCTATATAGACGCCGAAGAGGCCTAGAGTTGTACAGAGTCGGTTTACAGAGAAAGTGAACTATACATCCAAATGCCAAACTTGCCATCCACGCAAAGGAGAGTCCCATCCGTACACAGGGGAAGGCCTTCTATCTTGTATCTTCACGGCCCACCAGTCCGGCCCATGTCACACAGCCCGAACGCCCGGGGACCCCCTAATCCAGGACTCCCTCGGTAGCCCCTGAACCAGGCTTCAATGACGATGTGTTCGGCGCGCAGATTGTCTTCGGCATTGCAAGGCGGGTTCCTCCTCCGAATACTCCAAAGCAGTTGAACAAGAGAACTATATCCGGCTCTGTATAACATTTACAATCCTGAACCACAAGGGCAAAATACTTAAACAAAATAAGTCATGTCTACTGACAACTTTTTCGGCGAGACGTTAAACCTGGCCTTATTATTATTCCAAACCGTCTTTAGCCTCTCGCTTCGCGTTTCGAGGCGCGGCCCTTATTGACACGTCTTGTCAAAGCAGAGATCGTGTCCCCTTATTGCGGGATTCTCATCAATACGGGTTTGGGTAACCCAACCGTGCCATTCGCACGACCCCTTGGGAATAAGCGAGTTTTAAGGCTTGTGGGGGAGTGCTTGATATTCACTTCCTTTATAAGAGGATAAGGACCCATCTTTTTACCTCACGCCTTCTTCTTCCTCAGCCTTCCCATCTTCGAGCTCCAGCACTCAAGCTTCAATTTTCCTTCACCACCAAACACTCTAGCCATGTCCGGATCCGGCTCTCAAGGCAAGTGGGTGGCCTCCTCCGTGACGGAGAAGGACATCAAGAAGCTCCGGGAGGCGAGGTACTTGACAGCGGAAATCAAACACAGGCTTCCTGCCAAGGAGCAAGTCATCCCTACTCCAGAGCCTGGTGAGAGGGTTGTGTTCATCCCTCATTTCCTCCGCGGACTAGGATTTCCCCTCCACCCCTTTGTTTGTGGTCTCATGTTCTATTACGGGCTAGATTTTCACGATCTAGCTCCGAACTCCTTCCTCCACATCTCGGCGTTTATCGTCGTATGTGAGGCATTCCTCTGCATCCCCCCACACATTGGCCTGTGGCTCAAGATATTCAATGTGAAGCCGAAGGTGGTCGATGGGCAGCACACAGATTGTGGCGGTGCCATGGTAAGCAAGCTCCCCAAAGTTACCTGGCCCAAAGGGGCCTTTGTGGAGACCGTCAAAATATGGCAGTAGGAGTGGTTTTACATCATCGAACCCCGCGACACTAAGTGGGCGGCCGCTCCTAGATCCGGACCCCCGCTGCGGCTTGCGTCATGGACCAACAAGGGTCTGGACTAGGGGTCATCTGACGAGGTGTTGGTGCTGAAGAAGCGCATCAAAAGTATCATAGAGAAGGACACCAGCCTCACTGACGTGATCCAGGTGATGCTTATCCGCCGAACCCTTCCCTGCCAACGCCGGCCTCTCCGCATGTGGGAGTTCAATCCGGAAGGGCCGCGGACCCTGCAGCAGTTCTTTGGCATGATGCACGAAGCGATCTGGAAGCTTCTCTTCAAGACTCAGAAGTCGTGGCCACAGACGTCCGAGGACATCGGCCTCGACTGCAATCATCCGGCTTCCCCGGTAAGTACTAAATTTCCGAACATAACGTAGTTCATCAATCAAAAGGGATGTACTGAGAATTCCATCCTATAACAGGGCTAGACAAAGAAGGCGGAGCGGATCGGGTGTTCGCCTCTGCTCCCCGAAAGCCCAGCTAGTCCTCCGTTGATGAGAATGTTGGTCCCGACGCCCTATCAGGCGCCGTAGAAGAAGGCCAAGAAGAAGAGCAAGGAGGCCAAAGGTGGCCTCCGCCATAAAGGTTCTTCAGACGCAGTGTCCGATGAGACCAAAACTCACTCCTCTCGTGAGGAAGATGAAGACGAGGAGGAGGAAGAAGCAGAAAGCAATTCTCCCCGAAGGGGAGGAAGAAGAAAAGGGCAGCCTCCGAAGATCCAGAGGCGGAGGCGCCCAAAAGGGGGAAAATATCCCTCCCGGATGGCTCGGATTCGGACGCCGAAGCCATCCCCGAGTGGCGCCCCAGGCCGAAGCCCCTTGCTGCATTGTAAGTATACGAGGGTGCCTTACATAAGTCTGGTCTTTATGATTGTGATATAACACATTGTATGATATAGTCCGGCCCACGATCTCCCCCAACAATCGTCGGAGCGGAATTCTTTGGACCTGGGGATGATGGAGAGCGAGTCGTCTCCGCGAGCCTCCCCGCCTAATGCCACGGACGACGCCGAAGTGTTGTCCCGAAGGGCCTCTCCGGGTAACGGAGCGGTACGGGAGGCCGCCAAAACGGTGCCAGAGGGTAACACCTTGGCCGCCGAAAACACGGGGGGGGGGGGAATCCCTATGGAGACTGACGGCGGGGGCCTTGACCAATCCGCCCCCCGCCGAACACCGTTCCGAAAACCCAAGTGGCTCCGGAACCGAATAAGCGATCCCCTTCAAGGGAGGGGGTGCGCCAACTCCAGCGGCGATCTCCACTAATCCAGAGGCGCCGAACACATTGATGGAGGCACTGCAACGTGCTTCCATTGTGGAGGAGCACCGCACCTTGATGGGTGTGGTGATTGAAAAGATTCAGTCCGCCAAGAGCGGGCTGAACGAGGCCTTCACTAGCCTACTAACAGGCTTCGAGGTATGCGATGTAATATTCCTGACCGCTTTTCATATGAAAAATATGCCTATATATATAGTAGCCCCTAAGACTCTGTTCGTCTTTTGAAAAAGGGGGAACAGAGGATCGATAATATTCGCAGGAGATAATGTATTTTTCTATTTTGAGAAGCAGGCTTCACTGTTAGCGGCAACCGCCCAGGCTGCCGAAGTATCCTAGCTTAAGCGTAAGCTGGGGCTGGCCGATGAGGATCTCGTCCGCATCAACAAGAGGTTTGACAAAGCGCAAGGTATGTTTCAGGATATCTCGTTCATGCCTATATTGATTTGCAGATTCCGAGTCGAAGTTCATGCGCTGCTATGTGTATGGTTACAGGCAGTGCTGCTGCAGTCGAGACCCTCGGGGGCGAACTTGCCCAGAATAAGGAGCAGGCAAGGGCGAACAAAGTGGCCGTTGATAAAGCAGCCGAGGTTTTGGAATCCGAGCAGGCTGTCCGCCACTAATATGAGGAGCGGGTTACCAAAGTGGAGCAGGCGCTCAAGGACGCCGCCAGCAAGTGCGAGTCCCTAGAGGAGAAGAATAAGGCCCAGGCTACCGACCTAGCCAAAAGGCCCTTCAAGAGGCCGAGGAGGCGCGGGCCGAATCCCGAGTGGCGCGTGAGGTGATCAAGCAGGACAGACAGATAGCGGCTGGTAAGCCCTTTCTTTTACAGAGTAAATTTGGCAATCAGAAGTATGTCTTGCTTACTCGACTGTGGAGTGCTCCAGACGCCTTTGCGGATCTTCCGAAGAGTGCCACCGACGCCGCGCAGGTCTTCCGGGCCCAGGAGGGGCACACGAAGGAGAAGCTATTCTGGTCACAGTTCGCGGCGCAGGAGCGCCCAACGCTGTTGAACGACCAGATGGCGCAGTGGGCCGAGCTGCATAGGATGTCCGGATTGGCCATGAGGCACGTCATAGTCCGGCTGTGGCCAGCCGAACCCGTCCGAAGCAGCTATTTTGGCCTGTTGCAGCGACTCGTTGACGCGCTGCCCTGAATTGACGCGGTCAGGCGGTCGTCATGTATAGAAGGTGCGCGGCTGGCCTTTGCCCATGTCAAGATGCACTGGGCGAAAATGAAGGCCGCCATCATGGCAGTTGAGGGTCCGCCCGGAGGAAAGGACCACCGCAAGCCGAGCGCTATTTTGAGGACGTCCTAGAGGGTGCCTGCTTGATAGAGGGCCAATGCTCGAAGGACATCATGTTCGAGTGAATGTATCCGAATTGCCCAGACGTTGTATAAACGAAGGATTTGTAATATATTTTATGCATTTATCTGAACTACTTTCCTCCTGTGCGGCCGTATATTATTATTCTGAAAGTTTGCCAGTCGTCGGCTTCAGCCCCCACATAGATACTATGGGGGTGTTCGGGATAACATGTAATCACTCTTGACCCAACGTCTTGGTCCGTAAAGGAGGTGATTTACGTAGTGAACCAGGTAATCAGTCTATGCGGCTTTAGCACTTTCACTTAGCCATAGGAGTTTGACAATGGGACTATAAGGTAGCCCCTGGTGCGTGTGCGGCTATCCGGACTTGGATGCCTTAAGCGTGTGACTAGAAAGAGCCAGTCCTTCGTGTAATACGGAAGAAATCGCTAGAGATTTAGTAAGTCGCCAAATTGCTGACCAGCTCTCGCCGCATCATGACAGTCAGTTTTCGGCTTTCTCTACTGAGGTGCTTGACCGGACGAACCAGAAACACAATCACAGTAGTTCTCCCTTACTATCTTAGCCGAACTAGCGGAACGTAAGGTAGCAAACACAGGATCCGGGCAACCCAACTATTGACCAAAGACATGATTCAGAGCCGATGCATATAATGCAGTATTCGGGACGCCGAAGTCTACTCTGAGAGTATTCAGACTTTTTAGTTTTCGCAAATATATATGGCTGAATAGAGCCACTGGCGATTTAAGTCGTACCGAGGTGTATATGCCAATCTGGCGTAAAGGGGGAAAACAGATTAGGAAATAAGCCGATACCGAACAAGGTTGGGCAAAAATGTTTCCATTATAGTCTGATTGGTACGTTGAGACATATTTTTACAGAGGATGCAATAAGCATCGAGGCTATTTTACATGCCGAGAACAAGGGAAAGCTGTATACGGGTCCTAAAAAGGAAAAGATGATCTTGAAGATCCTTTGGATATTCTGCCGCACGTCTGCGCCGCTTTTCACCTTGGTGTATGATCCTTTGAGAGGATCAACAATCGAGTATACATAAGGGGCCTGGAAAAGGGCCCTTGGTACCATCGAAAAGTGATGTGGGTTGTAAAGAACCTGAAAAAATAAAAAAAGAAGAAAAAGAAGAATATGAGGGTCCGAATAGGGTCGAACCGTATTGTGGACCTTATGTTTAGTAAGCCTCCTTGCCCATGGTATCTTTAGTGCGTAGTTATGTACGCGCGGCACGTGTGCCGCTATCAGGTTGGGGCTTTGACGGAGGCTGAATTGCTAACCTAGCTCTAGACGAGCCAGACTGTCAGTCTGCAGGGTAGACCGGACCCGTTTGACAGTGTCCGGGGGCTTCACTGCCGATGTAGTATTCGGCTTAATGAGGCCACCCTGTACTTCGGCTGCGAGGGCCGCGGTATGCTCCTCAGTACGGAGGGAACGCTCCATATTCCATTGACTGTTATAACACCACGTGGTCTCGGCATCTTGAGCTTTAGATAAGCGTAGTGCGGGACTGCATTGAAACACGCGGAAGCGGTCCGTCTGGGCAGTGCGTGATAGCCGCTGCGGAACGGGACGATGTCGAAGATCAAGTCTTCACTCCGGAAGTTATCCGGTGAGCCAAAGACGACTTCCAACGTTATGGATCATGTGCAACAGGCCTCTACGCCGGGTATCACTCCTTTAAAGGTGGTTTTGGTGGGTTTGATTCTTGATGGATCAATACCCATTTTACGGACAGTGTCCTGATAAAGCAGGTTAAGACTGTTGCCGCCGTCCATAAGGACTCGCGTGAGATGGAATCCATCGATAATTGGGTCGAGGACCAAGGCAGCCAAACCTCCATGACGGATACTGGTCGGATGGTCTCTGCGATCGAAAGTGATCAGACAAGCTGACCTTGGGTTGAATTTTGGGGCGACTGGCTCTATTGCAAAAACGTCCCTTAGTGCGCGCTTTCGCTCCCGCTTGGGGATGTGAGTGACATAGATCATGTTCACTGTTTTCACCTCGGGGGGGAATTTCTTTTGCCCCCCTGTGTTCGTTGGGCGAGGCTCTTCATCATCATCCTCGTTGGGCGGCCCTTTCCCCTTGTGTTCGGTGTTTAGCTTACCGGCCTGCTTAAAGACCCAACAATTTCTGTTGGTATGATTGGCAGGCTTGTCAGGGGTGCCATGGATCTGGCAAGGCCGATCTAGTATTCGGTCCAGACTGGATGGACCATCTTTGTTTCCTTTGAATGGCCTCTTCCTCTGACCGGGTTTAGAGCCACTGAATCCGGCGTTGACCGCCGCATCTTCAGTATTTTCATTGTTGCTTCGACGCTTATGCTTGTTGCGCCATAGTTTGTCGTTGCCGTCTCTGACTTCGGAGGTGCCAGGGTCGCTGGTGCCGTTGCTTCTACGAGCTAGCCAGCTATCTTCTCCCGCGCAAAAGCGGGTCATAAGTGCGGTGAGGGCTGCCATGGACTTCGGTTTTTCTTCGCCAAGGTGTCGGGCGAGCCACTCGTCAGGGACTCTGTGTTTAAAGGCCGCAAGGGCTTCGGCGTCCGGACAATCGACAATTTGGTTCTTTTTAATTAAAAACTTGGTCCAGAGTTTCCGCGCTGACTCTCTGGGTTGCTGGACTATGTGATTGAGGTCATCGGCATCTAGGGGCCGAACATAGGTACCTTGGAAGTTGTCTCTAAAGGCATCTTCCAAATCTTCCCAGCTACCAATGGAGTTTTCTGAGAGGCTGTTTAGCCAGTGCCGAGCTGGTCCCTTTAATTTTAGTGGGAGATACTTGATGGCATGGAGATCATCACCGCGAGCCATGTGGATATGGAGAAGAAAATCTTCAATCCATACTGCGGGATCTGTTGTTCCATCGTATGATTCAATGTTCACGGGTTTAAACCCTTCTAGGAACTGGTGCTCCATTACCTCATCAGTGAAGCATAAGGGATGTGCGGCGCCTCTGTATGGGGCGATGTCACGACGCAGTTCGGACGAAGTCCGTATGCAGTTTTCGGCCCGGGTGAGGTTGTGGTTGTCACGCCAGGCCTGGTGACTGTCTTCTCACGTTGGAGCACGCCCCCTCGATCCATAGATTGATCTGGTCTGACCGGCTCTATTGTCCAGGTCCTTACACAGGTCGTAGGTGTAGCCCGTAGCTACGACCTCCTTGCCTCTATGGTGGGGAGGTGCGGGCTGTTGTTCGACGTGAGTAGCCGCTCCGTCCCACCCACGTGGTGGTCTATCAGGTTCATCAACAGCTTTATACTTCGGCGGTATTGGCTCAAGAGCCTCGTCGTCAAATTGCGGTAGTAGCTTGCGCTTCGGGTAACTCTTTGTTGGGCGTTCGAGGCCGTATTCTTCGACTGCCAGGACTTTAGTCCATCTTTCATTGAGCGTATCCTTTTCGGCTTGGAGCTGTTGCTGCTTCTTTTTTAGGCTTCTCACAGTAGCGATTA
Source organism: Triticum aestivum (assembly GCF_018294505.1). NCBI lineage: Eukaryota > Viridiplantae > Streptophyta > Magnoliopsida > Poales > Poaceae > Triticum > Triticum aestivum. The sequence continues at coordinate 293,006,190 of NC_057796.1, forward strand.
GCTGACGCTTAAAACGCTCCTGCTCGAGGGGTTCCTCTGGCATGATGAAATCTTCGTCGCCGAGGCTCACGTCATCCTCTAAGATCGGTAGATAGTTACTATCCTCCAAGCCCTCGTTCCTGACCGGATCGCCGGGGTTAACTTGCCCCTCCTCCCAATCATCCTGTTCGGATGTTGGTTCGACGGGGGGCTTCAGGGTCTTCGGCGTTCTCTGGAGTGTCATTATCTCCGGTGCCGGTATTGCTGTCTTTTCCGCAACGCGATTTTGAGCGGCGCCACTGACGTTGACGCTTTGGAGGTGCCTCAGCAGGCTTGTTGATGGGACCCGACTAGACGGCGAGTCATTCGTTGGCCCAATCTTTCACGATACACGAAAAACAGCGACAAACCACGATGATTCTCGTAATAGCAGCAAACAGACGAAGAAATAGACGAACGGCTCTTTGGATCAAGCAGGACACCAGAAGACCAAAGTGCACAAAAACCAGCGTATAATCAATCACAGATCAATTCCACGCCAAGCAACTCTCAGATCCCTCGTGGATCAGCAAGCAAATATCTTTGGCGCAACCATAACGCTGCCTTTTCTGTATATTGTTCAACTCTGAAAAAACTCCCGTACAAAAGCTGAAACCTGCCCATTATATAGGCGACACCCACGCTGACCAAATACTTCTCCTAATTGGACTCGTACAGATCCAAACAAACCATACAAAATCTAGCAACCGACCTATACTCCTTTTCCGATTTAAAAGCTCACGTACAGACTCCAAAGACTACGTATTAGGACTCTCTAATTGCAAGGAAACTAATTAAATATTCCAGCCACGTTTATCACATAGTATCTAATCAAAAGATAAATGAGATATTTCTTTGGCACGCTCTGGACTACCATCTTGGAGGTGTTATGAAATTTGGCATCACTGTATCTTTCTTTGGACTAGCTGGTGGCACCTCCACGAAAATAGAACCAACATAAAAAGCAACTGGAGTTTGCGTATTTGCATGTACAGAGGCCTTCATGTAACATGCGTCTCTCTTCTCTCGACTAATGTGTGGCATAGCTCCTATAACACATGTGAAATCCTTCATTACGCTATTAAAGGTCACATCATCCCCTCCCTCTTCAAACGAAACCGTCCTCAGTTTCGGATCAACCTTTGCAATCTTCTTCTTCAATGGAACATGTTCATCCACCTTGATTGTATTGCCAAACATTGGGCGTAGCACACATCGCTTTCCAGCATCCCAAAACGAATATGTGTTGGTTCGACCTTCATGTGTTGCGTTATGGTCGTATTGCCATGGCCTTCCCAATAATAAGTGGCATGCTTCCATTGGTATGACATCACATATCACCATATCAGTATAATCACCAACAGAGAATTTGATGCGCACCTTATGAGTAACCTTCAACTTCCCAGTATGATACAACCACTCGACACGGTGGGGTTGCGGGTGCTTCCATGCAGGCAACCCCAAAGCATCAACCAACCCTTTGCTGACTGCATTGGTGTAGCTTCCACCATCTATTATCAGCTTGCAATTGGTGTTGTTGATCTTACATTCAGACTGGAAAATATTCCATCGCTGCCCCTTATCCTCAATTCGATCTTCTTGCACTCGCTGCACCATTAATGATGGGTATGCTTCTGCAGCTTCAAAACTCATCGCATTCACTTCTTCCTCATCTTCAGATTTCTCACTAGACGGGTCAGCATTTTTCTCTCCATCACTCGCAGACATGTATCCTTCTTCTGTGAGGAGAACTCTCCTCTCATTAGGACACTCAAACTTCTTATGCCCCCTGCCACCACACTTAAAGCACACAATATTACTAGTACGAGAGTTAGAAGCACGAGATGATTCAACCTTGGATGGAGATACTTCCTTGGTAGCCGACTTAGAATCAGATTTGAAACCACTATTACCACCACCCTCTCTCTGAAAATTACATCGCATCGAGTTTGATGAATTATCATGACCGGCACGATGCTTTACTTGCTGCTCCGCTCGAATGGCATGGTGTAATAATCCTTGTAATCCATTATATTCTACCATATCAACACGATCTCGTACCTCTGATTTTAGACCATGCATGAATCGCGCCATTGTAGCCTCTTCTTGCTCCTCTACCCCTGTATGAATCAATAATATTTCCATCTCCTTATAATACTCCTCAACACTAGAGTTACCTTGTTGAAGCTGCTGCAAGCGTGTGTACAAGGTCCTAGTGAAGTGCTCCGGAACGAAGCGTCTCTTCATGATACTCTTCATCTAATTCCAAGACTCTGGACGCCCTCCCGCGCGACATAGTTGGTTCCACCATATTAAAGCATAGCCCGTGAACTCAATAGATGCAGCACGAACTTTTTTCTCCTCGGTGTACCGCTATCCATCAAAAATCTGATCCACGCGCATCTCCCACTCCAAATAATCACCGGGTTGTCTTTGCCGCTAAACGCCGGTATGGAAATTTTTATTCTTCCAATACCATCATCTTCGTAGGCGTGTCGCGGACGTTCATGTCCTCCCCCATGGTGTAGGCCACCTCCATGATGGTTATAAGCACGCCGCACAGGCTCGTAATAGCTACCAGCCCCCTTAGACTGATGGTCTTGATGTTCACCATTGTTGCGAACTTGTTCGCCTACCCGCTGTCCAGATAATTGCCGATGACGACGCGGTGCAGCAGACCCATCACTAGGTGGTGAACGTGGTCTCAATCGATGAACAGCCTCGGTCAAATCAGCAATCTTTTTTCCTAGACTTTCCTCAACCTTGTCGATGCGCCTCCCCACTAGATTCAGCACATAGTCACGAGTTGCCTCCAATCCTAGCACGATAGCCGGCGCAACACTTGGATCATAGGTGGGCAAGGGCAGCTCGTCTTCCGCATCTCCTTCATGTGCACCATGCACACTTGAATTTGATTTCTGTGAATTCACCATTGTAGCAACTCAAGTAGATCAACTGAAGAACCAGAGAGATAAAAAAATATACCGTGATCAACCTTGCTCTGAATACCACTTGATGGGACCCGACTAGACAGCGAGTCATTCGTTGGCCCAATCTTTCACGGTACATGAAAAACAGCGACAAACCACGATGATTCTCGTAATAGCAGCAAACAGACGAAGAAATAGACGAACGGCTCTTTGGATCAAGCAGGACACCAAAAGACCAAAGTGCACAAAAACCAGCGTATAATCAATCACAGATCAATTCCACGCCAAGCAACTCTCAGATCCCTCGTGGATCAGCAAGCAAATATCTTTGGCGCAACCATAATGCTGCCTTTTCTGTATATTGTTCAACTCTGAAAAAACTCCCGTACAAAAGCTGATACCTGCCCATTATATAGGCGACACCCACGCTGACCAAATACTTCTCCTAATTGGACTCGTACAGATCCAACAAACCAGACAAAATCTAGCAACCGACCTATACTCCTTTTCCGATTTAAAAGCTCACGTACAGACTCCAAAGACTACGTATTAGGACTCTCTAATTGCAAGGAAACTAATTTAATATTCCAGCCACGTTGATCACATAGTGTCTAATCAAAAGATAAATGAGATATTTCTTTGGCACGCTCTGGACTACCATCTTGGAGGTGTTCTGAAATTTGGCATCACCGTATCTTTCTTTGGACTAGCTGGTGGCACCTCCACGCAAATAGAACCAACATAAAACGCAATTGGAGTTTGCGTATTTGCATGTACAGAGGCCTTCATGTAACATGCGTCTCTCTTCTCTCGACTAATGTGTGGCATAGCTCCTATAACACATGTGAAATCCTTCATTGCGCTATTAAAGGTCACATCACTTGTCCTCAACCGGATCCTTCCTGCCATCGCCGTCATCCTCTTTGGGTGTGTCCACCATATACACGTCATATGTGGAGGTGGCCATCCAACGTCCGGTAAACGGCGGGTCTTGGCCTTGTTCGTCTTCGGCATCGTCGTCCATGCCGTCGATGTCTTCGGAGGCATAGTCCAGCATGTCGGTTAAATCTTCAACAGTGGCTATGAAGTGGGTGGTGGGTGGGACGTAAAAATCCCCGCTTTCAGCCCCTAGTCCGGGCTGAGCGAAGTTCGGAGGCGATTCCTCTGTAATGGCGAGGGATCACATTAGGTCTAGAGCCTCGTTCAAAAGCGAGGTTTGGACGGGGGAGCGAGAGTCCATGGAGCTGGGCGAGGCAGGGGCCTCCTAGCTATGCTCACTTGACGTGGACCTCGAGAGTTCAGAGCTGGAGTCCGGGGGCAAGTCCGGCTTTTCAGTGAGAAGGGGAGCTCGGTTCGACTCCGGGTTCTCTGATGATGCAGTCCCCTCTGGATCTCTGATAGTAAGCTCCATAATTGCAGATAGTCCGGCGGGCTCTAAACTCCCATCTTCGGACCTGGTAGTCTGCTCTGGATCTAGGGCCGGAGCGCTGGTTGGGGCCGCGAATCCTTCGAAGATCAAGTCTCCTCGGATATCAGCAACATAGTTCAGATTTCCAAAACTGATCTGATGACCAGGGGCATAGCTGCCGATCTGCTCAAGGTGGCCAATCGAGTTGGCGCGCAGTGCGAAGCCGCCGAATACGAAAATTTGGCCGGGAAGGAAAATCTCCCCTGAAACGACATCATTGTAGATGATCGATCGAGCCATGGAACCTTCTATCGACGGCACAGTAGAACTGTCAATGAAAGCACCAATGTCGCAGTCAAAACCGGCCGATCTCGGGTAGGGGGTCCCGAACTGCGCGTCTGAGGATCGAAGGTAACAGGAGGCAGGGGACACAATGTTTACCCAGGTTCGTGCCCTCTTAATGGAGGTAATACCCTACTTCCTTCTTGATTGACTTTGATGAGTATGGGGGTTACAAGAGTTGATCTACCTCGAGATCATAATGGCTAAACCCTAGATGTCTAGCCTGTATGATTTGTCTTAGCCTCTACGGACTAAACCCTCCGGTCTATATAGACACCGGAGAGGCCTAGGGTTGTACAGAGTTGGTTTACAGAAAAAGGAAACTATACATCCAAACGCCAAACTTGTCATCCACGCAAAGGAGAGTCCCATCCGGACACGGGGGAAGGCCTTCTCTCTTGTATCTTCACAGTCCACCAGTCCGGCCCATGTCACACAGCCCGGACGCCTGGGGACCCCCTAATCCAGGACTCCCTCAGCTGGTGTGGATAAACCCGGTCTTGGTTGTAGAGGATGCACGAGTAATAGCTTCGCTGCTGATGGCTCCAAAACCTGTCTGAGGAGATCTTGCGCTTCGTGCAAGGGTTCTTAGAGCTGTCAAAGAATGTATTGTGCTCTCTGAAGCTGTGCACGCTGAAAGAGCCCTGTGTTGTAGCAGCACTTGGAAGCCTTGGCAGCCTAGGCTTTGGCTTCTGAACTTGAGGCCTCTACTCCACATGATAATCATACTGTGGCCTGGGAGCAGTGGGTGGAACCATAATCTGCAATCTGACTGTGACAAGCTCACCTTCACGATTGAATGCACGTTCCATGGTATGAGGCCTTGGAGGAGGAACGGCGCCATCCGAGATGATAGGCGTCACGGTGGCTTCAGCGTTCACATTAGCTTCAGGCTCCTCATTGTCTTCAGCCATGACTGAGTCATTGGCTTCAGTGGCATTGTTGGTGGCAACCTCATTGTTTTCAACCTCCATCTGTTCAAGGACTGGAGGATCGGACATGATCACATTCTCTTCATGAATGACTGGGGGTGTGACTTCTCTTTCTTCTCCTTTATCATCTTCTTTATCATTGGCTGATGCAGCCGGAATGTCTTCAACAACTTTGGCTTCAGACTCAGAGGCAGACGCAGAAAGGGTGGCTTCAGGAAACACTTGACGTGCGACTGAGCTATGTTGCACTTCCCCTTCTGGAATGCTTGACATGAGGACCTGTGGCCTAAGGCCTTTGCGAAGCCTGAGGAACACTGTCAACGCCTTTGGAGAGGGAGTGGTCTGCTCCATGTAGTTGTCGTCGTCAAGCACTGGAGTGGTGACTTGAGGTGGTGGTGTTCTTGGTGTCTCATCTTGCAGAGGGGTATCTTGTTGTTGTCGCTCAGCCCATGAGTCATCTTGAGCAATTGGCGTCAATGGACGACCAATGCTGATGAGTTCACTACTCGTGAGAGCAGGCGATGATACCGACTGGGGCTGGAGCTGAGGAAGGACTACATCATCATGCACATTGTCTTCGTGACCAATGTCTTCACCTGCGTTGTGGTCAATAGCTGGAACTTCTTCACTTTCTGGAGCCTCTGTGGAAGCAGGCTCATGGATCACTAGGTGACGTTCGCGGTTGGTGGAGGCAGGGAGAGCAACTGAAATGGGTTCAACGTTGAGGGGCTCTGTGGAAGCAACACGCTCTTTCTTTGAAGACTTTGAAGCCTTTGTCTTCAATTTCTTCTTGGAGGGAGCATCATCAGAGGTGTCTTTGTGCTTCCTCTTCCTGGCTTTGACTTCAGCTTGCCTTGTCTTCTTCAGCTCTGAAGCTGCTGAGGTGACCTTTGGCTTCGAGCCAGTCATACTGGCAGGGAAGACAATGCTAGGTACTTCCTACCGTTGAGCTTTGGATTGGGCCGCAGCAGACTTCTTCTTTTGCTTGGCAGCCATCCTGGGGTCGATGCCAGGACGCCCAAGAGCCTTTCGCTTCTCAGCTTCATTATGCGCTTGAACACATTTCTGTGCATAGTACTTCATGCGCTCCCGTGAGCCTTTGGCTTCTTCACGCTTCTTGTGGAATTCAGCCTTGAGATCATGCAACATCTTCTTGAAGATTTGCACATCAGCCACACTGAGCTTGGCCATGTTCTTCTTGAAATGCGCCTTCTCATGATCAATCTTGTTCTTGAGCTCGACGATTTTCTAAGCTAGGGCCAATTCATTGGCAATGGCTCCGTGAAATGTGACGCTGATGTACACGGGCAGCTGTAGGTCATCTATAATGATGCTCTGGTCATCAAACCATTCATCGATGAAGTTGTTCAAAATATCAACATAAAAAAAGGGGCAGATCATTAAAGATCTCCGCCTCTTGCTTGCTCTTGATCAGCATCTCTAGAGCTTCATCACCAAGATCTTCATCACTTGACAGATCAATGGTGTCTTCCTCATTGCGCAGAACGGCAGCAGGAGTCAGGACATGCCCAGAAATCTTCTTGGGCTTCTTGGTCTTCTTGGTCCTCTTGGAGACACGAGACAAATCTTCAGATTGCACACTGGGTTCAGGAGGTGCATCCTTCAAGGGCTTCGTAGGCGAAGCGGTTGGTGCAGCAGAGGGCTTCGAAGCTTTTGTCTTCTTCTTCTGCTGCTTCGGTGGTGCTGGCGCATCTTCAGAGTCTGCGTCATCAGCAGATTGATCCATCGTGGCCCTCTGAGCAGCAATGTGAGAGAGAAGTCCATCAAAGCTATTGAAGGGTCCGATGACATTGGGATTGGCTCCACGTGTGCCATCCGGCCTTGGAGCAGACGGACCAGGGTTGAAGTTGAGTCCGAGATCCTTCTTGTTCTTCGCAGCTGACTCCTTTGCGAACTGGTAGTTGCACTTGAACAGATTGTCGTCACGACACCATAATAAGGATGATGGGTCGTCATTCTTAGGCTTCGGTCCATGGACCATGCAAGGATAGAAGCCTTGGGCAATAGCTTCAGGCTTTGACTTGGGTTGCAGATTTTTGTAAAGAATATCGCCCCACGGGCGCTTGATGGCATTCTTCTCAGCATATTCAGCAGTGACGAAGTTGTACTTGAACCATTGTTCAGCCCAATATCTTCGGATCCATTAGATCCTGGTCTTGCGCTGATTGTAGTTATCCTCTGGATCGGTCTTGTACATCTCATACAGATCCGGAGGCAGATCTAGAGCAGTATTGCCACGGTGCTGCCTGCCACCTTTCCTTGCTCAGTGGCCATGATATTCAAGCATACAGGCTTCAGAACAGTGAATGATTTCCGTCTACTTGTCAAGAAAGAACTGGCTTCAGGGGAGTGAATATGATCCTGTAAGAACTCTGCAAATGAATGCAGACTATGAGAACCAAGGGATTCTCCCACGGACATGTATGTGTGACAGCATTAGAGATGCAAGGGAAGGGGAAGAGGTCATATGCATTCTCAGAGGATTTAGAAGATAAATTAGTTTGAAGACATTGACCTCATAGAGCGAAGACATTCACTTATTTGAAGAGAGTTGGTTCCAGATTTGTACGAATCCATGAAAGTACAAGTGAGGAATCTAACTAGTTATGAAGCATAAGTGAACATACTTTGCAAGATATGAGATTCAGAAAGAGACATATCCAGATTTGGAAGTGTACAAACCACTTTTGGTTGAAGTGGATGGATTTGATGGATCAAAAAGACTGTAAAAAGTTAGATTTATTTACCAACAAACTGCTAGACGAGGCAGATGGGAGGCCGAGCAGTCCAATCTCCCGCGCCCTAACTTGGCGGCTGAAGACACCTACGGCGGCGGCGGAGAAGACGAGGTCCGCAGCCGGTGTGAGGACAGCGTCAAAGAGGTCGCGGCAGCTAAGCGCTTCATCTCCGGCATCGACGTGAGCTAGCGGTGGTGCTAGGGTTTGAGCGAGGTGAAGAGATGGAAGAAGAGATAATGACCGCGCGGTGTGGGTATTTATAAGGTAAAGGGCTGCACAGCGCAATTACGCAGGTGCCCCTGGTGGTTCACATCTTATGGACACATGGCATGCATGCAACTTATTGGAAGTTGTTCCATGTTCCCACGCACGCCTGGATTGTCGGGTGGTCGTTCCAGCTTCTCCGGTATTCAGGCAAATGAGATATAGCATTAAAAACAGGTTTAAATGTGTGTCTCTGTATCTTCAGCTGACAAGGACCCAGTGAAGACATTCGACACGTTTCAACATAATGCATATGACTAGACAGATAGAATTTGAGGAAGAAGCACAGAAGGGGTTAGGGTCCGATCACATTCACTTAGTTCAGAAAATGACAAGTTTGAAGACATAGCTATAAGTGAATGTTGTAGAGGACAGAACACGCATATATACATCAGAAAAAGATCAAATCAACATTGCGAAGATGAACCTTGAAGACAAATCAATGTTGAAGACAAACAAAATGTGAAGATAATGCAATTATGGCGCCAAATGAAAATCTTCGAGAAAGATTGGTGGTGGCGTTACCCACCGTATAGGAAGTATTAGACCCAAACACGACACACAATTATCGTGGCGCTCCGAAGTCAAATTATGCATTAATGTATTCACACTTAGAGTGTATGTCTTCATTGATTGAAGATATACGTTACTTTGTGTGTTGCACATCTAAGTCATCAACATGCATAAGTGTTAGGATGTGTGTCCAATCACACGACATTTGAGGATTCTAAGATATTTAGCTCACACCGCAACTTGCAAAACCTTTTCTCATCCAAGGGCTTTGTGAAGATATCTGCCAATTGCTCTTCAGTGTTGACGTGAATGATATCAATATCTTCCTTCATGTCATGATCTCTGAGAAAGTGATGACGGATCTGAATGTGCTTTGTCTTCGAGTGCTATACTGGATTGTTGGCAATCTTGATGGCGCTTTCATTGTCGCAGTAGAGTGGCACATGCTTCAGGTGGATGCCATAGTCCTTGAGGGTTTGCTTCATCCATAGAAGCTGAGCGCAGCACGATCCAGCAGCAATGTATTCGGATTCAGCAGTGGAGAGTGATACACAGTTCTGCTTCTTTGAAGACCAACAGACAAGAGATCGTCCAAGAAAGTGACATGTGCATGATGTGGACTTGCGATCAACCTTGTCACCAGCATAATCAGCATCTGAGAATCCAACTAGATCAAACTCTGAGCCATTTGGATACCATAATCCTAGTGTTGGGGTGTAAGCCAAATATCGTAGAATTTGCTTCACAGCTAAGTGATGTGATTCCTTTGGTGCCGCTTGGAATCGGGCACACATGCAAACGCTAAGCATTATATCAGGCCTTGATGCACATAAGTAGAGTAAGGAACCAATCATGGAGCGGTATACCTTTTGATCGAACTCTACCATTGTCGTCGGGGCCCAATTGGCCTTTGGTTGGCATTGGCGTCGTCTACCCTTTGCAGTCTTGCATTCCAAACTTCTTCAGGCAATCTTTGAGATATTTTTCTTGTGAAATGAAGATGCCATTGCTCTGCTGACAGATTTGAAGACCAAGGAAGAATTTCAGCTCACCCATCATGGACATCTGATATTGCTCTTGCATCATATGCCCAAACTCATCGCCGTATCTCTCGTGAGTGCAACCGAAGATAATGTCATCCACATAGATTTGGCATACAAACAGTTCACCATCATATGTCTTCATGAAGAGAGTGGGATCTAGAGAACCAGGTTTGAAGCCTTTGCTCTTCAGGAAGTCTTTAAGTGTGTCATACCAAGCTCGAGGTGATTGTTTGAGGCCATACAGTGCCTTGTTGAGCTTGTATACCATGTCAGGATGCTTTGGGTCTTCAAAACCAGGTGGTTGTGCAACATACACTTCTTCTTCAATTTTGCCGTTGAGAAAGGCACTCTTTACATCCATTTGGTACAGAAGAATGTTGTTGTGGTTGGCATAGGCTAGCAGTATGCGAATGGCTTCAAGCCTAGCCACAGGAGCAAATGTTTCATCGAAGTCAATCCCTTGAACTTGTGTGTAACCTGGAGCAACGAGACGAGCCTTGTTTCTGACAACTTGACCATGCTCATCTTGTTTGTTGCGATAGATCCATTTGGTGCCGATGATATTGCGCTTGCGAGGATCTGGACGCTTTACAAGCTCCCATACATTGTTCAGCTCGAACTGTTGAAGCTCTTCTTGCATAGCTTGAATCCATTCAGGTTCCATGAAGGCTTCATCAACTTTCTTGGGTTCTGATATTGAGACAAATGCAAAGTGCCCATAGAAATTTGCTAGATGTGTTGCTCTTGAACGAGTGAGTGGACCAGGTGGATTGATGCTATCAATTATCTTCTCAATCTGTACTTCATTTGCAACACGAGGATGAACTGGACGAAGATTTTGCCCTTGCTGATCAATGTCTTCATCTTCAACATTGGCTTCAGGTTGAGCAGTGTCTTCAGGCTGATTAGGTGCACAAATGATGATTTCCTCTTCAGCCTGTGCTTCTGAAGGTATGATTTCTCCAGTACCCATAAGCTTGATAGATTCACTTGCTGTAGCTTCATCTAGCACATTTGGCAGGTGCTCTCTTTGCGAGCCGTTAGTCTCATCAAACCGCACATCCAAAGTTTCAACCACTTTATAGTGAAAGAGGTTGAAGACTCTATAGGAGTGCGAATCCTTTCCGTACCTAGCACCAAGCATAAAACCTTCATGTGCTTTCGGTGCAAATTTTGAAGTGTGATGCGGATCCTTGATCCAACACCTAGCACCAAATACTCTGAATTAGCTGACGTTTGGCTTCTTACCAGTCAGGAGCTCATATGATGTCTTCTTTAGAAACTTGTGAATATAAACACGGTTGATTATGTGGCATGCAGTATCAATAGCTTCAGGCCAGAACTTTCTTGGAGTCTTGTACTCATCAAGCATCGCTCGTGCCATCTCAATGAGGGTTCTGTTCTTGCGCTCCACGATGCCATTCTGCTGAGGTGTGTATGGAGCTGAGAACTCATGTGTGATGCCCAATGTATCCAGATAAGTGTCAAGGCTGGTGTTCTTGAATTCTGTGTTGTTGTCACTTCGAATGTGCTTGATCTTGATGCTATAGTTGGTCATGGCACGGTTGGCGAATCGTCTGAAGACATCCTGCAGTTCAGTCTTGTAGAGAATTATGTGCACCCATGTATATCTCGAGTAATCATCAACAATGACGAAGCCATAGAGGCAAGCAATGGTAGTGAGGGTAGAGTAGTGAGTAGGGCCAAATAAGTCCATGTGAAGCAGCTCGAAGGGGCGTGTCATCGTCATGATTGTCTTCGAGGGATGCTTGCCCCTAGTCATCTTTCCAGCTTCGCAGGCACCACATAGATGATCCTTCTTGAACTTGACGCCCTCGGTGCCTATGACATGCTTCTTCTTTGCGAGAGTGTGTAAGTTCCTCATGCCCGCATGCCCTAGCCTCCGATGCCAGAGCCGGCACTCTGAAGCTTTTGCTAGAAGACATACGGCCAGCTGTGGTCTTGCGGAGAAATCTACCATATACAGATCGTCTTTTCGATACCCTTCAAAGACTAGAGATTTGTCAGATTCCATAAGCACAAGGAAACGATATTTTCCAAATATCACAATCATGTTCAGATCACAAAGCATTGAGACAGACATTAAGTTGAAACCAAGGGATTCAACAAGCATCACTTTATCCATGTGCTAATCCCTTGAGATTGCAACTCTACCTAGGCCCAATACCTTGCTTTTACCAGTGTCAGCAAATGTGATGTGACTTTTGTCAGACGGACGTAGGGTTGAATCCGTAAGAAGACTTCGATCACCAGTCATGTGGTTAGTGCATCCACTGTCCATAATCCACTCAGAAGCCTTTGGTGTCGTACCCTACAGTGCAGTTTGGGGGATAGGCTTCACAAGGGAAATGTGAAGCATAAACATTTGACGAAGAATCATATTATGAAAGTTCAAATCCTGGTTAGGGTAGATAGGATGTTTGTCAAGAAATCCTGGGACGAAATACATAGTAAGACCATTTTGGCATTTTATCTTGCGTCCCATAAGATGTTTTAGGTCCCCAGCATAAGCATCAGAAGCCTTTGATTTCCGGCTGGAGACCATTCCCTGCAAAAGAGAGTTAATTTTTCTTAACCACCCACATCTTCAGGGGTGGCTTAGAAGCAATGAGTCTAAGGGAAGCATCTGAGAACTTTGGCTTTGGAGCCCTAGCAAATAGCCTTGCAGGAGGTGAATAATACTCATAAGAATAAGCAGAAAAGTTCTTGGTCTTATGAACATAGCGATTTGATGAAAACCGCTCATATTCATAAGTATGATTATGGTTTCCCTGCAAAACATTGGCGTTAGGGTGACTCTGGTGAGTCATCTGTCTGTATGAAGCCTTTGGACCATATGAAGCTTTTGGTTTGGGGTTTGTCTTCTTCCCAGGTGGTGTCATGATGACATTCACAGGAAGCTTCTCAAGACAACTTTTGGGCACCCAGATCTTCTTCGAAGGTGGTCCATTCCTATAGTTAGTACCAATATACCTGGCAAACACTTCACCATTCTGATTCTTAAACAGTTTATAGTTTGCATCAAAGGATTCATCAATGATAATCGGGTTAGCACAAGTGAAGCCAGATAAGGTAGATGGATCCACTGAAGGTTCTTTTGCAGCAACCCATGTGGTTTTGGGGTATTGCTCAGGCTTCTGGTATGAACCATCAACATTCATTTTCCTCTCGAACCCAACACCCTCTTTCCTAGGGTTTCGGTTCAGAATCTGTTTCTTGATGACATCACAGAGTGTCTGATGCCCTTTGAGGCTTTTGTACATCCCTGTTTCAAGCAATGTCTTCAACCTGGCATTCTCATCAGCAATAGTAGTGGTATCCTTAGTAGAGGGGTTAGTTACCACATCAGCAGTTGAAGATATTGCAATAGTAGCAGCAGTAGAACATTCAGCAACAGAGACAACATTATCACACTCAAGACATTTTAGACATGGTGGCTCAAAACCTTCCTGAGCGGAACTGGTCTATTGAGCGCGGAGTGACTCGTTCTCCTTTTGAAGATCTTCATGAGTCGCTCTCAGCTTCTCAAGCTCTTGCTTCCTTTGAAGATAATCATAGGAAAGCTTCTCATGAGTAGATGAGAGTGTTTCATGACGACTTTCAAGTTCCTCATACTTAACATGAAGATTTTTAATGTCTTCAATTAAGGACTGAGTTCGAGTCATTTCCGCGTCCAACATGTCATCGGTTTTGTCTAGCAACTTTTGAATATGTTCCATAGAAGTTTGTTGTTCAGTTGCAATTTTAGCAAGTGTTTTGTAGCTAGGTTTAGATTCACATTCAGAGTCATCTTCACTGGATGTTTGAAAGTAAGCATCGCGTGAGTTTACCTTGGCACCATGTGCCATGAAGCAGTATGTAGGAGCAGAGTCATCCTCATCATTAGCATCAGCATTGGTGACGAGGCCATTGTCTTCAGTGTTGAAGATGGACATAGCGACATAAGCTGAAGCTAGGGCCAGGCTTGCCATGCCTGAATCGGACTCCTCCTCAGACTCCACCTCCGCCTCCTCAGAAGCAGACTCCTCCTCTGAATCCATCTCCTTGCCAACAAACGCACGAGCCTTGCTGGATGAGCTCTTCTTGTGAGATGAAGACTTTGATGAAGACTTAGAGGATTTCTTCTTCTTGTTGTCATCAGAATCATATTCCTTTCTCTTCTTCTTCTTGGTCTCATTGTCCCATTGAGGACACTCAGAGATGTAGTGACCTGGTTTCTTGCATTTGTGGCATGTTCTCTTCTTGTGGTCACGAGTAGAAGATTCATCATTTCTTGAGATGGATCTTGAAGACTTTATGTAACCTTTCTTCTTGGAGAACTTCTGGAACTTCTTCACGAGCATAGCTAGTTCCTTTCCAATGTCTTTAGGATCACCAGAATTGTAGTCAGATTCTTCTTCAGATGAGGAAACAACCTTTGCCTTCAAAGCTCGGGTTCGGCCATAGTTGGGGCCATAGATATCTCTCTTCTCAGATAACTAGAACTCATGTGTGTTGAGCCTCTCAAGTATGTCAGCGGATCGAGATCTTTGAAGTCAGGACGCTCTTGAATCATCAGGGCCAGGGTGTTGAATGAGCTGTCAAGTGATCTCAGTAGCTTCTTGACGATTTCGTGCTTGGTGATCTCAGTGGCGCCAAGTGCGCGAAGCTCATTTGTGATATCAGTGAGGCGATCGAACGTGAGCTGGACATTCTCATTGTCGTTTCTCTTGAAGCGGTTGAAGAGGTTGTGAAGAACATCAATCCTTGAATCTCTCTGAGTTGAGACTCCTTCGTTGACCTTGGAGAGCCAGTCCCAGACTAGCTTCGCAGTTTCCAGTGCACTCACACGGACGTACTGTCCTTTGGTCAGATGACCACAAATGATGTTCTTGGCAGTCGAGTCCAGTTGAATGAACCTCTTGACATCAGCAGCGGTGACACCTTCACCGACCTTTGGAACGCAATTTTGGATGACATACCAGAGATCGACGTCAATGGCTTCAAGATGCAGGCGCATCTTATTCTTTGAGTAGGGGTAATCAGTGCCATCAAAGACAGGGCACGCAGCGGAGACCTTGATTATCCCTGCAGTCGACATAGCTAAAACTCCAGGTGGTTAAACCGAATCACACAGAACAAGGGAGCACCTTGCTCTGATACCGATTGAAAGTGCTAGTTATTGACTAGAGGGGGGATGAATAGGCGATTTTTATGAAAGTCTTCAAAACACGAGGTCTTTGAAGACAAACGATAGAAATGAACCTATTGATATGCAGCGGAAGGTAGACTACACTAGACAAGCCATAGTCAAGTAAGCAATGAAGTGAAAGCACGAAGACTATCAGCAGCTAGGTAGTATGGATCGGAATGGAAGACAATATGAAGCCAAACAGTAAACAGTCTTCACTCAGTGAAGTCAATTAGATTAGATAGACAAGCAATGACTTCACGAAGACAAACTGTAAAGTAAAGGGAAGTAGAGGATAAAACCAGTTGCTTGGTGAAGACAAGGATTTGGTAGACCAGTTCCAATTGTTGTGACAACTGTATGTCTGGTTAGGGAGGCTGAGATTTAACTCAGAAGACCGCGTCTTCACCTTATTCCCCTTGAGCTAAGGACACCCAGCCCTCGCCCAATCACTCTGGTAAGTCTTCAAGGTAGACTTCCAAACCTTCACAGACTTCATTCACCGGCGATCCACAATGAATCTTGGATGCTCAGAACGCGACGCCTAACCGGCTGGAGGATTCACAGTCCTCAAGTGTAACAAGTCTTCAGATCATGCGGACAGAAAGACTTCAGTGATGCCTAACACTCTTTGGCTCTGGGTGTTTTGGGCTTTGTCCTCGCAAGGATCTCTCTCTCCCAAATGCTTCGGAGGTGGGTTGCTCTCAAACGAAAAAAGACATACACTAACTCTGAGAAGCCACCAATTTATGGTGTAGGGGGTGGGCTATATATAGCCAGGAGGCAACCCAACCTGATTTGTCCGAAGTGACCCTGGGTCACTAAGGAACCGACACGTGTCCAACGGCCGGATTTCAAACACACGCGACAGCTTGACTTGGGCTACAAGCAAAGCTGACTCATCCAGCTCTGGATAAGATTTGCTCTCATTGTCTTCACTCGAAGACATAGGATTTGGTTGAGCATCACTTCAGTCACTCTGACTTTGTTCACTTGGACCCCACTTAACAGTACGGTGGTTCCTATGACTCAACAAAGAAGAAAAGGAAACTACGAAACAACTATGTCTTCGTACTCCATAGTCTTCATATGAATGTCTTCTCATGTCATAATCTTCATTGTGAATGTCTTCAAAGTTCACCATTGTCTTCAATGTCTTCACACATCTTTAGGGGTCATCTCTAGTAGGTAAACTGAATCAATAAGGGACTTGAAAGTGCAACTATCCCTGGGTGGTTTTGGTAATTCCTAACAACATATAGCTCATTGAACTAATGCTCTTTCAAGATGATCATTTCAGAAAGTTCAATGATTGGCATGGCATGGACTAGGAATGTGGACCCCTCAAAATGCTAAGGACACATATTGGCTCAAGCTCAAGACTCTACTTTTTCATTTTGGTGATCCAAGATCACATTGAGTCCATACGAAAAGCCAATACTATTAAAAGGGGATGAGGTGTTGCTTAGTGGCTTGCTTGCTGAAAATGCTTAGTGATTTGCTCCAAAAGACCTCAACCACTTTCTCATTTCCACATATGTCCCAAATCAAAAGTCAAACTCGGCCCTACCGATTTGATCTATCCGGCGCCACCGAGTTCATTTGACATAGCCATAGCCATAAACCCTAATCAGTTCGGTCTCACCGAGATGGGATTGCAAACTCTCGGTTTCCCTTCGTAACGTTTCGGTCCAACCGAGATGAGCGATCGGTCCCACCGAGTTCGCAATGCAAACTCTCTATTTCCTTTTCGTAACGTTTCGGTCTCACCGAAATGAGCGATCGGTCCCACCGAGTTTGCATGACCAACTCTCTGTTTGCCTATTACAGAAATCGGTCTCACCGAGTTTATGTAACCGGTCTCACCGAGATTACGTTATGCCCTAACCCTAATGAAATCGGTCCCACCGAGTTGACATGTCGGTCCCACCCAAAAGCCTGACGTTCACATTTTGAACTGAATCGGTCTGATCGAGTTTGAATATTCGGTCCCATTGAGTTTGGTGAATTGTGTGTAACGGTTAGATTTTGTGTGGAGGCTATATATACCCCTCCACCTACTCTTCATTCGTGAGGAGAGCCATCAGAACGTGCCTACACTTCTATCATTCATTTTCTGAGAGAGAACCACCTACTCATGTGTTGAGACCAAGATATCCTAATCCAACCACAAGAATCTTGATCTCTAGCCTTCCCTAAGTTGCTTTCCACTCAAATCATCTTTCCACCAAATCCAAATCTGTGAGAGAGAGTCGAGTGTTGGGGAGACTATCATTTGAAGCACAAGAGCAAAGAGTTCATCATCACACATCATCTATTACCTTTTGGAGAGTGGTGTCTCCTAGATTGGTTAGGTGTCACTTGGGAGCCTCTGTCAAGATTGTGGAGTTGAACCAAGGAGTTTTTACGGGCAAGGAGATCGCCTACTTCGTGAAGATCTACCCTAGTGAGGCAAGTCCTTCGTGGGCGATGGACATGGTGGGATAGACAAGGTTGCTTCTTCATGGACCCTTCGTGGGTGGAGCCCTCCGTGGACTCGCACAACCGTTACCCTTCATGGGTTGAAGTCTCCATCAACGTGGATGTACGATAGCACCACGTACCGGAACCACGCCAAAAATCTCTGTGTCTACATTGCGTTTGCTCCCTCCAAACTCCTCCCTTTACCTTCATATGCAATGATTTACATTCCGCTACTATACTCTTAGATTTGCATGTGTAGGTTAATTGCTTGACTTGTGCTAAGTTGATAAAATCTGCCAAGACTTAAAATTGGGAAAAGGCTAGATTTTTATTTGGTCAAGTAGTCTAATCACCCACCCTCTAGACATACTTTTGATCCTACAGGACTACTACCCGTGTTATCCTGCAATTCTCACAAACACATTAGTCCCTCAACCAACTTTGTCGTCAATACTCCAAAACCAACTAGGGGTGGCACTAGATGCACTTACAACGACAGAGACGATCTGGAGACCAAGGGGAGGCAGAGCTGGGAGGCGCGGACGAAGAGTTTGGAGTAATTTCCAAAATTTCAACCTGTGGATATATATACCTAGTCACTGTCGGTGTGATCGAGTGGAACGACTCGGTGGCACCGCGATGCAAAACTGCGAGCAGTTACTGCAACTCGGTGTGACTGAAATGTTCAAATTGGGTGCACCGAGGTGAAAACCTAGATCAACTTAATGAGTCCGGTGAGACCGAGTATGGTGGATCGGTCGGACCAAGAGGCATTAAGAGGTTTTGGAGGTTTAAGCCCTTTACGGATCGGTGGCTCCGAGTGCTCCTCACCCGGAGGGTCCGAATTCGACTTGTTCAAGCTTTGTGATGTAGCATGAATAGAGTTTGAGACGAGAAAAGCATAGATAGCTAGAGGGAGTACTTAGGCATTATTGTCCATCCATTCGGAAAAAAGAAAAACCAAATAATCAAAGCAACAAATGGATGTCCTCGAATGGAGAAAAATTATGCAACCAACATGCTCACACACAATAAGATAGCAAATGAAATATGTGGCAAAACATGCACAAACACTCTAGCATCTATCAAGCAATTGGCAATGACTAGGTCATCTATATATGAGTATATTGACTTGGGAGTCAAATGAGAACATTTGATCATAGGTCATACTCATCGTTTAAGCACAAGTGGGGTTACCACTTTTACATAAAGCATTGTTGTGTTCACACCATTAGAGTTGCTTTAGCTCAATTCTTAGAGTAAAGCTCCCCCTAGATGCGATATCCCCCCCTTAGAGGGATGAACTAAGCTTGGGTTTTGTCGATGATGACTTCATGTAGATGTTGAAGATGTGGATGCTCAATGTTGATGTAGATCATTTGGAGCAATCCATTGGAGTGAGTTGCACTTTCAATACCTACATGGGTTAGTCCCACAAGGAACATACACGGATATCCATAGACATAGAGTGAAATACACATATGATGTTGTCCATGAAAGCATTAGGTTACCTTGTCCCTTGTCTTACCAACAAGAGGGTTTGTGACTCCTTGAACTAGTGCAAGATATGAAAGTTGATTGCACTTGTCCTTTCTAAAATGAATATGAATGAAGTATGTTGGCGGAGTCGCCCTCAAGAACTCTCTAGTTCTTCTTCTTTGGGATCCACATCAACTTGATGAGAATCCTTGGAGTTGTAGTTGTACTTGATGAAGTAGAACTTGATGTAGTCTCGGGAACCCACTTGACCAAGGCCTTAGGAGCTTCTTCAAATGCATCAATCTCCTCTTGAAGCTTGTCCTTGCCTTTTAGCTTGTGGTCTTGTGGTGGAAGATCATCTTGAGCTTGTGTTCCCTTGAAAGAAGTGGGATCATACTTCTCTTGTTGAGGAACAAACTTCGTCTTGGGGTATTGATCTTCTTCCCACTCAACTCCATTGGCATTGAACTTGCGTTGAAAACCAACACCTTGATTCTTCCGATGCCTTCCTTGCTTGCGTACAATTTCCTCAAATTGCTTACTTCCGGCAAGGATCTTTTAAACACCTTTCTCTATAATTCCCTTCAATAAGCTATTTTCTTGCTCAAGTGTAACTTGGCTAAGAGAATCATTAGTGGAATCAAGAGAACTACCAGAACCAACAATATTGGATTTAGCATGATTATTGTCACTACTAGAAGAAGAATCTTTCTTGCTCTTGTTGCTAGATTTTACTTGTGGCATGTAAGTAGACAAGAGTAAACGCTTGGCAATGTAAGAAGAACTTTTCTTCCGAAGATCATCATTGATTGCTTTTAAGAACTCATGCTCTTGCTCTAAATTGAGCTTTTCAAAGCGTAGCTTCTCATGAGTTTTTAAAAGCTCTCGATGATCCTCCAAGGTAGTTTCATGAGCTAACTTAAGAGTGTTTAGTTCTTTAGTTAGACGCTCAATCTCCTTCTTATCATTGTCATTCGTTTCATTTTGATTAGCATGATTAATAGCAGTTTCATCATAGTTTTCATCACTAGAGTTGTCAACAAGTAAATCATCATCACCTAGTAAATCATCTTCATCACTATTGAAATCAACATACTCGGGGTGTGATACTGTCGGTGTCAAAACCGGCGGATCTCGGGTAGGGGGTCCCGAACTGTGCGTCTATGGCTAATGGTAACAGGAGGTGGGGGACACAATGTTTACCCAGGTTCGGGCCCTCTCTATGGAGGTAATACCCTACTTCCTGCTTGATTGATCTTGATGATATGAGTATTACAAGAGTTGATCTACCACGAGATCGTTGAGGCTAAACCCTAGAAGCTAGCCTATGATTATGATTGTTTTTATCTATCGACTAGCCTGGCCTCGGTTTATATAATGCACCAGAGGCCTAGGATAACAAGAGTCCTAGCCAAATACGCCGGTGGGGAGGAGTCCTTGTCTTGATCGCCAAGTCTTGTGGAATCTTCCTTGTATGCGGCAGCTGTCCGAACTGGCCCATGAGTATACGGCCATGGGGGTCCTCGGCCCAATCTAACAGATCGGGAGATGACGTGGTGAGTACCCCCTAGTCCAGGACACCGACAGTAGCCCCCTGAACCGGTCTTCAAGTTAGGGACGCTCCTCGATTCTTCTGAACTGTTCTTCATCTTCGGTCGTCAGTCTTGAAAACTGGTTCAACAAATCTTCTCATCTTCGATCTTGAGGATCGCCGAAGTGCATCCAAAGAGTTTACACGTCGGGCATCCGAGGAGCCCTTTAAGTCTTCGGCCTTTATCAATGCCTTGTTATTTTTATGCCACGCCTCGGGTTTGAAGTTGTTCTCGTGCGGAGGTGTCCTCTTGCATCCGAGCCCCAACGCCGGACTGCATTCCAGGTATCCTTTGCTGCCAAGCACCAATGCCGGACTGTGTCCAAGCTCCAACGCCGGACTGTATCCAAGCTCCAACGCCGGACTATATCCGAGGTGTCATAGATCACCTTGGTTCAAAAAAGTTGAAGGAGTTTAGCCGAGCTTAATGCCGGAAATGCCCTCTATGGAGCCAGCCATTCAAATCCGAGCTTTATGTCGGACTACCTCCAAGGTGGTGCACCACCTCGGGCTTGGGCTGATTGTTTACGGATTTTATTTCCGACGTGCGTAAATTTATTAGCTGTCAACATGTATAACTAGTAGCCCTCAAGGTGTGTGTCGGTCTAAAACCCGAGATGCACCCGAAGGAAAATATGAAACCGCTGATCCTAGTAGCCCCTGAGACTCAGGTCGATGCGCGAAATCGGCCTGAGGATCAACTCCTAGCTCGGTAGCACACGTAGGAATGGAAACGCAGTGTAATATATTAGAGATAATAGTGATCGGCGAACGGGCCCTTGAGAGAGGGTCTTGAAAAGTTGCCGTAATATATTTAGTTGGACGCCGGATAGGTCCAAATGGTACCTATTGTTATCCGAAGACACGTTTGCCCATAGTTCGGTCAAGCCGAACACTTGGTAGTTGGAATTTTCTGCATTGAAATAGGCAATGCAGTGGCCCCCGAGACACTGGTCGGGTGGCAACACCAGATCAGGGGATCGATGTGCCCCTTTAATATTTGTAAATAATGAGCGCAAAGCCCAGTAGCCCCCGAGCCTTAATGTGGGCATGGGTGGCCGAATTAAGGATCGATATCCAGAGTAAAATCACAGATTATGTGTAATGATTCTATGTATCCAAGTACTTTACATCATTATTTTAACTCCATTGCGACCGTTTTATCAGTTGAAAGTGGCCCATCGTCGGCTTCTACCCCTTGGTAGATACTATGCAGGGTGTTTCCGCAATAACAAAACAACCCTTAGCCGACGTTTCGGTGCCCGAAGGCGGTTGTGTTAGCGGAAACGAGGCAATCAGATATGCGGGCTTTATAACTTTCGCTTAGTCATAGGAGCTTTATACTGGGGAAGCTAGCTATGAGCCCCCGGTTAGTGTTCGGCGACATCCGAGGTCAAGTCGTAAACACTTCGGCCAATGTTATGAACGACCTGTCATTTAACATAGTCATCGGATTGCCGACCAGTTTACGCCTATTGTGACAGTCAGTTTTCGGCTTTCTCCACTGAGGTGCTTAACCATGCGAGCTGGAAGCACAATCGCAGTGGTTCTCCCTTTGCACACCTAGCCGAACAAAGCGGAACGTAGGAGGCAAGCACAGGAGCCGGGCAACCCAACTATTGACCGAAGACACAATTCGAAACTGATGCATATATGGCAATATTCGAGAATGTTTTTGCCGAATCTCTAAAGGTGTCCGGCGTTGCACTACGAGACTAATGCTGGAAACACACAAATAGTTTAAAAGTGCCATAGGCTTGGAAAACCAAAAAACGTCAGTGAAAACCTGACGTCCGAACAAGATCAAGTGTTCGGTGCCAATCTGAAAATTGGACTTTAGGAAAAAAAGTGCTTCTGTCGTGCTTTAACATGACACATCCTATCTAAAGACTTCAAGCGGGTCAGCCTACGGCTTCAACCTCCTATCCTGAAGGCGGAGTACTTCTCATTAGGACAGTTTAGCAAACTAAACTCTAGCGGCTTTGAGAGGGAAACTAGGCTCCCCGGCTAGTGACCACACACTCGTGTCGAAAAAAGGAGTGATAAATAATAATAATAATAAAAATAAACTTTGCAACGACTAAGAAGAAGAATACTTATTATAAAATGGCTCATATAAATTTAAGATCCCCCAAGTGACTTGGGTAAAAGAATTTTAGGTATAATGATTCTATGTACCGAAGTACTTATATCATATCTGTGTTCACCTGAACTTTAAACGCGTCTTAACCGACCGTCGGCTTCTCCCTCTTCGGTCAAGAGCCGAAAAGTGCTATGTACTCCACCTGTCGAGAATATTGACGGTGTTTCTGATAACCAGGCAATCAGGCCATAAGGCTATAACAGACAAAGCGCGCTCAGGGAACTTATGCTATATTACTGATGAAATGTAAGAAGCATCTTCGAAGAAAATAGTACCCCCACCGATACCTTTCTTCGGTTGCTCATTGTTACTATGAGACTTGTGCAATAGATTTTTTTGTACTCATGAGTTCCGTTGTGTGCCGACCATAATTGAAAACAATAAGAGCGCTAGCTTTCGGCTTCACCCAGTCTGAGGTCCGGCTCGGATGACCCGATCGTGACAATCGTAGAGGTGCCCCCTTTACTCCCTAGCCGAACAATCGGGAACGTAGGGGTAAACACAGGAGCGAGGCAACCCAGCTTGCAAATCGCTTAAGTCAACATGGTGCATATTGTGGCGTAATACACGAACAAGGAACGAAGCCGTACAAGTATAATCATTTGCAAGAGGAAAGGCTTCATAAAGGAAGCCCCCAAGTAAACGGGGTATTTGAATTTGTGTGTCACAAACAAAGTTTTGACAAGGAAGTTTTTCACAAGCAACTTTTTTCCAAAAAAGTATAATGCTTAGTCGAACCGAACACATGTTAAAAATTTAAAACTTTGAGCATGAAGGCAACTTAGCTGGTTAATGTGTTCGGTATTGATGACGCGGTCCGAGCTTGATGCGGGACAAGGTTCCATCCCCCAAGCCGGTCCCGAGGTGGCGGAGCGAAGAGCTCGTCACTCCGAAGTGGTGATATAGCACGGTCAATGCAGGCTAGCAGAGTGATGCCGAAGTCCCCGGCATGGGGTAATGAAGTGTTGACGAAGCCCCCCGTCCAGCCGAGGTGACGTGGTATGTCAGTACGCCGAGTTGACGATACTGCCCAACCCGGATCATTTTCTTGTGCACAAAAAATAGTGCAAACCGGAGATAATAGTAATAATAATAAAAAATCATTGCATAATAAATAATTTATACAAAGTGAGTAATAAAAGAAATATGGCCTGGTGCCGAAGTCAATGTCGATGCAGGGCGTCGGCGTGATGCGGTAAAGGCGTGGCAAAGCCTGAATTCACAGGTCGGTCCGAGTTCCGGATGCGGCGTTCGCCGGACTATGTACGAAAACTGACTGAACCACCATGCGACCGTCGTTAATGCGGCCACCATTTGATAGACCTGCGTACATATGATGGACAAACCAGAGTAATAATTCCTTGGGAAAAATGAACCCAAACAAGCAAAAAATACTAGGATTAATAGCACCTGGTTTATTTGTTGTAGCAATCCGAAGAAAGGTGATTCCAAAATTGGGACTCGATCCGCACACCCATTGCCTGATGGGCGATAAAGCGACGGCATGGCGATGCTGGCAAAGGTTGGCTTCGCCGAGGCAAAGCCCTCGGTCCAGCTAACGTGACGGAGCTGGTCGGCTAGTGACGCTGAAGTCTCCGGAGTAGGTTGATGAAGAGATGGCGAAGCCCCCGGTCCAGCCGAGATGTCGAAGCCTCGATGTCAGCCGATGAGTCGAAGTAGGTCGGTGTGATGGACACCGGCTTGAAGGAGCAACAGTGCGGCCCTGCCGATGCAGGCCGTGACGTGGTCAATGCTGGCTTGATGAAGTGACCGTGCGGCGATGCCGGTGTGCCCGCTTCGTGTAATCCGTGGGGCGGCGATGTTGGTGATGATTTATCCTTCGCGATGCCGAACTCTTGTTCGGCTTGCCGAGATGATGATCCGAAGAAGTTGAGCTTGGCTCAACAAAGTGACGACGTGTCTAGCGCAGGTCGGCAGCCGTGGAGCAATATTGCCGCACTGGTCTGACACCAGCATGATGGTGAAGATCATGTTCAAAAGATTTTAAAGTTAGTGGGATGTGTTCGGGAACAAAACACAATACCCCATACAAAACTTCCTTCAAAAAGGATGTCCGAAATCCCGTTCATAAAAAAGACGAACTCGGGTCGGATTCGTTTTCGTGCAGAAAACAGAACCGAAAGTGATGCACTAATCGGAAGGTTCCCGAAGTTTGGACGGTCGGATCGAGCTGAAATTTTGAGGGGTGGTGGATATAGGAATTCCGCAGCCGATCAACGGTTGGACTTCCAAAGGACGTCCGAGCTAGAAGCTGGACACCACGCCCTAAATTCGTCCAGATTCCCGTCCAGATTTGACAGGGCTCCGGTGTACGCGGATTGCCAGAGATTCCTCCATCGGAACTCGACGAAATTTTCCAGGGTTGTTGTAGACTCAATTCCGCACAATTCTACCGAATCAATCGTTAAAACGACACTTGAGGAGGCGGTGGCGGCGGATACAAGTTCGTTGTCCAGAAAAACAGCATGGTCGCCCGAGGGCAATGTTGACGTTGAGCCCCCGGGCTCCCTGGATGATTCCTCCATGATCTTGATAGAGATCGGAGTTGATGTTGATGAAGGACCTCATCCGAACATGACGATCGGAGGTAGGGCGCAGTCCTCGGTCCAGCCAAGGTGACCAGCCGAGCCGGTGACGAAGAAGCCGACGTCGCAGTTGATCTGCAGTCGAGCCATTGATCCTTTTGCCGATCACACAGCGGAACTCTCAATGAAAGCACCAATGTCGGTGTCAAAACCGGCGGATCTCGGGTAGGGGTCCCGAACTGTGCGTCTAAGGCTAATGGTAACAGGAGGCGGGGGACACAATGTTTACCCAGGTTCGGGCCCTCTCTATGGAGGTAATACCCTACTTCCTGCTTGATTGATCTTGATGATATGAGTATTACAAGAGTTGATCTACCACGAGATCGTTGAGGCTAAACCCTAGAAGCTAGCCTATGATTATGATTGTTTTTATCTATCGACTAGCCTGGCCTCGGTTTATATAATGCACCAGAGGCCTAGGATAACAAGAGTCCTAGCCGAATACGCCGGTGGGGAGGATTCCTTGTCTTGATCGCCAAGTCTTGTGGAATCTTCCTTGTATGCGGCAGCTGTCCGAACTGGCCCATGAGTATACGGCCATGGGGGTCCTCGGCCCAATCTAACAGATCGGGAGATGACGTGGTGAGTACCCCCTAGTCCAGGACACCGACAGATACCTTGGGGCCTTTAGCCATGAAGCATCTTCCAATTCCTTCATTTGGTGAGTCAAATATGTCATAGGAGTTGGATGACACAAGTGCAAGACCGGCAACACCTTCATCTTGAGTATATTCAGAGTTGGAGTGATAACTTCTCTCGGAGTAGTTGTCGGAGTCAGAACCGGATACCCATTCACCAACATGAGCTTGATGTCTTCGTCTTGTGTAGCTCTTTGATGACTTTTCCTTCCTTTCCGAATCCTTGCTTCTGCGAGAGGATCTTCATTCATAACGATCATCTCTACTCCTTCTCTCTCTTGGTGGTGATTCATCTCTTTTACTTCTCCTTTTAGGTGAGTCTTCTCTTCTTTTGTAGGGAGCCATACACTCATTGGAGTAGTGTCCGGGTCTTCCACAATTGTAGCAATTGCGATCACGACTAGAAGATCTTTTGTCATTGTAGGACCTTGACTTGGAACTTCTCTCTTTGCTTCTACTCTTGTAGAACTTGTTGAAGTTCTTCACCATTAAGCTCAATTCTTCATTGAAGACTTGTTTTTCACTTGATGTTGTAGGAGCATCACATGAAGCTTTATAAGCACCATTAGACTTGTTGTGAAGCTCTTCCTTATCCTTGAGTGACATCTCATGAGCAACAATTCTCCCAATGACTTACGTTGGCTTGAGATCTTTGTAATTGGGCATCATTTGGATCAAGGTGCACACAGTACCATATTTTCCATCCAAGGCTCTTAAGATCTTCTTGATGATGAATCTGTCGGTCATCTCTTCGCTTCCTAAGCTGGAAATCTCATTTGTGATGAGAGCAAGCCTAGAATACATTTCAGCGACTCCTTCACCATCCTTCATTCTAAACTTGTCAAGTTGACTTTGAAGCACATCCAATTTGGATCCCTTGACAGACTCGGTACCTTCGTGCATATCAACCAAAGTTTCCCAAATTTCCTTTGCATTCTCAAGACGGCTGATTTTGTTGAATTCTTCGGTGCACAATCCGTTGAAGAGGATATCGCAAGCTTGACCATTGTATTGCAACATCTTCAATTCTTCCGCGGTTTGCTTCACGATTCGGCTCTCTTCCATTTTTGAAGAATTCACCTTGCAAACCAATACACACAATAGCCCAAACGGCAGGGTTATGTCCAAGAATATGCATTTTCATCTTATGCTTCCAACTAGCAAAATTAGTACCATCAAAGTAAGGACCTCTACCATGGTAATTTCCCTCTCTAGACGCCATACTCTCCTAGGTTGTGAAACCAAGGCTATGATCACCAAAGCTATGGAAATCAAGGCAAATGGAGACCAAAGCTCTGATACCACTTGTAGGATCGAAAGTAGGTCTAGAGGGGGGTGATTAGACTACTTGACCAAATAAAAATCTTACCTTTTCCCAATTTTAAGTCTTGGCAGATTTTATCAACTTAGCACAAGTCAAGCAATCAACCTACACATGAAATTCTAAGAGTGTAGCAGTGGAGAGAAAAACATTGCATATGAAGGTAAAGGGAAGGGTTTGGAGAAGGCAGACGCAATGTACACATGGAGTTTTTTGGCATGGTTCCGATAGGTGGTGCTACGTACATCCACGTTAATGGAGACTTCAACCCACGAAGGGTAACGGCTGCGCGAGTCCACGGAGGGCTCCACCCACGATGGGTCCATGAAGAAGCAACCTTGTCTATCCCACCATGGCCATCGCCCACGAAGGACTTGCCTCACTTGGGTAGATCTTCACGAAGTAGGCGATCTCCTTGCCCTTACAAACTCCTTGGTTCAACTCCACAATCTTGACGGAGGCTCCCAAGTGACACCTAACCAATCTAGGAGACACCACTCTCCAAAAGGTAATAGATGGTGTGATGATGATGAACTCCTTGCTCTTGTGCTTCAAATGATAGTCTCCCCAACACTCAACTCTCTCTCACAAATTTGGCTATGGTGGAAAGATGATTTGAGTGTAAAGCAACTTGGGGAAGGCTAGAGATCAAGATTCTTGTGGTTGGATTGGAATGTCTTGGTCTCAACACATGAGTAGGTGGTTCTCTCTCAGAAAATGAGTAGTGGAAGTGTAGGCACGTTCTGATGGCTCTCTCTCAAATGGAGAAGGGGGTGGAGGGGTATATATAGCCTCCACACAAAATCCAACCGTTACACACATTTGACCCAACTCGGTCAGACTGAATAGAAGAACTAGGTGAGACCGATTCAGTTCAAAATGTGAACGTTAGGAACCTCGGTGGGACCGATGAGATCAACTCGGTGGGACCGATGTTCTAGGGCTAGGGCAAAACCTCATCTCAGTGAGACCGATCGCATGAACTCGGTGGGACCGATTTCAGCAATGAGCAGACAGAGACTTGGTCAAGCAAACTCGGTGGGACTGATCGCTCCTTTTGGTGAGACCGAAATGTTACGAAGGGGAAACAGAGAGTTTGCAATGTGAACTCGGTGGGACTGATCGCTCATTTCAGTGAGATCGAAACGTTACGAAGGGAAACAGAGAGTTTGCAATGCCATCTTGGTGAGACCAAGAGCCATATTGGTGTGACCGAATTGACTAGGGTTTCTGGCAGTGGCTATGTCAACAGAACTCCGTGGCGCCGGATAGATCAAATCGGTGGGGCCGAGTTGGACTTTAGCTTTTGGACATATTTGGAAATGAGAAAATGGCTGAGGGTTTTGGAGCAATACCATTAAGCACTTTGAGCAAGCAGACCATTAAGCAACACCTCATCCCCTTTTAATAGTATTGGCTTTCCTATGGACTCAATGTGATCTTGGATCACTAAAATGAAAATGAAGAGTCTTGAGCCTTTGCCAATCTTTGTCCTTAGCATTTTGAGGGGTCCACATCTCTAGTCCATGCCATGCCAATCATTGAACTTTCTGAAATATTTAACTTGAATGGGTATTAGTTCAATGATCTATATGTTGTTATGAATTACCAAAACCACCCAGGGATTAGTTGCACTTTCAAGTTTGACATTTCTTTTCCGAAGCCGGAAGAGGGAATTGAAAACCTCCAATAGTGATTGTCATAACCTTTTCAATAGAATTTTTACTATTCACATTGTTTGTTTCTTCAGAAAGTATACTATATGCTCATTATTGTTGACATGGAAACTGACCTTGCTTTTGTTGCAACCAATAACAGCCCCTTCAGTATTCAGAGAAGGTCTGCCAAGGATAACCTACATGTTGTATTTCTCGGGCATATCAAGAATAACAAAGTCTGTTAAGATAGTGACATTAGCAACAATAAAGGGAACATCCTCACAAATACCGATGGGTATAGCAGTTGATTTATTAGCCATTTGCAAAGAAATTTTGGTAGGTGTCAACTTATTCAAGTCAAGTCTTCTATATAGAGAAAAAGGCATAACACTGACACCAGCTCCTAAGTCACAAAAAGCAATTCTAACACAATTGTTTTTGATAGAGCATGTGAAAGATAGTGAATGTCGCCTAGAGGGGGGTGAATAGGCGCTTTAAAATAATTACGGTTGAGGCTTGAACAAATGCGGAATAAACCTAGCGGTAATTTGTCAAGCACAAAACCTACAACAACTAGGCTCACCTATGTGCACCAACAACTTATGCTAAGCAAGAAAAACTACTTAGGTGATAGCAAGATATATGACAAGAAACAATATGGCTATCACAAGGTAAAGTGCATAAGTAAAGGGCTCGGGTAAGAGATAACCGAGGCACGCGAAGACGACGATGTATCCCGAAGTTCACACCCTTGCGGATGCTAATCTCCGTTTGGAGCGGTGTGGAGGCACAATGCTCCCCAAGAAGCCACTAGGGCCACCGTAATCTCCTCACGCCCTCGCACAATGCAAGATGTCGTGATTCCACTAAGGGACCCTTGAGGGCGGTCACCGAACCTGTACAAATGTCAACCCTTGGGGGCGGTCACCGAACCCGTACACTTTGGCAACCCTTGGGGGCGGTCACCGGAACCCGTCAAATTGCTTGGGGCGATCTCCACAACCTAATTGGAGACCCCGACGCTTGCCCGGAGCTTTACGCCACAATAATTGAGCTCCGAACACCACCAACCGTCTAGGGCGCCCAAGCACCCAAGAGGAACAAGCTCAAGGGCACCAAGCACCCAAGAGTAATAAGCTTCTCAACTTGTAACTTCCACGTATCACCGTGGAGAACTCAAACCGATGCACCAAATGCAATGGCAAGGGCACACGAAGTGCCCAAGTCCTTCTCTCTCAAATCCCACCGAAGCAACTAATGCTAGGGAGAAAAAAAAGAGGAAGAACAAGAAGGAGAACACCAAGAACTCCAACATCTAGATCCAAGGGGTTCCCCTCACAAAGAGGAGAAAGTGATTGGTGGAAATGTGGATCTAGATCTCCTCTCTCTTTTCCCTCAAAAACTAGCAAGAATCCATGGAGGGATTGAGAGTTAGCAAGCTCGAAGAAGGTCAATAATGGGGGAAGAACACGAGCTCAAAGGATGAGGTTCATTGGGGAAGAAGACCCCCTTTTATAGGAGGGGGAAAATCCAACCGTTATGTGCTCAGCCTGCACACGAGCGGTACTACCGCTCCACGAGCGGTACTACCGCTCGGGCGGAAGAAGCAGGGAAACGGATCAACAAAACATGAACCTTGGGGCGGTAGTACCGCTTATAAGTGGTACTACCGCTCACCCCAGCGGTACTACCGCTTATAGGCGGAACTACCGTGTCTTACTGCCGCGCGACTACCGCTAAAGCCGACACGAAAAGAGCAGACCCAAAATCGAGGCGGTAGTACAGCGGTACTGGAGCGGTACTACCGCTTGACGCTACAAGTGGTACTACCACTGCCACCGCGGTACTACCGCTTGACGCTACAAGCGGTACTACCGCTGCCACCGCGGTACTACCGCAGGGAGAAAAACAGAACTGCCAAAACTTCTTCATATGAGCTCCGAATTGAGCAAACTCAAGCTTGTTGGTTATAGTAAGAAGAGGCAGGGGAGGTATGCCAACAAATAGAGGAGTGAAACCTCCAACCGAGAAGAACCGGCATAACCTCCAACATCGAAAACATCATAGAAGATGTGAGTGAACTCCGTTTTTGATGAACTCGAGCTTGTCATCAAGATGACCATAAGCTCCAAAACTCACAAAGAGAAGAACCAAACAAGCACCAATAAAGATGATGCAAGGATGCAATGGTTTGAGCTCTCTATGAACGATACGATCAAGCTACTCATCGAGAGCCCCCCATGATAGTACGGCAATCGATCCTATAACCCGGTCTCCCAACTACCATCATGAGACCGGTAAAATAGAAAACCTATCAAGAGCAAACCTTTGCCTTGCACATGGTCCACTTGAGCTAGATGATGACGATCTGGACTCCCTAAAGATGGACCACCTTTCTTGATTGCGTTGGCTCGATGAAGACTAGTTGATTGCTCCCCCATACTCCACTATGGGTGAGCCACCCTTCCGCACATCTTCACAAGTCCATTGTCACCACAATGGCTTCAAGCATTTGATCTCTTCGTGATGCTTTACTTGAACTTGCTCGGTTCACTTGAACTTGCACACCACAACCTAACCCCACAAAGAACTCTCACAAAGACCATGGGTTAGTACACAAAGCGTAATTGACAATGCTTACCATACCATGGGATCGCTTGATCCCTCGGTACATCTTGTGCGCTTTGTGTGTTGATCAACTTGATTCACTCTTGACTTAGTCTTGATCAACCTTGACTCTTTCCAACTCTCTTCATTTGGATGATGTCTTGAAGGTAAACATGAATGATCACACAATCTTCTTCTTCAAGACATGCTTGCAATAAGCTCAAATCTCACATGACCAATCTTTGGATAATTCCTTAATAACACCTTGGTCACCACATAAACTCCTTGAAACCAACACATGGACTTCAAGAAATCCTATGGACAAATCCTTCAAATATAACTCAAGGCAACCATTAGTCCATAGAGATTGTCATCAATTACCAAAACCAAACATGGGGGCACCGCATGTTCTTTCAGCATGGTATACTAGGTATTCATGGATCTCCTAACTTTTGAGGTATTTTTCCTTCAAACGAATAATTTGGAAGCATAGTAGAAATTTTAGTCTCTGGTATTTTCCTTTTATTAGTGACAATATCTTTCATGTATTTACTATATGGAGGCATTTTCGTAATATCTGCTAAGGGTGTTCTCAGATACAAAGTTCTAAGCATTTCAACAAAGCGATTAAAAGCCTCTTCATCTCTATATTTCACAGCCTTACTAGGAAATGACATAGGTTTTTGAACCCACGGTTCCCTTTCTTTACCATGTTTCCTAGCAATAAAGTATCTTTTATTAGATTCTTTATTATTGTCAGTGGAGCATCCATATGATCATCGTTAGCATCATAATTATCATTATCACAAGGTCTATGCTCATTACCAGACTGTGTTTCAACATCAGAAATAGAAACATCATTAGGAATCTCAGAAGGTTTTCTATAATAGGTTCACTAGCATGCAAGGTTCTATGTTTATTCTTTTTCTTCTTCCTAGGTGAACTGGGTGCATCATTATTAATTATCTGAAAATCTTGCTGAATCTTTTAGGATGTCCTTCAGGATATAGAGGATCCTGAGTCATTTTACCTCCTCTAGTCATTACTCTAACAACATGATCATTCATTTTGTTGTTCATCTCATTAAGCAAATCATTTTGTGATTTAGAAACTTGTTCTAGCTAAGTTTGAGCCATAGATGCATGTTTACATAAGCCTTTAACATCATTAGCAATTCTAAAAATTATATCAATAAAGCATTCAATGACGATAGCATTATGTTTCAATTGATCACTAATTTTCATATTGAAGTTTTCTTAACAATAAAATTATCAAAATCATCCAAACACTGACTAGGAGACTTATTATAAGGGATATCACCTTCATCAAATCTATAAAAATCTATAAAGACAATTTACCTCCACTACCTGTGTCAGGATATCAAGTCCATGTATTTCTTCAATAGGTGGTAAATTCTTAACATCTTCAGCTTTAATACCCTTTTCTTTCATAGATTTCTTTGCTTCTTGCACATCTTGTGGACTGAGGAATAGAATACCTCTCTTCTTAGGAGTTGGTTTAGGTGGTGATTCATGAAGTGTCCAATCATCGTCATTTCTCAATATGTTATTTAGTAACTCTTGAGCCTATTCAACAATTTGTTCCTGAAAACACAACCAGCACAACTATCTAGGTAGTCCCTAGAAGCATCGATTAGTCCATTATAAAAGGTATCAAGTATTTCATTGTTCTTAAGAGGATGATTAGGCAAAGCATTTAATAGTTGGAGAATACTCCCCCAAGCTTGAGGAAGATGCTCTTCCTCGGATTGCACAAAATTATATATTTCCTATAAGGCAGCTTGTTTCTTATGAGCAGGAAAATATTTTTTGGTGAAGTAAGATATTATATCACGGGGACTACGCACACAACCAGGAGCAAGACTATTAAACCATTATTTAGCATCACCCTTTAATGAGAAAGGAAACAACTTAAGAATATAGTAGTAGCGAATTTTTTCATCTTGAGTAAATAAGAGCATCTCCATTAGTCCCCCCAAGAAGCCTTCCCCAGGCACTTTTTCACCGACGGCGAGGAAAATTCCTCCCACTCGTCACCCCAAGAGCACAGTTTTTGCTGGATTCGAGGAAAAATACGGCCGGCGCGCCCAGGCGAAACCCAGCCCCCCGGGAGGCAGCTGGGGACGCCGGCACTCTCATTTTGCATGCAAATGGTCCACTTTCAGTGTCCCAACACCCTCTCTCCTCTCTCTCTCTCCCTCTCTTTTCTGCAGGCCCACCCACGTGCTCACACTCCCCCATCCCCCACCCACCGAAGCAGGCGCGCACGGGACGGGACGGGCATGGCGAGCAGGGCGCCGGAGCTGGGGCACGAGCGAGGCGTCACGACGGGCGGGCGCCGGAGCTCGCGGGGAGGGAGGGAGCCGGAGCAGGGAGGTGGGGAGGGCGCCGGAGCAGGGAGGCGGAGAGCTTGTCCATGGCGTCCTGTTCTCGACGAGCCCAAGCTGCGTCACGGGCCTCCCCTGCAGTGCTCCTCCTCCACGCACCGTCTCGTCCTCGACTCCAGCACCGGGGGCCCGCGCCGCTGATACGTCTCCAACGTATCTATAATTTTTTATTGTTCCATGCTATATTATATTCTGTTTTGGATGATTAATGGGCTTTATTATACACTTTTATATTATTTTTGGGACTAACCTATTAACCAGAGGCCCAGCCCAAATTGTCGTTTTTTTGCCTATTTCAGTGTTTCGAAGGAAAAGGATATCAAACGGAGTCCAAATGGAATGAAACCTTCGGGAACGTGATTTTCGAAACAAACGTGATCCAAAGGACTTGGAGTCTACGTAAAGCAATCAACAAGGAGAGCACGAGGTAGGGGGCACGCCCACCTCCCCCAGACGCGCCCTCCACCCTCATGGGGCCCACGTTGCTCCACCGACGTACTTCTTCCTCCTATATATACCCATACACCCTGGAAACATCATATACGGAGCCAAAACCCTAATTCCACCGCCGCAACCTTCTGTACCCGTGAGATCCCATCTTGGGGCCTTTTCCGGCGTCTTGCCGGAGGGGGCATTGATCACGGAGGGCTTCTACATCAACACCATAGCCTCTCCGATGATGTGTGAGTAGTTTACCTCAGACCTTCGGGTCCATAGTTATTAGCTAGATGGCTTCTCTCTCTTTGGATCTCAATACAAAGTTCTCCTCGATCTTCTTGGAGATCTATTTGATGTAACTCTTCTTTTGCGGTGTGACTATCGAGACCGATGAATTGTGGGTTTATGATCAAGTTTATCTATGAACAATATTTGAATCTCCTCTGAATTCTTTTTGGTTATCTTTGCAAGTCTCTTCGCATTATCAGTTTGGTTTGGCCTACTAGATTGATCTTTCTTGCAATGGGAGAAGTGCTTAGCTTTGGGTTCAATCTTGCGGTGTCCTTTCCCAGTGACAGTAGGGGCAGCAAGGCACATATGGTATTGTTGCCATCAAGGATAAAAAGATGGGGTTTATATCATATTGCATGAGTTTATCCCTCTACATCATGTCATCTTGCTTAAAGCATTACTCTGTTCTTTTGAACTTAATACTCTAGATCCATGCTGGATAGCGGTCGATGTGTGGAGTAATAGTAGTAGATGCAGAATCGTTTCGGTCTACTTGTCGCGGACGTGATGCCTATATACATGATCATACCTAGATATTCTCATAACTATGCTGAATTCTATCAATTGCTCGACAGTAATTTGTTCACCCACCGTAATACTTATGCTCTTGAGAGAAGCCACTAGTGAAACCTATGGCCCCGGGGTCTATTTTCCATCATATTAATCTCCTGTCAACAAGCTATTTCTGGCGCCGTTTATTTTGTTTTCTTTACTTTTAGTCTTTAACATAAAAATACCAAAAATATTATCTTATCATCTCTATCAGATCTCACTCTCGTAAGTGACCGTGAAGGGATTGGCAACCCCTTTATCGCGTTGGTTGCGAGGTTCTTATTTGTTTGTGTAGGTGCATGGGACTCGAGCGTGGCCTCCTACTGGATTGATACCTTGGTTCTCAAAAACTGAGGGAAATACTTACGCTACTTTAATGCATCACCCTTTCCTCTTCAAGGGAAAACCAACACAGTGCTCAAGAGGTAGCAAGAAGGATTTCTGGCGCCGTTGCCGGGGAGGCTTATGCCAAGTCAAGTCAAGATTTGACTCCCAGCAACTAGCCATTTCTGGCGCCGTTGCCGGGGAGTCTACGCACAAGTCAAGACATACCAAGTACCCATCACAAACTCTTACCCCTCGCATTACATTATTTTCCATTTGCCTCTCGTTTTCCTCTCCCCCACTTCACCCTTGCCATTTTATTCGCCCTCTCTTTTCCGTTCGCCTCTTTTTCGCTCGCTTCTTGTTTGCTCGTGTGTTGGTTTGCTTGCTTGTCACTATGGCTCAAGATAATACTAAATTGTGTGACTTTACCAATACCAACAACAATGATTTTCTTAGCACTCCGATTGCTCCTCTTACCGATGCTGAATCTTGTGAAATTAATGCTCCTTTGTTGAATCTTGTCATGAAAGATCAATTCACCGGCCTTCCTAGTGAAGATGCCGCTACCCATCTGAATAGCTTCATTGATTTGTGTGATATGCAAAAGAAGAAAGATGTGGATAATGATATTGTTAAATTGAAGCTATTTCCTTTTTCGCTTAGAGATCGTGCTAAAGCTTGGTTTTCGTCTTTGCCTAAAAATAGTATTGATTCTTGGAATAAGTGCAAAGATGCTTTTATCTCTAAGTATTTTCCTCCCGCTAAAATCATCTCTCTTAGAAACGATATTATGAATTTTAAGCAACTTGATCATGAACATGTTGCACAAGCTTGGGAGAGAATGAAATTAATGATACGTAATTTCCCTACTCATGGTTTGAATTTATGGATGATTATACAAAAAATTATGCCGGATTGAATTTTGCTTCTAGAAATCTTTTAGATTCGGCCGCGGGAGGCACTTTTATGGAAATCACTTTAGGAGAAGCTACTAAACTCCTAGATAATATTATGGTTAATTATTCTCAATGGCATACTGAAAGATCTACTAGTAAAAAGGTGCATGCGATAGAAGAAATTAATGTTTTGAGTGGAAAGATGGATGAACTTATGAATTATTTGCTAATAAGAGTGTTTCTTCTAATCCTAATGATATGCCCTTGTCTACCTTGATTGAGAATAATAATGAATCTATGGATGTGAATTTTGTTGGTAGGAATAATTTTGGTAACAACGCGTATAGAGGAAACTTTAATCCTAGACCGTATCCTAGTAATTCCTCTAATAATTATGGTAATTCCTACAACAACTATTATGGAAATCTTAATAATATGCCCTCTGAA
The DNA here is from genome assembly GCF_018294505.1 of Triticum aestivum. Taxonomy (NCBI): domain Eukaryota; kingdom Viridiplantae; phylum Streptophyta; class Magnoliopsida; order Poales; family Poaceae; genus Triticum; species Triticum aestivum. Next base: position 293,043,454 of record NC_057796.1, read on the forward strand.
TTTGAGATTAGTGTTAAATAATTTATGAATTCGCAAAAGAATTTCAATGCTTTGCTTGAAGAAAAATTGCTTCAAGTTGACGAATTGGCTAGGAACGTTGGTAGAATTTCTCTTAATGTTGATTCTTTGAAACTTAGATCTATTCCACCTAAGCATGATATCAATGAGTCTCTCAAAGCTATGAGAATTTCCATTGATGAGTGCAAAGAAAGGACCGCTAGGATGCGTGCTAAGAAAGATTGCTTTGTGAAAGCGTGTTCTTCTAATTTTTGTGAGAATAAAGATGAAGATCTAAAAGTTATTGATGCCCCCTATTAAATCTTCGTTTTGCAATATGAATCTTGATAATGATGGGACTGGAGATGAGACACCTTTACCTAGAAGGCGTTCCAAAAATTCGGAGTTTTTAGACCTTGATGCTAAAATTGGTAAAAGTGGGATTGAAGAGGTCAAAACTTTAGATATCAATGAACCCGCTATCTTGGATTTCAAGGAATTTAATTATGATAATTGCTCTTTGATAGATTGTATTTCCTTGTTGCAATCCATGCTAAATTGTCCTCATGCTTATAGTCAAAATAAAGCTTTTACTAAACTTATCGTTGATGCTTTAATGCAATCTTATGAAGAAAAACTTGAGTTGGAAGTTTCTATCCCTAGAAAACTATATGATGAGTGGGAACCTACTATTAAAATTAAAATTAAAGATCATGAATGCTATGCTTTGTGTCACTTGGGTGCTAGTGTTTCCACGATTCCAAAAACTTTGTGTGATTTGTTAGGTTTCCGCGAATTTGATGATTACTCTTTAAATTTACACCTTGCGGATTCCACTATTAAGAAACCTATAGGAAGAATTAATGATGTTCTTATTGTTGCGAATAAGAACTATGTGCCCGTAGATTTTATTGTTCTTGATATAGATTGCAATCCTTCATGTCCTATTATTCTTGGTAGACCTTTCCTTAGAACGATTGGTGCAATTATTGATATGAAGGAAGGAAATATTAGATTCCAATTTCTGCTAAGGAAAGGCATGGAACACTTCCCTAGAAAGAAAATTAAATTACCATATGAATCTATTATGAGAGCCACTTATGGATTGCGTACCAAAGATGGCAATACATAGATCTATCCTTGTTTTTATGCCTAGCTAGAGGCCGTGGCGGAGGCGCAGGGCTCGAGCATCGCGGGCTTGGACATGGCGCCGGGCGGCCCCGTACAGGCGACCGCGGCGAGGAGGAGCAGGAGGAGGAGGCGGGTCGGGGAACGCGCCGTCGCCGTCGCCGGCCAGCCTGCCAGAGCCATGTCCGCGCTTCATCGCCACCGAGTAGGGATCCGCTAGCCAGGGTGGTTCGCGTGGTGGTGGTGGCTGGGTATGGGCAATGAGTAGATAAATATCCATCCCCAGGCTTAGTTTTTCGCCGGCAGCCCCCCAGGCGGCGGAAAAAATGCCTCCTGGGGGGCTCAACGGCTGGAGATGCTCTAAGGTGCCAATGTCATTTAGTTTAGTAAGATGTGCCACAACAGTTTCAGATTCATAACCATGAAAAGGATCGGATTCTACTAGAGTAATAAGTTCATGTTCAACAGAGAATTGATAATCCTTATCAGCAACAAAGATAAGATAGGTTGCAAACTTAGGATCACATATCATTATTTCTATCATAGCCTTTTCTTTCAGCTTACTCAGTAACTTCTTAAGATCCTCCCTATCATTACAAGCAAGAAGTTCTCTAGCAATCTCCCCATCCATAGCATAACCCACAGGTACATTTGGCATTTTAATTATAGTAGGAGTGCTAGGCATAGCAGGTGAATCATAATTTTCATCAGTTTCATCATTTTCAAGTTCTTTAGCTTTAGCAAATTGTTCATCAAGAAGTTCACCTAGTGGCACAGTTTCAGCAAGCAAGTGATACGTCTCCAACGTATATATAATTTTTGATTGTTTCATGATATAATATTATCAATCTTATATGCTTTATATGCATTTTTATGCTATTTTATATCATTTTTGGGAACTAACCTATTAACCCAGTGCCTAGTGCCAGTAGCTCTTTCCTGCTTGTTTTTGGTTTCCAGAAAATCAGTACCAATCGGAGTCCAAACGCTATGAAACTTTTTGGCGATTTTTTTCTTGACAAAATAGACCCTAGAAGCTTCGGGAGGAGACCAGACGACAAAAGAGGAGACGGCAAGGCAACAAGGCACGCCCAGGGGGTAGGGCGCGCCCTTTTACCTATTGGGCCCCCTATGGCTCCGTATGACCTAATTCCACTTCTATAAATTCTCAAATATTGGGAAACCCCTACAGAGCCACCCAAAATATTTTTTCTGCCCATCGCAAGCTTATGTTCTTATGTGATCCCATCTAGAGGCCTTTTCCGGTACTCTGTCGGAGGGGGAATCGATCACAGAGGGCTTCTACATCATCCTTGTTGCCTTTCGATGATGCGTGAGTAGTTCACCACAGACCTATGAGTCCATAGCTAGTATCTAGATGGCTTCTTCTCTCTCTTTGATCTTCAATACAATGTTCTCATTGATATCCTTGGAGTTCTATCCGATGTAATCTTATTTTGCAGTGTGTTTGTTGGGATTCGATGAATTGTGGGTTTATGATCAGTTGGAAGTAATTCAGCCTTTTTTGAAATTTATTATGCATGATTATGATAGATTTGTATTTCTCTTCTACCTATCCGTTTGGTTTGGCCAACTAGATTGATTTATCTTCAGTAGGAGAGGTGCTTTTTAGTCGGTTCAATCTTGTGGTATCTTCACCTCGTGGCAGAAGGGGTTGCGAGGCACATATTTGTATTGTTGCTACTAAGGATAAAACGATGGGGTTTATTCATATTGCTTGAGTTTACTTTGTCTACATCATGTCATCTTGCTTAGAGCGTTACTTTGTTTTTCATGAACTTAATACCATAGATGCATGCTAGATAGCGGTAGATTGGTGGAGTAATAGTAGTAGATGCAGGCAGGAGTCGGTCTACTTGTCACGGACGTGATGCCTATAAGTGTGATCATTGCCATGAATAACGTCATAACTATGCACTTTTCTATCAATTGCCCAACAGTAATTGTCTACCCGCCGTATGCTATTGTTTCGAGAGAGAGAAGCCTCTAGTGAAAACTATGGCCCCTGGGTCTACTTAATCATATTATAAAAACCAAAAATGCCTTGCTGCAATTTATATACTTTTCTTTTGTTTTGCAATTTACCTATCTACCTATACAAGATTTAATCCTTGCAAGGCTGCAGTTATCCTCACACCACCATCTCTGCTGAACATCCTGGAACCTGTTCACGCTGAACCTTCCTTCTCTGACGGCACCATTTCGTCGGACCACACTCTGTCAGAAACACTTGTTCAGATAATTCTTCAATGAATACTGGCCCAATTCGCAAGGACAGAAAGAAGAAAATTCAAGAGATTGATGAATCCACCCTGCACCGCAGCACTCGCACCAACAAGTATGATGGCTTCAAAGCCCCATCAATGGCAGAAGGGCGTGCAACCAAGAGCAAGGTTAAAGCACGCCAGGTTCCTGAGGCCCCCAACCAGAGCAACACCACTTCTGCAGGACAGAGTCCAGTGCCTCCTCCAACTCCCATCCCTCTGCTCCAGATGATTGGCCCTGTCAGGTGTGGTGTTCAGGTGGAAGACCTCTCCGAAGACAACCTTATGGGTGATCAGGAGAACTCGGCTTCTTCCTCCAACTGATCTTCACCAGGATGCCCCCCAAGCAGCAGTGGAACGTGCTTGTCTGGAATGTGCGAGGAATAAACTCTGACAACAAGTTACTAGCTATTAGAAATGCCATCGATGCTTGTGGTTGTGATGTGCTCTGCTTGCAAGAAACTAGACGCATGCATTTTGATTTGGCCTTCCTTAAAACCTTCTGCCCTAAACGATTCGATAAATTTTCCTATGTTCCTTCTCGTGGGGCTTCTGGAATGGCTCCAATTTTGATGGATCAGTCTGTTTTTCTGATCTCTACACTCTTGGGGTTTCATTTACTTCCAAAGTCTCTGGCAATGTTTGGACCTTGTATAATATCTATGGGCCATGCCAAGGCGATGACCGTACACTCTTTACAAAGTAGTTATATGATCTAGTTATACCAGACTCTGAAGATTGGTTGCTCGTGGGTGATTACAATTTCATTCGGTCTTCTGAAAATAGAAACAAGGCAGGGGGATGTAAATGACATACTAATGTTTAATGATATAATCCGTGCACAAGAAATGGTCGAATTGCCTCTCAAAGGCCGTTCTTATACGTGGAGCAATATGTAGGACAATCCGCTCCTTGAATAACTCGACTGTTTTTTCTCCTCATGTCACAGGATGCAATCCTTTCCAAATACAATTGTAACGACTATGGGGAAACCCATTTCTGATCACACACCCTGTGTGGTCAATATTGAAACAAGCATACCCAAGAGCAAGATCTTTAGGTTTGAGAATTACTGGACCAATCACTCAAACTTCCTAGAGGTAGTGGCCACATCGTGGAACAAACCTTGCTATGCCACCAATGCTGCTGCAACCATTTGTAAAAAAATGAAAAAACCTACTGTATGATCTAAAATCCTGGAGCAAAGGAAACTCCAAACTTTCTATCCTCATCCAAAATTGCAACTAGGTCCTACACGAGCTAGATGGACTCGAAGAGCAGAGACCTCTCTCCCGCCCCGAAGCCAATTTCAGACACATTATCAAAGCCCATCTCCTGCAACTTTTGCAATCTCAAAACTAATACTTGAGGAAGAGATGCACCTTCAGATATATAAAGCTTGGCACTGAGAATACTAAATTGTTTCATGCTCTAGCCACTGAACGACACCACAAAAACTCCATAGCCACACTGAAATCACCCGAAGGTGTGACAGTTAGAGATCACACCTCTAAAGAAGCGCTTCTGTTCAAGGCCTACAAGCAAAGGCTGGGTGAATCGTCTCCTCCCGAAATGAAATTCGATCTACCCAATATCATCAAGCGAATAGAAGGGCTTGAAACTCTCTCAACCCCGTTCACACACAAAGAGATCGATGACATAGTGTGAAGCATGCCTAATGACAGAGCACCCGGTCCTGACGGCTTCAATGGGCAGTTTTTAAAAACTTGCTGGCATATCATCAAAGCAGACTTCTATAAGCTCTGCGAGGAATTCTACAGCGGCAACCTGAACATCACCAGCATCAACGCCGGTTTCATCACCCTCATACCAAAGATCAGCTCCCCTGAGACCGCAAATGACTTCAGACCAATCATGCTCCTCAATTTTTGCCTGAAAATCATAACAAAGATCTTGGCCAACACACTACAGAAAATTGTGCTCAAATTGTTCATCTAACCAATATGGATTCCTCCGCACAAGAACCATACAAGACTGCCTCGCTTGGGCATTTGAGTACATCTACCAATGAAAACAATCAGACGGACCAATCATTTTGCTCAAATTAGATTTCGCAAAAGCATTTGATACCATAGAACATCCGGCCATGCTGGCGATCATGAAACAAATGGGATTTGATGATAAGTGGCTGAAATGGATTGCTACCTCTTGAGCATGCGTTGGTTTTCCCTTGAAGAGGAAAGGGTGATGCAGCAAAGTAGTGTAAGTATTTCCCTCAGTTTTTGAGAACCAAGGTATCAATCCAGTAGGAGATAACACGCAAGTCACCTAGTACCTGCACAAACAATCAAGAACCTTGCAATCAATGCGATAAAGGGGTTGTCAATCCCTTCATGGTCATTCGTAAAAGTGAGATCTAATAAAGATAGTAAGATAAATGTTTTTGGTATTTTTGTTGTATAGATTGGAAAGTAAAGATTGCAAAATAGTAAAACGAGATGTGATATAAATAAAAGAGATGCAATATAATAAGAAAGAGACCCGGGGGCCATAGGTTTCACTAGTGGCTTCTCTCAAGATAGCACATATTACGGTGGGTGAACAAATTACTGCCGAGCAATTGATAGAAGAGCGCATAGTTATGAGAATATCTAGGCAATGATCATGAATATAGGCATCATGTTTGTGTCAAGTAGACCGAAACGATTCTGCATCTACTACTATTACTCCACACATCGATCACTATCCAGCATGCATCTAGAGTATTAAGTTCATAAGAATAGAGTAACGCATTAAGCAAGATGACATGATGTAGAGGGATAAACTCAAGCAATATGATATAAACCCCATTTTTTATCCTCGATGGCAACAATACAATACGTGCCTTACTGCCCCTACTGTCACTGGGAAAGGACACCACAAGATTGAACCCAAAGCTAAGCACTTCTCCTATTGCAAGAAAGATCAATCTAGTAGGCCAAACTAAACCGATAATTCGAAGAGACTTGCAAAGATATCAAATCATGCATATAAGAATTCAGAGAAGAACCAAATATTATTCATAGATAACCTTGATCATAAATCCACAATTCATCAGATCTCGGCAAACACACCGTAAAAGAGTATTACATCGAATAGATCTCCAAGAACATCGAGGAGAACTTTGTATTGAGAACCAAAGAGAGAGAGAGAGAAAAGAAGGCATCTAGCTAATAACTATGGACCCGAAGGTCTGTGGTAAACTACTCACACATCATCAGAGAGGCTATGGTGTTGATGTAGAAGCCCTCCGTGATTGATCGCCGGAAAAGGCCCCAAGATGGGATCTCACGGGTACAGAAGGTTGCGGCGGTGGAAAAGTGGTTTCGTGGCTCCCCCTGATGTTTTTAGGGTATAAGAGTATATATAGGCGAAAGAAGTACGTCGGTGGAGCTCCATGGGGCCCACGAGGGTGGGGGCGCGCCCTCCTGCCTCATGGCCGCCTTGCGGAGTTCCAGACTTCAACTCCAAGTCTTCTGGATTGCGTTTGTTCCAAGAAAGATCATCGCGAAGGTTTCATTCCGTTTGGATTCCGTTTGGTATTCCTTTTCTGCAAAACACTGAAATAGGCAAAAAACAGAAACTAGCACTGGGCCTTCGGTTAATAGGTTAGTCCCAAAAATAACATAAAAGAGCATATTAAAGCCCATTAAACATCCAAAACAGATAATATAATAGCATGGAACAATCAAAAATTATAGATACGTTGGAGACGTATCATGGATCAATTGCATCTTCGAGTCTGGCACCTCTTTGGTTCTGCTTAATGGGGTCCTAGGTCGCGAATTCCGCTACCGACATGGTGTTCGCCAGGGAGACCCACTCTCCCCTCTGATCTTTGTTCCGGCCGCCGACATCCTGCAAGCAGCGATCAATGACACATATAGGCAACACAAAATCCAACTCCCGATCCCATCCAAACGGTGAGCAGATTATCCAGTGGTTCAATATGCCAAGGACACCATTCTGTTGATGCCCGCCTGCCCAGATCAAGTCAAAAATATGAAGCAACTGCCGATTGATTATGCCGACTCCATTGGACTCAAGCTAAACTTCCAAAAATCCCTGCTCATTCCAATCAACGTCGATGATGACATGGTGGCGCAACTAGCACAACTTTGGGAGTGCACAATTGGCAAAATGCCCTTCACATACCTTGGACTGCCAATGGGGACCACCAAACCGAGCATGACAGACCTAATGCCTCTCGTTGAATGCACTGAGCACAAACTATCCTCCTCCCTATGTATGTTGGATCACGGTAGTAAGCTGACGCTCCTCAACTCACTCATCAAGTCCATGCTGATCTATCTGATGTGCACGTTGAAGTTCCCTCCCAAGCTGATCCAACACCTAGACAAAATCCGACGATGATGCTTGTGGCGCAAGAAGACTGACCAGGGGGAAACGGTCAATTCCCTCGCCGCATGGGATCTAGTTTGCCGCCCAAAAAAGCACGGAGGCCTAGGAATACTTAACATCAAAACCCAGAATACAGCTCTCCTTCTCAAATTTTTGCACAACTTCTATAACAGACGGGATATACCCTGGGTGAATCTGGTTTGGAATACCTACTACGACAACAAGGTGCCCCATGCCACAGAAGCGTGTGGCTCATTCTGGTGGAGGGATGTCATGAACTTGAGTGATATCTACCGAGGGATCACTACGATACATATTGGAAAGGGCGACACCGCACTGTTCTAGAAAGATCTCTGGAACGAGAACTTGATGGAACAAGCATTCCCCAGAGCATTTTCGTTCACCAAACTTGAAGATGCATCGGTTGCTGATTTTCTGGCGATGACCGATATACACACTGGCTTTCACCTCCCTCTGACGCCACTGGCACGTCAAGAACTGCAACAACTTCAAGCACAAACTGCTGACACGTTCCTGGACAATGCCTCGCATGACCTGTGGACCTGCTCCTGGGGGCCCAAATATACTTCGGCCAAATACTACAACTTCTACTTCAGAAATGTGATGGCGGATGAGGCCTTCTCCTGGATCTGGAAGTCCAAATGCATGATCAAGATCAAAGTATTTACATGACTGCTCTTTGCCGACCGAGTCAACACAAGAAATATGTTAAAAAGAAGACACTACAACATGGGAGACAATGTACACTATGCACTTTGCAACCGAAATGAAGAGGAAACGGTGGAACACCTATTCTTCAACTGCCCCTTTAGCCAAAGGTGCTGGGACGCGCTTGGCATCTCCTGGCCAGCCATTGGGAATAGACTGCAGCTCATTCAGAGTGGAAAACAAAGATGGCACTCCCCCATGTTCACGGAGATCTTCATGCTTTCCGCTTGGAGCATATGGAAAGAACGCAATGTGATCATCTTCCAGAGAATCCCACACACATTTGCTTCATGGAGAGAGAGAGACTTAGAATAGACCTAGAACTGCTGGTCATAGGGTTAAGCCTGCCCCCCTTGTCGAGTTCATTACTACCTTCCTAGAAACAACTTTGTAACCCCCTCTCTCCAACTTGGAGGTGGTTGTGTTCACCTCCGAAGAGTGCTTGACACACCTTGTAAAATGTAACCTAACACACTAACAAAGGTAAAGAAATATATGTGACAGTAGGATCCTCTCCTACTGTCTTTGATTGTTCAAAAAAAAGTAACGAGTTCAAGGGGATTGACAACCCTCTTGCCCATGTTGGGTGCAAGTATTTGCTTTTGTGTGTGTGCAGGTGATGTTCACTGTGGTTTGTGGGATTCTCGTATTGGTTTGATAACCTTGGTTCTCACTGAGGGAAATACTTATCTCTACTGTATTGTTTCACCCTTCCTCTTCGGGGAAAATCCCAACGCAACTCACAAGTAGCAGAAAGAATTTCTGGCGCTGTTGCCAGGAGACATCATCAAATCACTACAAGTACCTTCACTCAAACTATCAATTACTTGATCTAATTTTTATTTGGCATTTCCTCTCTTTTTTATCTCCCTACACTTCTCTAAAAATAAAAAATACCAAAAAAAAATTTGTGTGCTATCTTTGCTTGTGCTGCCATGTGCCTTCTATTTGCTTGCATCTCCGCTTACCAAAAATTATTGATGTGGATCCTCATCCACTTGCTAATCTTTTCAAAAAATCTAATTATGATGAACCAATTGCTAGTGATTTGAGTGCACTTGATTATTTGTATGAAGTTTTGCTTGAAAATTATGAAACTGAAAATTGTGATGAAGTGTTAAAAGAAGAAATTTATAAAGTGATTCATGATAGCTCCTTGAATGAAAAGCATGGTTGCAATGATGTTTTTATAAACTTTATTAATGTCAACTATGCTAATGATAGGCAAAGTACAAGCTTGGGGATGATAATTTTGCTATGTCCACTACTTATTGCAATGATCATGTTTGGGGCGATAATGCTTCTTATGATCTTAATGTTTGCAATAATAGTGAAATTGGGTTTGGAAGAGTGTCAACTTTAGGTAAAAAGAATCCCACATATTCAGAGAGTGTTCAATTTTTTTGGTAAAAAGTGGGTTTGGAGAGGTCATGACTTTAGTTGATGTCAATCCCACTATCTTGGAAGATTATAAATTTCTTATGCATCTGGATCACGAAGAGGATATTTTTTTATGATAGCTATATTGTTGAATTTGAATATGATATTACATGTAATTATTATGAGAGAGGCAAATATGGTATAGAAATTTTCATGTTACTAAATTACCTCTCATTATGTTGAGATTGTCAATGTTTTATTCTTCTTCCTTGCATATGCTAGATATTTCTTGTCTAAATAATTTGTTTGCTTATAAAATGCATATGCATAGGAAGTATGTTAGACTTAAATGTGTTTTGTCACATGTTTTATGATGCTCCCTTTGTGCTTCAATTCTTGTCTTTCATGAGAGCATCATTCAAATCTCAAGCCTATCTTAATGGCTACAAAGAAAGAGCTTGTTGGGAGACAACCCAATATTTTCTGTTATTGTGTGCAAAAATGATTATTGCTACTGTAATGATTGCGTTTTTATGTTTTAATTAGTGTTTTGTGCCAAGTAAATCCTTTGGGATGATTTAGTTGATAGTTGACTTGATTCTACGAAAACAGAAACTTTTGCTCTCAGTCCAGAAATTACTAAATTTCACTGGAACGTGCTTTTGATTTGAAATTTTTACACATGATTTATTGCCCACGTTGTCCTAACTTTTAAGAATTTTTGGAGTTACACAAGTATGATTTTTATTCAGATCATTATAGATTGTTCTGTTTTAGACATATTCTGTTTTTTATTGCATAGTTTACTTGTTTTAATGATGCTATGGATTATATCGGGGGGTATAAGTCATGGATAAGTTATAATACAGTAGGTATTATGCGTGAACAAAATATGAATGGGTTTATAACAACACCTAAAGTTTATGATATGTTTATTATACTAACGGATGTCACGAGGTTTCTATTGAGTTTTGTGTGCCGAAGTTTTCAAGTTTTGGGTGAGATCACGATGGATGAAGGAATAAGGAGCGGCAAGACCCTAAGCTTGGGGATGCCCAAGGCACTCCAAGGTAATATTCAAGGAACCAAGCGTCTAAGCTTGGGGATGCCCCGGATGGCATCCCCTCTTTCGTCTACAATTTATCGCTATGTTACTTGGAGCTACATTTTTTATTCATCACATGATATGAGTTTTGCTTGGATCATCTTGTACCATAGCTTTTGCTTGTTTGCTTTTTGTTTTGCCACAATCATTGTTTGCTGGACACACCTTTTTAGAGGGACACACATTTATAGTGATTTGTGAGAATACTCTATGTGCTTCACTTATATCTTTTGAGCTAGGTAGTTGCTCTAGTGCTTCACTTATATCTTTTAGAGCACGACAGTGGTTATATTTCATACAAATAGTTGCACTCTCATGCTTCACTTAAATCTTTTTGAGAGTCTATTAAATAGTAATGGCAATATGCACATGTTATAAGACTAGTCCGAGAAGGATCGGTACTCAAGGGGGATATAATAAAAAACTTTCATGTAGATCACTAAATATGAAACATATGGTTTAATTATATTGATGTCGTAATATGAAAGGATATTGTTTCATGATCATTGGTTAGTAGAAATATTGGTATTAAAGCTTGTTATTAACTTTTCATCTAAGTGTTGGTCATGGCATGGTGGGGAGGTTTGAGCATTTGTATTTCTGATTGAAATCCTTGAGTGATGTTATAATCAGATGCGCGTGATGGTTAACTCCTACCAACCAATTCCCTAGGGGTATGCGAGTAGTACTTTGCTTTGAGGGCTAACAGACTTTCAAAATAAGTATATGAGTTCTTTATGACTAGTGTGAGTCCATGGATTATACGCACTCCTACCTTTCCGCAATTTGCTAGCCTCTTCGGTACTGTGCATTGCCCTTTCTCACCTAGCTAGAGAGTTGGTGCAAACTTCGCCGGTGCATCCAAACCCCGTGATATGATACGCTCTATCAAACATAAGCCTCCTTATATCTTCCTCAAAACAACCACCATACCTACCTATTATAGCATTTCCATAGCCATTCCGAGATATATTGCCATGCAACTTCCACCGTTCCATTTTCATGAGATGTGTGTTCATTGTCATATTGCTTTGCCTGATCATATAGAGCTGACATGATATTTGTGGCTCAGCCACCGTTCATCATTATTATACATGTTACACTAGATCATTGCACATCCTGGTACACTACCAGAGGCTTTCATATAGTGTCATATTGTTCTAGTTATTGAGTTGTAATATCGAGTTGTAAGCAAATAAAAGTGTCATGACCATCATTATTAGAGCATTGTCCTAGTGAGGAAAGGATGATGAACACTATGATCCCCCCACAAGTCAGGATGAGACTCCAGACGAAAAAAGGCCAAAAGAGCCCAACAACAAAAAATGAGAGAATAGAGAGAAGGGGTAATGTTACTATCCTTTTCCACACTTGTGCTTCAAAGTAGCACCATGTTCTTCATATAGAGAGTCTCCTAAGTTATCAGTTTCATATACTAGTGGGTATTTTTCGTTATAGAACTTGGCTTGTATATTCTGATGATGGGCTTCCTCACATGCCCGAGGTCTTCATGAGCAAGCAAGTGGGATGCACACCCACTTAGTTTCCGTTGATCTTTCATACACTTATAACTCTTAGTGCATCCGTTGCATGGAAATTCCTACTCCTCGCATTGATATTGATTGATGGGCCTCTCCAAGTCTCCATTTCACGTTCATTCGCCCAGTTGATGTGAGACTTTCTTCCTTTTTGACTTCCCTTATTGATCTCTATCACCGCATTCTATTCCACCTATAGTGTTAGTTCCATGGCTCACGCTCATGTATTGCATGGGGTTGAAAATGCTGAAGCACATTAGAAGTACGATCTAATTGCCTGGTTTGACACTGGGTCCTCCTAATTTATATTTATGCGGTGAAGGCAGAGTCATGCCATGATAACATGATAAAATGAGTGGGGATAACATTCACTAAGGATCGTATATTTTGAAAAGTAATGGTTATGTTTCTTATTCGTGGATATTATTATGTTGATATTATTACTTCATCGTTTCTCATCATTTATACCGTAAAGAGATTACATGATAAACATGCTAGGTAGCATTCAACATCAAAAATACTGTTTTTATCATTTACCTACTCGAGGACGAGTGATACGTCTCAAACGTATCTATAATTTATGAAGTATTCATGCCATGTTTATTATAGTCCTGTATGATTTTGGTGCACTTTTATATGGCTTTTATATGATTTTTATAGACTAACATATTGACCTAGTGCCAGTGCCAATTGTCGTTTTCTGCTTCTTTTTGGTTTTCCAAAAAATCCATATCAAATGAAGTCCAAATGCAGCTAAACTTTTTGACGATTTTTTTTGGAACAAAAGAGACCCTCGAAGCTTCGTGGGAGGGCCAGAAGAGCCACGAGGTGGCCACTACCTATCAAGGTGCGCCAGGGGCCAATGTGGTGGGCTGGTGGGTAGTGGGAACCTTGTGGCCCATCTCAGCGTGAAACTGAGGCCAAAAAATCCTATAAATAGAGAAACCACCAGAAATAACCCTATAACTTCAACTCCGCCGCCGCAAGCCTCTGTACCTCCATGATCCAATCTAGAGCCCTTTTTCGGCACTTTGCCAAAGGGGGAAATCATCACCGGAGGCCATCTTCATCATCCCGACGGCCACCATGATGAGGAGAGAGTAGTTCACCCTGGGGGCTGAGGGTTCGTACTAGTAGCTATGTGTTTGATCTCTCTCTCTCTCATGTTCTTGATTTGGCATGATCTTGATGTACCACGAGCTTTGTTAATATAGTTGGATCATATGGTTTTCCCTTCTCTATCTTGTTGTGATGAATTGAGTTTTTACCTTTGAGGTTTCACTTTTATCGGATTGAATACTTGTTGGATTTGAGAACACTTGATGTATATCTTGCATATGAATACCCTTGGTGACAATGGGGTATTATATTGATCCACTTGATGTATGTTTTGGCACTCAACTCGCAGATTCCCGAGGTGACATTGGGGTAATCTATGCATAGGGGTTGATGCACGTTTTCGTCCTACTTTCTCTGGTAGAAATCTTGGGGCACTCTTTGAAGTTCTTTGTGTTGGATTGAATATTATGAATCTGAAGTTCTTTGATGCATATCGTATAATCAACTCACGGATACTTGTGGTGACATTGGAGTATCTAGGTGACATTAGAGTTGGTTGATGTGTATCGTATGGTGTTATTTTGGTATGAACTCTAGGGTTGTTTGTGACACTTCTAGGAATAGCTCAAAAGATTGATCGGAAAGAATAACTTTGAGGTGGTTTTGTACCCTACAAACAATTTCTTCTTATGTTCTCCGCTAGGTAAGAACTTTGGAGTGATTCTTTATCGCACGTTGAGGGATTGCCATATGATTCAATTTTGTTAGCACTGTTGAGAGATTGCACTAGTGAAAGTATGAACCCTAGGCCTCGTTTCTAAGCATTGCAATACCGTTCATGCTCTGTTTTATCACTTGCTACCTTGCTGTTTTTTATTTTCATATTACAAAAACCTATATCTACTATCCATACTACACTTGTATCACCATCTCTTCGCCGAACTAGTGCACCTATAGAATTTGCCATTGTATTGGGTGTGTTGGGGACACAAGAGATTTCTTGTATTTGGTTGCAGAGTTGTTTGAGAGAGACCATCTTCATCCTACGCCTCCCACGGATTGATAAACCTTAGGCCATCCACTTGAGGGAAAATTGCTACTGTCCTACAAAACTCTGCACTTGGAGGCCCAACACGAGTCTACAAGAATAAGTTGTGTAGTAGACATCAACGAGCAGGAATTAAGCACGGGGATGCTGATACATCTCCAATGTATCTATATTTTTATTGTTTCATGCTATTATATTATCAATCTTGGATGCTTTATATGCATTTTATGCTATTTTATATCATTTCGGGGAACTAACCTATTAACCCAGTGCCTAGTGCCAGTTGTTGTTTTCTGCTTGTTTTGTTTTTCCAGAAAATCAGTATCAAACGGAGTCCAAACACTACGAAACTTTTGACGATTTTTTCTAGACAAAAGAGACCCTGAAAGCTTCGAGAGGAGACAGACGACAAGGCAATAGGGCATGTCCCGGTGGATAGGGCTTGCCCTGTTACCTCATGGACCCACATGGCTTCGTCTGACCTAATTCCACTTTTATAAATTCTCAAATATTGGGAAACCCCCAGAGAGCCACCTGAAACAATTTTTCCGCCGCCGCAAGCTTCTGTTCTTCCGCGATCCCATCTGGTGACCTTCTCCGGTACTCTGCCGGAGGGGGAATCGTTCACAGAGGGCTTCTACATCATCCTTGCTGCCTTCCGATGATGCGTGAGTAGTTCACCACAGACCTACGCGTCCGTAGCTAGTAGCTAAATGGCTTCTTCTCTCTATTTGATCTTCAATACAATGTTCTCTGCGATCTCCTTGGAGTTCTATCTGATGTAATCTTCTTTTGTGGTGTGTTTATTGGGATCCGATGAATTGTGGTTTATGATCAGATTATTCACTGAAAGTAATGGAGTCTTTTCTGAACTTTATTATGCATGATTATGGTAGATTTATATTTCTCTCCGGTCTATCCGTTTGGTTTGGCCAACTAGATTGATTTATCTTATGTACAAGAGGTGCTTTGTAGTGGGTTCAATCTTGCGGTGTCTTCATATCATGACCAAAGGGGTAGCGAGGCACGCATTCGTAATGTTGCTACTAAGGATACAACAATGGGATTTATTCATATTGCTTGAGTTTACTTTGTCTACATCATGCCATCTTGCTTAAAGCGATACTTTGTTTTTCATGAACTTAATACCATAGATGCATGCTGGATAGCGGTGGATTGGTGGAGTAATAGTAGTAGATGTAGGTGCTACCTCTTGAGCACTGCGTTGGTTTTCCCTTGAAGAGGAAAGGGTGATGCAGTAAAGCAGCGTAAGTATTTCCCTCAATTTTTGAGAACCAAGGTATCAATCCAGTAGGAGGCCACGCACGAGCCCCTCGCACCTACACAAACAAATAAAATCCACGCAACCAACGCAATAAAGGGGTTGTCAATCCCTTCACGGTCACTTACGAAAGTGAGATCTGATAGATATGATAAGATAATATTTTTGGTATTTTTATGATAAAGATGCAAAGTAAAATAAAAGGCAATAAAAATAACTAAGTGTTGGAAGATTAATATGATGGAAAATAGACCCGGGGCCATAGGTTTCACTAGTGGCTTCTCTCGAGAGCATAAATACTACAGTGGGTAAACAAATTACTGTTGAGCAATTGACAGAATTGAGCATACTTATGATAATATCTAGGTATGATCATGTATATAGGCATCACGTCCGAGACAAGTAGACCGACTCCTGCCTGCATCTACTACTATTACTCCACACATCGACCGCTATCCAGCATGCATCTAGAGTATTACGTTCAAAAGAACAGAGTAACGCTTTAAGTAAGATGACATGATGTAGAAGGATAAACTCATGCAATATGATATAAACCCCATCTTGTTATCCTCTATGACAACAATATAATACGTGCCTTGCTGCCCCTACTGTCACTGGGAAAGGACACCGCAAGATTGAACCCAAAGCTAAGCACTTCTCCCATTGCAAGAAAGATCAATCTAGTAGGCCAAACCAAACTGATAATTCGAAGAGACTTGCAAAGATAACCAATCATACATAAAAGAATTCAGAGAAGATTCAAATATTGTTTATAGATAAACTTGATCATAAACCCACAATTCATCGGTCTCAACAAACACACCGCAAAAGAAGATTACATCGAATAGATCTCCACAAGAGAGGGGGAGAACATTGTATTGAGATCCAAAAAGAGAGAAGAAGCCATCTAGCTAATAACTATGGACCCGAAGGTCTGAGGTAAACTACTCACACATCATCGGAGAGGCTATGGTGTTGATGTAGAAGCCCTCCGTGATCGATGCCCCCTCCGGCGGAGCTCCGGAAAAGGCCCCAAGATGGGATCTCACGGTACAGAAGGTTGCGGCGGTGGAATTAGGTTTTTGGCTCCGTATCTGGTAGTTTGGGGGTACGTAGGTATATATAGGAGGAAGAAGTACGTCGGTGGAGCAACGTGGGCCCCACGAGGGTGGAGGGCGCGCCCAGGGGGTAGGCACGCCCCCTACCTCGTGCCTTCCTGGTTGATGTCTTGACATAGGGTCCAAGTCCTCTGGATCACGTTTGTTCCGAAAATCACGTTCCCGAAGGTTTCATCCCGTTTGGACTCCGTTTGATATTCTTTTTCTGCGAAACTATGAAATAGGCAAAAAACAGCAATTCTGGGCTGGGCCTCCGGTTAATAGGTTAGTCCCAAAAATAATATAAAAGTGTATAATAAAGCCCATTAATGTCCAAAACAGAATATAATATAGCATGGAACAATAAAAAATTATAGATACGTTGGAGACGTATCAAGCATCCCCAAGCTTAATTCCTGCTCGTCCTCGAGTAGGTAAATGATAAAAACAGAATTTTTGATGTGGAATGTTAGTTGGAATAATTTCAATGTAATTCTCTTAATTGTGGTATGAATATTCAGATCCGAAAGATTCAATACAAAAGTTTAATATTGACATAAAAATAATAATACTTCAAGCATTCTAACTAAGCAATTATGTCTTCTCAAAATAACATGGCCAAAGAAAGTTATCCCAACAAAATCATATAGTCTGGCTATGCTCTATCTTCACCACACAAAGTATTTAAATCATGCACAACCCCAATGACAAGCCAAGCAATTGTTTCATACTTTTGATGTTCTCAAACTTTTTCAATCTTCACGCAATACATGAGCGTGAGCCATGGACATAGCACTATATGTGGAATAGAATGGTGGTTGTGGAGAAGACAAAAAAGGAGAAGATAGTCTCACATCAACTAGGCATATCAACGGGCTATGGAGATGCCCATTAATAGATAACAATGTGAGTGAGTAGGGATTGCCATGCAACGGATGCACTAGAGCTATAAGTATATGAAAGCTCAACAAAAGAAACTAAATGGGTGTGCATCCAACTCGCTTGGTCACGAAGACCTAGGGCATTTTGAGGAAGCCCATCATTGGAATATACAAGCCAAGTTCTATAACGAAAATTTCCCACTAGTATATGAAAGTGATATCATAGGAGACTCTCTATCATGAAGATCATGGTGCTACTTTGAAGCACAAGTGTGGTAAAAGGATAGTAACATTGTCCCTTCTCTCTTTTTCTCTCATTTTTTGGGGTCTTTTCTCTTCTTTTTTTATGGCCTTTTCTCTTTTTTATGGCCTTTCTCTTTTTTTATTTAGTCCGGAGTCTCATCCCGACTTGTGGGGGAATCATAGTCTCCATCATCCTTTCCTCACTTGGGACAATGCTCTAAAAATGATGATCATCACACTTTAATTTACTTACAACTCAATACTTAGAACAAAATATGACTCTATGTGAATGCCTCTGGCGGTATACCGGGATATGCAATGAATCAAGAGTGACATGTATGAAAGAATTATGAATGGTGGCTTTGCCACAAATACAATGTCAACTACATGATCATGCAAAGCAATATGACAATGATGGAGCGTGTCATAATAAACTGAACGGTGGTAAGTTGCATGGCAATATCTCGGAATGGCTATGGAAATGCCATGATAGGTAGGTATGGTGGCTGTTTTGAGGAAGCTATATGGTGGGTGTATGATATCGGCGAAAAGTGCGCGGTACTAGAGAGGCTAGCAATGGTGGAAGGAAGAAAGTGCGTATAATCCATGGACTCAACATTAGTCATAAAGAACTCATATACTTATTGCAAAAATCTACAAGTTATCGAAGCAAAGTATTACGCGCACGCTCCTAGGGGGATAGATTGGTAGGAAAAGACCATCGCTCGTCCCCGACCGCCACTCATCAGGAAGACAATCAATAAATAAATCATGCTCCGACTTCATCACATAACGGTTCACCATATGTGCATGCTACGGGAATCACAAACTTTAACACAAGTATTCCTCAAATCCACAACTACTCAACTAGCATGACTCTAATATCACCATCTCCATATCTCAAAACAATTATCAAGTATCGAACTTGTCATAGTATTCAACACACTCATAAGAAAAAAAAATACTATCTTGAATGCCTATCATAATTAAAGCAAATTACCATGCTGTTTTGTAGGACTCTCAAAATAATCTAAGTGAAGCATGAGAGAACAATAGTTTCTATAAAACAAAACCACCACCGTGCTCTAAAAGATATAAGTGAAGCACTAGAGCAAAAACTATATAACTCAAAAGATATAAGTGAAGCACATAGAGTATTCTAACAATTTCCAAATCATGTGTGTCTCTCTCAAAAGGTGTTTACAGAAAGGATAATTGTGGCAAACTAACAAATAAAGACTCAAATAATACAAGACGCTCCAAGCAAAACACATATCATGTGGTGAATAAAAATATAGCTCCAAGTAAAGTTACCGATGGAAGTAGACGAAAGAGGGGATGCCTTCCGGGGCATCCCCAAGCTTTGGCTTTTAGGTGTCCTTAGATTATCTTGGGGTGCCATGGGCATCCCCAAGCTTAGGCTCTTGCCACTCCTTGTTCCATAATCCATCAAATCTTTCACCCAAAACTTGAAAACTTCACAACACAAAACCTAACAAAAAATCTCGTGAGCTCTGTTAGCGAAAGAAAACAAAACACCACTTCAAGGTACTGTAATGAACTCATTCTTTATTTATATTGGTGTTAAACCTACTGTATTCCAACTTCTCTATGGTTTATAAACTATTTTATTAGCCATAGATTCATCAAAATAAGCAAACAACACACGAAAAACAGAATCTGTCAAAAATAGAACAGTCTGTAGTAATCTGTAACTAACGCAAACTTCTAGAACTCCAAAAATTCAGCAATTGGAATCAATATTTTATCACGTTCTGGTGATTTTTAACAATTATTTTTGTGAACAGAAAGTTTCTGGAATTTTTCAGCAAGATCAAATAACTATCATCCAAGAAGATCCTATAGGTTAAACTTGGCACAAACACTAATTAAAACATAAAAACACATCTAACCAGAGGCTATATCAAATATTTATTCCTAAACAGAAGCAAAAAAGCAAAAAAAACTAAAAATAAAATTGGGTTGCCTCCCAACAAGCGCTATCGTTTAACGCCCCTAGCTAGGCATAATAGCAAGGATAGATCTAGGTATTGCCATCTTTGGTAGGCAATCCATAAGTGGCTCTCATAATAGATTCATAAGGTAATTTTATTTTCTTTCTAGGGAAGTGTTCCATGCCTTTCCTTAACGGAAATTGGAATCTAAAATTCCCTTCCTTCATATCAATAATTGCACCAATCGTTCTAAGGAAAGGTCTACCAAGAATAATAGGACATGGAGGATTGCAATCTATATCAAGAACAATAAAATCTACGGGCACATAATTTCTATTTGCAACAATAAGAACATCATTAATTCTTCCCATAGGTTTCTTAATGGTGGAATCCGCAAGGTGCAAGTTTAAAGAGCAATCATCAAAATCACGGGAACCTAGCAAATCACACAAAGTCTTTGGAATCGTGGAAACACTAGCACCCAAATCACACAAAGCATAGCATTCATGATTTTTAATTTTAATTTTAATAGTAGGTTCCCACTCATCATAAAGTTTTCTAGGGATAGAAACTTCCAACTCAAGTTTTTCTTCATAAGATTGCATCCAGGCATCAACAATATGTTTGGTAAAGGCTTTATTTTGACTATAAGCATGTGGAGAATTTAGCACGGATTGCAACAAGGAAATACAATCTATCAAATAGCAATTATCATAGTTAAATTCCTTGAAATCCAAAATAGTGGGTTCATTAATATCTAGAGTTTTGATCTCTTCAATCCCACTTTTACCAATTTTTGCATCAAGATCTAAAAACTCCGAATTTTTGGAACGCCTTCTAGGTAAAGGTGGATCATATTCAGTCCCATCACTATCAAGATTCATATTGCAAAACAAAGATTTAATAGGGGACACATAAATAACTTTTAGATCTTCATCTTTATTTTCATAGAAACTAGAAGAACACGCTTTCATAAAACAATCTTTCTTAGCACGCATCCTAGCGGTTCTTTCTTTGCACTCATCAATGGAAATTATCATGGCCTTGAGAGACTCATTGATATCATGCTTAGGTGGAATAGATCTAAGTTTCAAAGAATCAACATCAAGAGAAATTCTATCAACGTTCCTAGCTAATTCATCAACTTTAAGCAATTTTTCTTCAAGCAAAGCATTGAAATTCTTTTGTGAATTCATAAACTCCTTAACACTAGTCTCAAATTCAGAGGGCATCTTATTAAAATTTCCATAAGAATTGTTGTAGGAATTACCATAATTATTAGAGGAATTACTAGGATACGGCCTAGGATTAAAGTTTCCTCTATACGCGTTGTTACCAAAATTATTCCTACCAAGAAAATTCACATCCATAGATTCATTATTATTCTCAATTTAGACAAAGGCATATCATTAGGATCAGAAGAAACACTTTTATTAGCAAATAATTTCATAAGTTCATCCATCTTTCCACTCAAAATATTAATTTCTTCGATCGCATGCACTTTCTTATTAGTAGATCTTTCAGTGTGCTATTGAGAATAATTAACCATAATATTATCTAGGAGTTTAGTAGCTTCTCCTAAAGTGATTTCCATAAAAGTGCCTCCCGCGGCCGAATCTAAAAGATTTCTAGAAGCAAAATTCAATCCGGCATAAATTTTTTGTATAATCATCCACAAATTCAAACCATGTGTAGGGCAATTATGTATCATTAATTTCATCCTCTCCCAAGCTTGTGCAACATGTTCATGATCAAGTTGCTTAAAATTCATAATATCATTTCTAAGAGAGATGATCTTAGCGGGAGGAAATACTTAGAGATAAAAGCATCTTTGCACTTATTCCAAGAATCAATACTATTTTTAGGCAAAGACGAAAACCAAACTTTAGCACGATCTCTAAGAGAAAAAGGAAATAGCTTCAATTTAACAATATCATTGTCCACATCTTTCTTCTTTTGCATATCACACAAATCAACGAAGCTATTTAGATGGGTAGCAGCATCTTCACTAGGAAGGCCGGCGAATTGATCTTTCATGACAAGATTCAACAAAGCAGCATTAATTTCACAGGATTCAGTATCGGTAAGAGGAGCAATTGGAGTGCTAAGGAAATCATTGTTGTTGGTATTGGTAAAGTCACATAATTTAGTATTATCTTGAGCCATCGTAACAAGCAAGCAATCCAACACATGAGCAAACAAGAAGCAAGCGAAAAAGAGGCGAACGGAAAAGAGAGGGAGAATAAAACGGCAAGGGTGAAGTGGGGGAGAGGAAAACGAGAGGCAAATGGCAAATAATGTAATGCGGGAGATAAGGGTTTTTGATGGGTACTTGGTATGTTGACTTTTGCGTAGACTCCCCGGCAACGGCGCTAGAAATCCTTCTTGCTACCTCTTGAGCATTGCGTTGGTTTTCCCTTGAAGAGGAAAGGGTGATGCAGTAAAGCAGCGTAAGTATTTCCCTCAGTTTTTGAGAACCAAGGTATCAATCCAGTAGGAGGCCACGCACGAGTCCCTCGCGCCTACACAAACAAATAAAATCCTCGCAACCAACGCAATAAAGGGGTTGTCAATCCCTTCACAGTCACTTATGAAAGTGAGATCTGATAGATATGATAAGATAATATTTTTGGTATTTTTATGACAAAGATGCAAAGTAAAATAAAAGGCAATAAAAATAACTAAGTGTTGGAAGATTAATATGATGGAAAATAGACCCGGGGGCCACAAGATTCACTAGTGGCTTCTCTCGAGAGCATAAGTATTACGGTGGGTAAACAAATTATTGTTGAGCAATTGACAGAATTGAGCATAGTTATGAGAATATCTAGGTATGATCATGTATATAGGCATCACGTCCGAGACAAGTAGACCGACTCCTGCCTGCGTCTACTACTATTACTCCACACATCGACCGCTATCCAGCATGCATCTAGAGTATTAAGTTCAAAAGAACAGAGTAACGCTTTAAGTAAGATGATATGATGTAGAAGGATAAACTCATGCAATATGGTATAAACCCCATCTTGTTATCCTCGATGGCAAAAATACAATACGTGCCTTGCTGCCCCTACTGTCACTGGGAAAGGACACCGCAAGATTGAACCCAAAGCTAAGCACTTCTCCCATTGCAAGAAAGATCAATCTAGTAGGCCAAACCAAACTGATAATTCGAAGAGACTTGCAAAGATAACCAATCATACATAAAAGAATTCAGAGAAGATTCAAATATTGTTCATAGATAAACTTGATCATAAACCCACAATTCATCGGTCTCAACAAACACACCGCAAAAGAAGATTACATCGAATAGATCTCCACAAGAGAGGGGGAGAACATTGTATTGAGATCCAAAAAGAGAGAAGAAGCCATCTAGCTAATAACTATGGACCCAAAGGTCTGAGGTAAACTACTCACACATCATCGGAGAGGCTATGGTGTTGATGTAGAAGCCCTCCGTGATCGATGCCCCCTCCGGCGGAGCTCCCGAAAAGGCCCCAAGATGGGATCTCACGGGGTACAGAAGGTTGCGGCGGTGTAATTAGGTTTTTGGCTCCGTATCTGGTAGTTTGGGGGTACATAGGTATATATAGGAGGAAGAAGTACGTCGGTGGAGCAACATGGGCCCCACGAGGGTGGAGGGCACGCCCAGGGGGGTAGGCGCGCCCCCCTACCTTGTGCCTTCTTGGTTGATGTCTTGACGTAGGGTCAAAGTCCTCTAGATCACGTTTGTTCCGAAAATCACGTCCCCGAAGGTTTCATTCCGTTTGGACTCCGTTTGATATTCTTTTTCTACGAAACTCTGAAATAGGCAAAAAATAGCAATTCTGGGATGGGCCTCCGGTTAATAGGTTAGTCCGAAAAATAATATAAAAGTGTATAATAAAGCCCATTAATGTCCAAAACAGAATATAATATAGCATGGAACAATAAAAAATTATAGATACGTTGGAGACGTATCAGTAGGTAGGAGCCGGTCTACTTGTGACAGATGTGGTGCCTATATGTGTGATCATTGCCATGAATAACGTCATAACTATGTGATTTTCTATCAATTGCCCAACAGTAATTTGTCTACCCATCGTATGCTATTGTTTCGAGAGAGAAGCCTCTAGTGAAAACCATGCCCCCCCGGTCTACTTAATCATATTATAAAAACCAAAAATACCTTGCTGCAATTTATTTACTTTTCTTTTGTTTTGCAATTTACCTATCTACCTATACAAGATTTAATCCTTGCAAGTAATGAGTTCAAGGCGGTTGACAACCCTCTTGCCCGCGTTGGGTGCAAGTATTTGCTTTTGTGTGTGCAGGTGTTGTTCATTGGGGTTTGTGTGATTCTCTTATTGGTTCGATAACCTTGGTTCTCAATGAGATAAATACTTATCTCTACTGTACTGCCTCACCCTTCCTCTTCGGGGAAAATCCCAACGCAACTCACAAGTAGCACAAAGTACTAGGATCATCATGAATATCATTTATAACAGAAGCAGTATCCTCAACTACTTGCGACATATCAGATTGAATAGCAGGTGGTGGTGTCGCAGGTCTACTTAAAACAGAAGGTGACTCAAGTGTAGAACTAGATGGCAGTTCCTTACCTCCCTTCGTCTTAGAGGGTACGATCTTAGTCTTAGAATTTTTCAGGTTCTTCATAGAGATCAACAGATATGTAATTCCCAAGTAAACTCAATAAATAGAGCTATGCTCCCCGGCAACGGCGTCAGAAATAGTCTGGATGACCCACAGGTATAGGGGATCGCAACAGTCTTTGAGAGTAGTACTTCACCCAAATTTATTGATTCGACACAAGGGGAGCCAAATAATATTTATGAGTCTTAGTAGTTGAGTTGTCAATTCAACCACACCTACAAAGTAATTTCTCTGCACCAAAGTATTTAGTAGCATAGTAGTATGATAGTTTGATAGTAGCAGTAATAGCAGTAATAGGAAGGGTAACAATAACAATAACATTTTTCTTCTGATTGTAACAACAGCAACAACAGTAGTAACTTAGCAAAGAAAATATGAGCAAAGCGTAGGCATTGGATCAGCGATGGATATTTGTATGGATGACATTCATCATGTAACAGTCACAACCTAGAGCGATACACAATAGCTCCAATTCATCAATTCAATGTAGGCAGGTATTTCGTATATAGCCATACGTGCTTATATTAAGAACTTGTATAACATCTTTTGTCCTACCCTCCCGTGGCAGTAGGGTCCATAAATAATTTAAGGGTAATTAAGGCCTCCTTTTAATAGAGAACCAGGACAAAGCATTAAAACATGGTGAATACATGAACTTCTCGAATTATAGTCATCCCCGGAGAGTATCCCAATTATTCTCAACTTGGGGTGTATGGTTTAGGACAATAACAAGTGCATACAACTCGCAGATAGGATCAAGAACTCAAATATATTCATGAAAACATAGAACGTTCAGATCTGAAATCATGGCACTCGGGCCCTGGTGACAAGCATTAAGCATAGCAAAGTCGCCACATCAATCTGAGAACATTGTGGATACTAGAGATCAAGCCCTAACAAATTGAATCGATTACATGACAAATCTCATCCATCTCCATCACCGTCCTGCAAGCCTACGAAGGAATTACTCACTCCTGGCGGTGAGCGTCATGGAATTGTTGATGAAGAAGGGTTGATGATGACGAAGGGACGAATCCCCCTCTCCAGAGCCTCGAATGGACTCGAGATCAGCCTCCCGATGAAGAACAAGAGGTGGCGGCGGCTCTGTATTGTAAAACGCGATGGAACTTCTTCTCCTATTTTTTCTCGGGAAGATGAAATTTATAGGCTTGAATTAGGTCAGACGGTTGCCCGTGGGCCCCACAAGACATTAGGGCGCGCCCGGGAGGGGGGAGGGGTAGAGGCGCCATGTTGTCTCGTGGACAGCAGGTGGCCCCTCTAGTGGATCTTCGTTTCAGTATTTTTTGTTTATTCAATTTAAAATCTCCGCAAAGTTTCGTCTGATTTCGACAACTTTTATTTCTGCACAAAAACAACACCATGATGGTTCTACAAAAAATAGCGCCAGTCCGGGTTAGTTTCATTCAAATCATGCAAATTAGAGTCCAAAACAAGAGCAAAAGTGTTTGAAAAAGTAGATACGATGGAGATGTATCACTGTCGAGCCAGTGGCCACTCCAGAAATGGCAAGTTCTCCCATCGCCAAGGCGCCAAGATGTGGAGTCACAGAAGAAATGTCTACTCGCGTCGTCGGCAGGGGGGAGGGG
The DNA here is from genome assembly GCF_018294505.1 of Triticum aestivum. NCBI lineage: Eukaryota > Viridiplantae > Streptophyta > Magnoliopsida > Poales > Poaceae > Triticum > Triticum aestivum. The sequence continues at coordinate 293,069,803 of NC_057796.1, forward strand.
GGAGCTGCAGGTGGTGCCATGGGTGAGAATTGTTCGTGGCTTTGAGCCATAGCCAATGGCATCATAGCGAGATGTCGGTGAGATGTAGGTCGCGCACGCCACGACCACCAAACTCCAAAGGACGACAGACGCGCGACCAACTGAAAAGACAACTGCCCGATTTGGTGTCTCATCGGCAGTGCCAGAGGTGACACGCGTGATCTTCTTCAGGATCATTTGATTGATGGCGATTTCCTGAAGGATGTCCACGGGCATGGCGGTAAGCACGTGGCGCACAAGTGCAAGCTGCTTGCCGCAAGATAGTAGCGCGACCTTCCAGGTGGCAAGCTTTCTCGTGAGCTTGGCCACTAGCGGTAGCAGAGCCGAAGACGGGTTCTTGCAGATGGACAAGGGGAGGCGCAGACACATATGGGGAATGTGGTGACCGCGCACGTGAGCGTTGAGCTGATGGCCGTGGTAACCTCAGCCCTGCAACAGATGGGGTGGCGGAGCATTTTAGCCTTTTAGGAAGTTGGTAAGGAGGTTCGAGGCGTCGCCGAAGACCCGAAGCAGCTCGGGGATGGTGGCTAACTCAGTGGTGGTCGGGTGGCAGAAGAGAACCACGTCATCGGCGAACACGGAAAGGTAGACGCGCCATGCCGGGTGGTGAGCCGTTCAAGCATACCAGCGCGGACCGCATGTTGTAGCATCAAGTTGAGCGTGTCGACCACGATGGCGAAGAGGAGGGGGGATGGGGTCACCCTGGGGAAGCCCGCACGCGTGGTCCACCAGTGGGCCGGGGTTGCCGTTGATGAGGACGCGCGTGGAGATGAGGATGCACACCCGTTCGCACCAGCGGTGCCCAAAGCCAAGGTGTCGTAGAGCTTGCAGAAGGAAGGGCTAGGAGACTGTGTCGAAGGACTTCGCGATGTCTAACTTGAGGAGGATTCCCGGGGCCTTTAGGTTGTGCTGCAAGCGTGCCGTTTGTTGGACCAGAAGGAAGTTGCCATGCACGCTTTGTGCGGCGATGAAAGCGCTCTAATCGATGGATACAATCTGCCCCATCCGCGGCGCCAACCGCAGGGAAAGAACTTTCACAAATAGTTTAGCCAAGAGATGATAAAACTGACCAGCCGGTAGTCGGTGAGTGCGGACGCACCTGGTTTCTTGGGAGGAGGATGAGTAGCACTTTGTTAAGCTTGTGGAAACCCCTGCCGTTCATGGCCTAGAGTTTGTCGAACGGGCGCTGATATCGGCCTTGATGATAGGCTAGCAGGAGCGCAGGAACTCTGTCGTGAACCCATCGGGTTCGGGTGCCTTGCTGGTGGGGAGCCGCTTCACAACGACGGCCCCATCGACGAGGACCGGAGAGAGGACTGTTGTGTCGCTGCTGACGGCGCAGAGACTTGGAACGGCAGCAGAGCAAGGGTGGCGGCGGAGCTGCGAGACGTCCGACACGGAGGAGGAAGAAGAAAGGACAGAGCAAATGGACCCGATAGGTCGAGGGGGCGAATTTTGTGCAATTTGTGGTGGGATAGGGCAGCCCTATTAGGGCTGTCGGGTCCGATGTGACGAACGCGCTTGGGTGGGGCGGGCGCTCTATATCCGCACCAGATTTGGGTTGGATATAAACGGTGCCAGTCAGCCCGGACGTTTGAGACCCATTTAAAGAGTCTATCTAGATCTTTTTTTGTGGCCGGTCACTGGCCGGACCGTTCGTCCGGACGTTTGAAACGAGTTTGAGGTGCCCGGCTGTAGACGTTCTAACGGCCTTAATGCATCCCACATCGCTGAGGCCGACAAAGGAAGAGGGGAGCGGACTATCGACTGAGGAAAGATAACAGCACGGTGCGTCGAGAAAATACTAAAGCCTAGCAATCTTACACCTACGAAAGATCTTGTTTGACGTGTCACATTCATGAATAAATTTTTGAAACTATACTAGGTGAGCCCAACTCTCATAACCTACTCCTTGTCCAGTGTCCGCAGGGAACATCTAGACGTCCTCGTTTCCTCCTGAATTAATTAGCATGGCTAATTAAACCGGAGGCGAACGACGCCACGGCAAGCGCATCTAGATCAAAACCATCACAAAAAATATCTATAGATCTCGCGTCGTAAAGCAGAGAGTGACAGGGTGGATGGCCTGGTGCCTCGCTGCAGCAATCACACGGCACCATTTGGAATAAAGTAGAATGCTTTGCACCAGGGAATTATGAAACCAAGAATGTGTCCCCGTCCTGGTGAGCGTCGCCGACGTGCGGTTTCGGGCCCATTTTTTCCCTGCGATTATTGTGAGGCACTCTTTCAAATTGTCTGGAGATCGACGGGGCCACTCATCTTTGGGGCAACCTGGTCCGCAGCCGTCCGTTTCAAGAACTGTTGTACCCATCTCCTCCAGAATAATATCTTGTTTCTGACCTTGTATGTTTGTATGCTTGTATGGACATAAGATGCCATAGGATGGATCAATTATAGTAGTTTGATTGATACGGGTTCCTCACATAGTTTGTGTTAAATAAAACCTCTCCTACTTTAAAAATACGCTGAGATTTTGTCTTTCACCGACTCCCCCCTCCTCATCCCACCCCCAAATTATGCTCTCCTCACTCACACCGGCTCTATATTCGGTTTTAGAGGCCAGTTTATTTTCTCAAACCGGCTTTGGTAATACGTTTTGAATAAAAGCCCAAAATACTTTGATATACTCCCTCCGTCCGGAAATACTTGTGGGAGAGATGGATGTATCTAGACGTATTTTTGTTCTAGATGCACCATTTTCATCCATTTCTACGACAAGTATTTCCAGACGGAGGGAGTATTTGGTAAGCCGTTGAATGCACATCGTATATAATCCATTTTTCAGGGACGAATCATGGTAATTTACCTGCCTATTTTAACTGTTGCAATATAATCTTGATCACTAAATGCGAATCAACAACTTCTGTTCTGGTAACAAATTTTATTGCTAGTAGCAGCACACCTGCATATCTAGTCAAGGTAGAATTATGAAGACTTTGAAGTAAAAAGGCGGAACTAGATCTAGAACCACTATGAAGAGAACCAACCAGAGTTTGAGGTGGCTAATTCCTAGTCCACTCGTGATCAAACTCCAAAGTTGACACTCAGTGTGTTTTATTAAGACGAATTACATTCATTTGACAAGCGACATGGCATTCTTGTTGATACAGAAATGCATATGTTAATTTCCTCGAGTTTGAAACCCCTACTATTTGTTCTTCATTAGATTACATTCCAAAAACATATAGTCATGCCATTGTTGCTTTGTCATCGAAGTGCACTTGAACATGCTTCATGCCATTGCACTAAAAATGACTCGAATCTTGATTCAGCTTCACTGCCAAAGTTGATTCCAAGTAACTGTTTGTTTGAGCACCTAATTTTTCCTAGAAGAATATGTTGCCTAAAGATGAAACAAACAAGGCATAAGTAATATGAATTGAAATTTTATTTCAAGCCCAGGTTTCATGACACATACATAATCCTTTGGCGCCATTCAAATCCATGTGCCTCCCTGGTACATATGCCCACATAATGTTGTAATACAATCTCGTAGTGTGGCCAACAGAATACATATCGAACATCTGATGTAGAATATGTGAGTCTATCGTGGGCCGATCGATCGTGATGCCTTGTCCCACGAAAACCAACTAGCCTGGCTGTATGCGTCCGCGCACACACTACGACATGACATGGTTGGCGTCCTCCCCTGATGATGGTGGTGGATGTCATGTCTATTCATCTGCCGCCGCAAACCTTTTCCGTCCCTCTTCCACCACTCACATCGTGATCACAATCACCCCACCTCCCCGAAGTAGATCTAACTGTAAAATCTAAAATGTAGAAGTAACTGTAAATGAAGGACGCAAGAAGTGAGGCAATCAAACCCGATCAATGTCTACTTTTTCGGCTATCGCCCGGTTCCGCTACACCAAAACAAATTCGGGTCTATTCAAAACACATGTTGAAAACTTTGCCAAAACTTTGTTCATAAACCTCCTCTCAAGCTTGGAACCCAGGTAAAAACTTTCTTTTTTGAAAAATGCAGGTAAAAACCTGAGGGGAACCTCCTTATTCATCTTGGAACCTACAACGTACGTACTACAAAAGATATTCTACAACCACTCGAACCCCCATCATGCAAAGCGAGACACGATTCAAAACACAGAACATGGGAGTCTGGAATTCCGTATAGTACCCTGTTGCAAGCTGGTACACTACTACAGCCCCTTGGGATCTAGCAGGGCCATCAGTTTTGGAGTGAGCATGTGACAGCGCACCACGGATCCTCTCTAAACAAATCAATTAATAGCACAAGTACAAAATGGCTGGTTGTCCTACACGAGACGGGAGAGAGAAGGTTGGATCCGGGCTCGCCCACCCCATTCAATAATTCCCATATGCGGTCCTGCCCCTCCGCCAGGCCCGCGACTGGCCCACCCGTCAACGGACGCTCCACGCGCGCGCCCGCCAGCACCGCCGGCTGACGCGTGGCCCCGTCCGTACCGGGACCCCACGAGGCAGCGTCGCGGCGGCCTTCTCCGCAGCGGCGCGCGGAGGAATATCGTAGTAGAGAAATCGGAGGCTGCCTCGCAGGCCACCAGATGATAGTAGTCGACAGAGTCCCCACCCCACACTCACGCACACTCCTCATCTCGCCCGGGGCGAAATCGACGCCACAGCGGGAGGGAAAAAGCTTCCGGGGTTGGCAGGGATTCCGCCTCTTATACGCCTGCCCGCCTCGCCAGATTCCTCACAGCTTCCCTGCCCCGAGCGGAGATCCTGAATTCCGGAGGCCGTCGTCGGGTAAGCTCTGCCCCCTGCTTGCTTTGTGTGTGCGTGGTGCAGAGGCGGCCGTGGCCGGCTGCGGCAGCTTCGGTCGAATCTGATTTGTTCTTGGGTGTTGTTGTCGTCGTTCTTGTTTGTTATGTCTCACGAGGTTTGCCGTGCTGACGGGTGCCGTTGTTGTTGGTGGTGATTGTGCCGTGCAGGGGTAAGATTCGGCGGCCATGTCGGGCGCCGTGCTGGTCGCCATAGCGGCGTCCATCGGGAACCTGCTGCAGGGGTGGGATAATGCGACCATTGCAGGTAATTCGTTCGTTCGTGCTTCCGGAAAAACAGCTGGTCTTTCGACGCCGTTGGGATACTCTTTATGCTGTTGCGCTTCCCAGGGGCCCGTGTTGTTAGGTAGAGGCAGCAATTATTGGGAATCTTGCCGGCTCCGATCATGACGGATTTGGTGGAGCTGCATCTAGTAGTAGTGCTAGTAAAAACAAATATTTTTTCTTGTTCTACATATACAATCTTTAAAAACCGATCAAGCAGCTGAAACGAAATCCTACCAAGATTTCCGACTTCTCTGAACGGATCCGTCTCATGCGCGATCTGCGCATCTGAACCATGATAATTCTGTCTGTGTCGACATGTTCTGAATTCTGAACCGATGCAGATGCTTTGACTTCACGCTGACCATGTTGACTTGCTGCTGTGATCTCCAGGTGCCGTCCTGTACATAAAGAAGGAGTTCAGCTTGGAGACCCAGCCCTTGATCGAGGGCCTCATCGTGGCCATGTCGCTCATCGGGGCGACGGTTATCACCACGTTCTCGGGGGCGGTGGCTGATGCTGTTGGCAGGCGGCCCCTGCTGATCGCCTCGTCTGTCCTCTACTTTGTCAGTGGCCTGGTGATGCTCTGGGCGCCCAACGTCTATGTGTTGCTCTTGGCCAGGCTCATCGACGGGTTCGGTATCGGTTTGGCTGTCACCCTTGTCCCTCTTTACATTTCGGAGACCGCCCCGACTGACATTAGAGGGCTGCTGAACACGCTGCCGCAGTTCAGTGGGTCAGGAGGGATGTTCCTTTCTTACTGCATGGTGTTCACCATGTCGCTCATGCCGCAGCCTGACTGGAGAATCATGCTTGGGGTTTTGTCGATCCCGTCGCTTATGTACTTTGCATTGACTGTCTTCTATTTGCCCGAGTCGCCGAGATGGCTTGTGAGCAAAGGAAGAATGGCCGAGGCCAAGCGAGTGTTGCAAGGACTGCGGGGAAGGGAAGATGTCTCAGGTTTGTCTGTCTTCTCTAAATACTTACTAGTCTGACAGGCATAAAATCTCCGATGATCTTACCCATGTGGGATTAACTGTGCAGGAGAAATGGCCCTTCTTGTTGAAGGATTGGGTGTTGGGAAAGACACACATTTTGAGGAATACATAATTGGGCCTGATGATGAGCTTGCTGATGACGGGCTGGCTCCAGATGAAGAGAAGTTGAAGCTGTACGGAGCTGAAGAAGGGGTATCTTGGATCGCCCGTCCTGTTAGGGGCGGCGGCCAAAGTGCACTTGGAAGCGCCTTGGGTCTCATGTCTCGTCATGGGAGTATGGTTAGTCAGGGTAAATCTCTCGTGGACCCACTTGTCACTCTCTTCGGAAGTGTCCATGAGAAGATGCCTGAGGTAATGGGGAGCATGCGCAGCACATTGTTTCCTAACTTTGGCAGCATGTTTAGCGTGGCGGAACAGCAGCAGGCTAAAGCTGACTGGGATGCTGAGAGTCATAGGGATGATGAAGATTATGCATCGGATCATGGTGCTGATGACATTGAGGATAGCCTCAATAGCCCGCTTATTTCTCGTCAAGCGACAAGCGTGGAGGGTAAGGAGATTGCTGCACCTCATGGAAGCATAATGGGTGGTGTGGGAAGAAGTAGCAGCATGCAGGGAGGGGAGGCAGTAAGCAGCATGGGCATTGGTGGGGGGTGGCAGTTAGCTTGGAAGTGGACTGAGAGAGAAGGTGCAGATGGGCAAAAGGAAGGCGGCTTCCAGCGTATTTACTTGCATGAGGAGGGCGTGTCAGGTGATCGGAGGGGCTCTATATTGTCTATGCCAGGAGGTGATATTCCTCCTGGTGGTGAGTATATCCAGGCAGCCGCTCTAGTGAGCCAACCTGCTCTTTATTCGAAGGACCTGATAGAGCAGCAGCTTGCTGGTCCTGCCATGGTACATCCATCTGAGGCAGTTGCCAAGGGTACAAAGTGGGCAGAACTATTTGAACCTGGAGTGAAGCATGCACTGTTCGTTGGCATAGGATTACAGATCCTGCAGCAGGTCAGCCGTTTTTGCCTTTCTGCTGCATACAAATATCATCAATGTATGCACTGCTAAGTGCTCTTGACAACTAATTTAGCACACACATTTCTTATAGATCTAGTATTTAACAGTTTCTGTTTTTCTCTTCAAACTAAAACTTTATAATAATATAACATCATGCTGTTGGGTGCTGCCCATGGCTTCTTGTTGAAGTTCTTACCTTCAGCCTTATTGCGAGAAAAAAATATGCTTTGCTGCCTATGGTAAGCAACACCAATATCAGGTTGCTGTAGTTTTCTGAAGTAAATAAACTTGATAAGCTGATAATGCTAATCTGGATAACATAATTTTGCTTATCAAACTGTGATATGCTACTAATATTCCTTTAGTCCTTAGCACAAGTAAGATCAATTTTGATCTTGTGGTAGAAAGTATAAAAAGAAAGGTGGTGCGGTAGAAACACATAATACATTTTTAGGCCTCCTTTGGTTTGGAGGAATTTCATAGGAATTCTAGAGGATAGGATTCTTATAGGATTTTTTCCTTTAGAGCCCTTTGGTTCATAGGAATGGATTCCTATTCCTACATAGGATTGGTTCCTATCCTCCATATTTCATAGGAAAATAAAAATGAGCCTAGACTCAATGGAAAAATTCCTTTGGTGTCAACCAAATGACATCTCGTTTCCTATTCCTACTCATAGGATTTAAGATACATGTCATCTTATTTCCTACAAAATTCCTATTCCTACGATAAACCTATCCTATGAACCAAAAGAGGCCTTATTGTTGTGTATGGTTGTAGCGTTCCTAGAATAACAATATTTCAAATTGTGACATACTTCAGTTTCCTCATCCCTATGTTTCTTTTTTTTCTTCTTCCATGCTTCATGTTTAGTACTCCCTCCGTCCCAAAATTCTTGTCTTAGATTTGTCTAAATACGGATGTATCAAATCATGTTTTAGTATTAGATACATCCGTATCTAGATGAATCTAAGACAAGAATTTTGAGACGGAGGGAGTACCTAAATACATATATTGCATACCGAATGTTCATGTGCTGATGATCAACTTTTGTTTGTCCAGTTTGCGGGTATCAATGGAGTCCTCTACTACACACCTCAGATACTTGAGCAAGCAGGTGTCGGGGTTCTTCTATCAAACATTGGACTAAGCTCTTCCTCTGCATCTATTCTTATTAGTGCCTTGACAACCTTGCTGATGCTTCCCAGCATTGGCATCGCCATGAGACTCATGGATATGTCAGGAAGAAGGTTAGACTTCAGATTTTGCATGGTATTGTTTACTTGTGATACAATGTGGTATCGCTGAATGTGAATGAAAGAGTAACCATTCTTCCATTTTGTTTCTCATCCAGGTTTCTTCTCCTTTCGACAATCCCTGTCTTGATAGTAGCACTAGCTGTCTTGGTTTTGGTGAATGTTCTGGATGTTGGAACCATGGTGCACGCCGCGCTCTCAACGATCAGCGTCATCGTCTATTTCTGCTTCTTCGTCATGGGGTTTGGGCCTATCCCAAATATTCTCTGCGCGGAGATTTTCCCCACCTCTGTCCGTGGCATCTGCATAGCCATCTGCGCGCTAACCTTCTGGATCGGCGACATCATCGTGACATACACTCTCCCCGTGATGCTCAACGCCATCGGTCTCGCTGGAGTCTTCGGCATATATGCCATCGTTTGCATACTAGCCTTTGTATTCGTCTACATGAAGGTCCCTGAGACAAAGGGCATGCCCCTGGAGGTCATCACCGAGTTCTTCTCTGTCGGGGCAAAGCAGGGCAAGGAAGCCACGGACTAGTTGCTCTGATCCGGTGATCCGCGTCGCTGGTGGTAATTTTGTGGTGTCATAACTACTACTACACTGGTTAACCTGCGATGCTTTGGTGAAGAAACTTCAAAGAGAGCAGATACGGAAGACTTTACATCGTGAGGCTGAATCGTGTCGTCGTAGGCCGGCTTTTGGAAGTAGGATATGTACTTAGATCATCTGTTCTTTTCGCTTTGGAACTTTCTATTTGTGTTATTCAGAATTTCTTGCCCATGTAACTAGTGCTGTTATCACAATTTATGTTGTTTATGTTTTTTCCTTGCTCGGTCGGTTCAGTTTTTCCTCTTTGTTGCCACTAGTTCTCAGTTGCCAGTCACTTCAGCAGTTTAGTTGTGCTATTAGTACTATTTTTGAGGATAAGTAGTGTTTCTGGGTGTGTGGGAAATATGCACACAACCATTTTATGTTACTCCTTGGTTTCATAATGTAGTGGATATAGATTTTTGTAAAAGTCATACCTTATAAACTTTGGCTAAGTTTGTTGAGAAGAACATTTATATGTTGAAAGCTAAAAATATATCATTAGATTCATCATAAGATATACTAGTTCATATTTTATATATTAGGTATTGTAGATATAAATAGTTTTTTCTATAAACTTGGTCAAAGTTTGTAAAAGTTTTTTTAAAATATCTGTACGCACTACATTAGCTCTTTAAATAAGGGCAAACCTCTTCATTAATATTGATACTCACTGCGCCTCCTTCTACCACTTGTTTAATCCAACCTCTGCACTTCACTAAGGAAAACCCTTAAGCAAAACTTCTTGTAGAAAATCCCAATTCACCCTTTTTCAAAGTTTTAACTTTAGTGTGACCCCCTCCTGTGTAGTCCTTCTAAGCTCATGAAACACCTCACGGATAGTGACCATCTCATCTAAAATATATCCGTTTTTCATGAATGCCGAATGAAAGATGGCTACCGAAGAACAAGCAACGAATTTCACGCTCATCCCGTGCTAAAGTGCATACGTTTTCTTGCTCCTTGGTACTTGTCTGATCAATCACACTGTTCATTAGTTTAATTGATTTTTTGTTCGATGTCCTGAACCGTACGAAGGGAGTATTATGCCTGACCTCATACCGACACCTACGCATATCATCTAAAACCGGATCATTGGTCCAACACACACTTAGCACGCATCGCATGTGCGCACCCCCGAAGTCGCCGCCGCCATCTTCCATGAACCTATCTTCATGACAGGATCAACACAATGACCTTGCCAGGCCCACCGTCAACATCACCGCGACGACAGATAATGCCCACTGCTCTGCGCGTTAGTTAGCCGTCGAGACCACGTTGCGACAAGCCGTCGAGACTTGCCATCTTCGACTAGAAAGAAACCACGTCGCTCCACCTCAGGACCCCTCCAGTCAGCACTTGCTTCAAAAAATGATGCTTCTTAATCAATGAAATGGCAAATCTTTTGTCTTGTTTTTTTTAAATAATGCTCCCAAGAGGGAGAACAGTGCCACACATCGCACAACGTCATCGTCCAACCCAAGAGACCCGGATCTAGGGTTTCCCTAGTTAGTCCTAGCAGGAAGACTGAGTTGTAGAAGTCTTTGACAAGGCAACAACGCAAATACGTTGCCCTCCTCAGCTATGACCCAAGTCGGCGTGGTTTTCGCCTACAGCCGCACCTCTGCGAACCCGCAGCCAGCTAGACCACCATCATGCGGAGCCGCCGCCCTGGCTTCCGATCCGCAGACCCGAGGGCTGTGATTCTGCTGCATCTAGCGTTGTCGACGCCGGAGATGGCTCCTACGGACACGCGCCTCCTGCAACGAACCCGGCTTTCTTCCCCTCCTAAAAAAAAATACTTTCTTGACCTCGTCGCCAGCTGCAAAACCATTGAGGCCCTGGAGTTCCAGATCTTTGGAAAACAATATATTAGGCCATGGTTGGCCAGTTGTCACCTCAAAAGGATGAACGCAGAAGACAGAATAGGGCAAAGCCATGTGAGATTATACAGTATAATACTACTGTGCTTTAAGGCCTCTCCCAATGCATGGGTGCTTAGATGAGGTGCTAAGTGCATTTAAAATCTTAGCAACTAGTCTCCTCAATGCATAGGTGCTTAGCTTGGGTAGCTAAGCTTTTCACATGGAATTGTTTAATAATTAAACTCTCACATGTATTGGTTGGTAGCCTTTTTACCTAGGTCCGCGTGCTTAGCACCGTTTCTTTCTGGGGTCATCATAATGCCCTCTCTCCTCTTTAATTGCTTTGCCACATCATTTTTTTCCTATGTGACGCCCTTAGCATATGTACACCTTGGAGCATTGGGAAGGGCCTAAGAGAAAAGAAACGCAAGTAGTTCAGAAAGTGTGATTTGGTCAGGTGACCACTGTCTCCAATGCAGGCGGAGATCGGAAGTACGACAGATAGTGGGGTAGAAATCCTACCAGCCGGCTGTCAGTGCGGAACCGAGCCTAAAAGCTGCTGCTTCTAGGGTCTCTCTTTCATGGTGGTTTTGGTGGCCCAAAGACGGCCAAAAAGTTGATGTGATCCCTCCCATGGTCGACTAAGATTAGTTCTATACTTAATTCATTTCCCGAGCTCGGTGGGGAGGGATGTGCCGGGAGGGATTCTTGGGAAGCCAGATCCCTCACATTTGCTTTAGCTTTCTTTTCAGGCAACGCGGCAGAGGAGAGTGCACAAGAACTCTTCAGAAACCTCGCATTTCTGCGGCTCTAGTAGTTCCATCATTGATGTCCAGTTAGAATTTGAAGGAATGTGTTTCCCGCGCTGACTTGCTGGTGACAATTGTTGGCCTGACTCAGTGACTGCGCACAACCATTCACCAAATTGACGACCTTTTGTTGTTGCTGATGGAAACGAAGTCGACGGAGCAGGTTTTTTAAAACCTGCTCGTATGATTAGTTGTGATGCGCCATTCCAAATTTCCAATGATCGGAAGACAAAAACCTCGCGCTCACACGCACCTTTGGATGATCATTCCCGGTGACCTACCGCTAGCTGAAACAGACAACCCGCCAGCTCAAATTCACACGTCTCGTGGTCGGCAATCCTGTCCCAGGATCAAGGTTCGCAGCAGAACCAATGGCGTCCTGTGCTCCGTTGCTGTCTTCGTTCAAATGCTCTCCTCTACTACTATAGACGAATGTGTGCTTTGTTCACAGGGGTATACATGATACATCGATCTCACTGTTCCATCACTTTTTTTGTGGGGGACTGTTGCATCACTTTGTGCACATGTAACGACAGATGGCCCAAGTATGGAAAAGTCATTGCCGTCTCCCCGCCACCTGTCGGTGCCATTGTTGACTTCTATATGTTTCTCCATGTCCCCTTAATATCGTCGATTTCTACCGAAAGTGCTCTTTTGATCCCGAGCTCATATGCACCCGCATAAACAGTAAAATAAAAAAAATAGTAGAAAATTTCAAAAAAATCTGATTTTTTTTGTGATAAACATTGATGAATGTTCTAACTGGTGCAAAATTTCAGGTCGAAATGACATTCGTGGAGGTCTGGGCAAAAATAACAAAATCGATGCTCCAAAATGCTTCCAACAATAGTCTTTTTGGACCATCGATTTTATTGTTTTTGCCCAGACCTCCACGAATGTCATTTCAACCTGAAATTTTGCACGCAGTTAGAAAATTTATCAATGTTCATCGCAAAAAAAATTCAGTTTTTTTTAAAAAAATTGTACTATTTTTTCGATTTTACTGATCATGCGGGAGCATATGAGCTCGGGATCAAATACTCCATGTCCGATTTCTACATGTTTCTCTAGGTGCTCGATCCCGTGGTCGGTGGCCTTCCATTGGTGGTGTGCCGGTGTCCTCAGGATGGACGTTCGGCGGCCAAGGGTGGATGTTTGTTGTCTGCTTCGCGGGCAACGGTCCATGCCCGGGAAGGTTTTTGTTTGCTGATGGAGCCGGGGCGCAATGGCGCCTACCTATCGGTATCATACTCGATAGTATCCGCCTCCGTTCACATGGAGGACGTCGGTGGCAGCAGTCCCAAAAATGTGGTGGATGTTGCTTGTCGGCTCGCGAAGGTGGAGAGTGACAGTGGGAAGATTCACACCACATCACGACGCTCCCCTGGCGGCTAGGGCGGTCGTTTTGTGCCCTAGAGGCAATAACAAATTGGTTATTATCATATTTCCTTGTTCATAATAAAGGTTTATTATTCATGCTAGAATTGTATTGACCGGAAACTTAAATACATGTGTGAATACATAAACAAATACTATGTCCCTAGTGAGCCTCTACCAGACTAGCTCGTTGATCAAAGATGGTTAAGGTTTCCTAACCATAGACATGAGTTGTCATTTGATAACGGGGTCACATCATTAGGAGAATGATGTGATGGACAAGACCCAACCGTAAGCTTAGCAGTTGATGGTACCAGTTTATTGTTATAGCTTTCTTCATGTCAAGTATCTATTCCTAAAACCATGAGATCGTGCAACTCCCTAATACCAGAGGAATGCTTAGTGTGTATCCAAGCATTACTTCGTAACTGGATGATCATAAATGTGCTCTACAGTTATCACCGAAGGTGTTTGTTGGGTTGGCACGGATCGAGACTGGGATTTGTCACACCGTGTGACGGAGAGATATCTCCGGGCCCTCTCGGTAATAAAACATCGTAAAGAGCTTGCAAGCAATGTGACAAATGAGTTAGTCACGAGATCTTGTATTACGGAATGAGTAAAGAGACTTGCCAGCAACAAGATTGAACTAGGTATGGAGATACCGACGATCGAATCTCGGGCAAGTAACATATCACCGGACAAAGGGAATTGCATACAGGATTAACCGAATCCTTGACATCCTGGTTCAACCGATAAAAGATCTTCATGGAATATGTAGGAACCAATACGGGCATCCAGGTCCCGCTATTGGTTATTGACCGGAGAGGTATCTCGGTCATGACTACATGATTCCCGAACCCGCACGGTCGCACGCTTAACGAGATATTTGATGATTGGTAACTGAATGTTATTTGGAGTCCCGGATAAGATCCCGGACGTCACAAGGAGTCTCGAAATGGCCGAGAGGTAAAGATTTATATACGGGAAGTCATATTTTGGGTTCCAGAAAAAGGTGCAATTTTTCGGTATTATACCGGGAAGCTTCCAAGAGGTTTCGGAGGATTCCGGAGGGGTCCGGAAGTGCACAAGTGGGTCCACCACGTCCCAAGGGCTGGATTGGGCTGAGAGGAGGTGCCCTGGCCTTATTGGGCTAGGCGCACCAAGTCCTCAAAGGCCCATGTGACTAGGGAAGGGAAAAGGGGAGTCCTAATAGGAATATGATTGGAATTGGAGTCCAAGTTCTCTTCCCCTTGGCGCCAACTCCTATTAGGAGTTGATACGTCTCCGTCGTATCTATAATTTTTGATTGTTCCATGCCAATATTCTACAACTTTCATATACTTTTGGCAACTTTTTATACTATTTTTGGGACTAACATATTGATCCAGTGCCCAGTGCCAGTTCCTGTCTGTTGCATGTTTTTTGTTTCGCAGAAAACCCATATCAAACGGAGTCCAAACGGGATAAAAACTGACGGAGATTTTTTTTTGGAATATTTATGATTTTTGGGAAGAAGAATCAACGCGATACGATGCCCGAGGGGGCCACGAGGCAGGGGGCGCGCCCCAGGGGGTCAGGCGTGCCCTGGACCCTCGTGGCCACCCCGTAAGGCGGTTGGATCCCTTCTTTCGCTGCAAGAAAGCTAATTTCCGGATAGAGATCGTGTCCAAAATTCAGCCCAATCGGAGTTACGGATCTCCGGTTATAAAAGAAACGGTGAAAGGCCAGATCTGAGAACGCAGAAACAGAGAGAGACAGAGAGACATATCCAATCTCGGAGGGGCTCTTGCCCCTCCCACGCCATGGAGACCATGGACCAGAGGGCTTCTCCCATCTAGGGAGAAGGTCAAGGAAGAAGAAGAAGGGGGCCCCTCTCCCCCTCTCTTCCGGTGGCGCCGGAACGCTGTCGTGGCCACCATCATCATCAGCGCGATCTTCACCAACACCTCCGCCATCTTCACCAACATCTCCATCACCTTCCTCCCTCTATCTACAGCGGTCCACTCTCCCGCAACCCGCTGTACCCTTTACTTGAACATGGTGCTTTATGCTTCATATTATTATCCAATGATGTGTTGCCATCCTATGATGTCTGAGTAGATTTTTGTTGTCCTATCGGTGGTTGATGAATTGCTATGATTGATTTAATTTGCTTGTGGTTATGTTGCTGTCCTTTGGTGCCCATCATATGAGCGCACGCGTGGATCACACCATAGGGTTAGTTGTATGTTGATAGGACTATGTATTGGAGGGCAAGAGTGACAGAAGCTTCAACCTAGCATAGAAATTGATGCATACAGGATTGAAGGGGGACCAATATATCTTAATGCTATGGTTGGGTTTTACCTTAATGAACGTTAGTAGTTGCGGATGCTTGCTAATAGTTCCAATCATAAGTGCATAGAATTCCAAGTCAGGGATGACATGCTAGCAGTGGCCTCTCCCACATAAAACTTGCTATCGGTCTAGTAAAGTAGTCAATTGCTTAGGGACAATTTCGCAACTCCTACCACCACTTTTCCACACTCGCTATATTTACTTTATTGCGTCTTTATCTAAACAACCCCTAGTTTTTATTTACGTGCTCTTTATTTTCTTGCAAACCTATCCAACAACACCTACAAAGTACTTCTAGTTTCATACTTGTTCTAGGTAAAGCGAACATTATGCATGCGTAGAGTTGTATCGGTGGTAGATAGAACTTGAGGGAATATTTGTTCTACCTTTAGCTCCTTGTTGGGTTCGACACTCTTACTTATCGAAAGAGGCTACAATTGATCCCCTATACTTGTGGGTTACCAAGACCTTTTTCTGGCGCCGTTGCCGGGGAGTCATAGCGTGGGGTGAATATTCTCGTGTGTGCTTGTTTGCTTTATCACTAAGTAATTTTTATTTGTTGTTCTTAGTTGTTCTCTATCCTTAGTTATGGGTAGGAAACGCAAAATACCAAAAAAATTAGTTGTACCTACTGAACCAATGGTTGAAGAACCACTCAAAATCTATCACACTCCTGAAGCCTTTTACTTGGATCATCTTCGATCCCTTTGTGCTCGTGCTGAAACCCCAACTAGCTTAGTTGAGGGAAAATCTTTAGATGAACATGCTTGTTTTGTGCGACACCGCTTATCTCAAAAAGGGAAACTTTTACTGGATCAAATTCATCGTTTGCAATGCTATGCTTGGAATTTATGTGAAATATATGATTTTACTTGTTGTTCTGAAAACCCTAAGAAACACCTTCCCTACCAATGTGAGTTTAGCGATAATGGAATCGTATCTTCGTATGCTAAGGGTGTTTATAATTACTATGATGTTCAACAAATTGAAGAATTTGTTGCTTTTAAGGGTGCTTATGAAATTGCTTCTTTGATTGAAAAGTATGATGCTACTCTTTACAAATCTGAAAACTTTGCCATACTTAAATATTGTTATGATAATTATGCTTCTAATGCCTATGTTAAACCATATATTGAGGACTCCTCTGCTGTCCAAGAAGAGACTAATATTTTGCAGGAGTCTATGGAAGAAGAAATTGATGAAACTGTGAGCTCATTGGATGAAAAAGATGATGAGGAGAGCGAAGAACAAAAGGAGGAAGAGCGGATTAGCTACCCGTGCCCACCTTCTAATGAGAGTAACTCTTCAACTCATACATTGTTTAATTTCCCTTCGTGCTTACCGAAGGATGATTGCTATGATGATTGTTATGATCCCGTTGATTCTTTTGAAATATCCCTTTTTGATGATGCTTGCTATGCTTGTGGCCAAGATGCCAATATGAATTATGCTTATGGAGATGAACTTGCTATAGTTCCTTATGTTAAACATGAAATTGTTGCTATTGCACCCACACATGATAGTCCTATTATCTTTTTGAATTCTCCCGACTACACTATATCGGAGAAGTTTGCACTTATTAAGGATTATATTGATGGGTTGCCTTCTACCGTTGCACATGATGATTTTGATGAATATAATATGCATGTGCTTGCTGCTCCTACTTGCAATTATTATGAGAGAGGAACTATATATCCACCTCTCTATGTTTCCCACATGATAAAATTGCAAGAAACTGTTTATACTATGCATTGGCCTTTACTAGGTGTGCATGAATTGTTCTTTTATGACATGCCGATGCATAGGAAGAGAGTTAGACTTCGTCATTGCTTGATATATGTTGCTTTGTGCTCACTACTAAATGCCAAATCATTGCTAATTCAAATTGGCTTTGATATACCTTGGGATCCGGGTGGATCCATTACTTGAGCACTATATGCCTAGCTTAATGGCTTTAAAGAAAGCGCTGCCAGGGAGACAACACGGAAGTTTTAGAGAGTCATTTATTTCTGTTGAGTGCTTTCATATAGTTTAAAAACAAAACAAAAATAAAGAGGGGAACCTAAAACTTTTCAAAAAGGGAAGTGAAAGTGAGAAAGACAAGCATTGTTGAAGTGGGGGAGCTCCTTGAACTTTGTTCATGCTCACGGAAACTTTGTGAATCTTGATTACAGAAACTTTTCAACAAAAATAATTATCCCCTTGTACAATTCCATTGTATTATAAAAATAATGTGCCAAGGTTTTCCTTTAGGATGTTTACAATGCTTGTTGGTTTGTACGGTGCAGGACAGAAACTTTGGCTGTAGTGCGCAATTTTACATTTTTTACTGGAACGTCAAACGGTTCTGAAACTTTTTGCACTGTCTTTCTATAAAAATTGTTTATTTTTCCTAATTTTGGCAGAATGTTTGGAATACCAGAAGTATGGTGAATGTTCAGATTACTACAGACTGTCCTGTTTAAGACAGATTCTGTTTTTGATGCATAGGTTGCTTGTTTTGATGAAACTATCGATTTATATCAGTGGATTAAGCCATGAAAAAGTTATATTATAGTCGCTATAATGCAAAAACAAAATATGAATTGGTTTATAACAGTACTTAGAGTAGTGATTTGCTTTATTATTACTAACAGATCTTATCGAGTTTTCTGTTGAAGTTTTGTGTGGATGAAGTGTTCGATGATCGAGGAGGTCTCGATGTGAGGACAAGGAGGAGAGGCAAGAGCTCAAGCTTTGGGATGCCCAAGGCACCCCAAGTAAATATTCAAGGAGACTCAAGCGTCTAAGCTTGGGGATGCCCCGGAAGGCATCCCCTCTTTCTTCAACAAGTATCGGTATGTTTCGGATTCGTTTCGTTCATGCAATATGTGCAAGTCTTGGAGCGTCTTTTGTTTAATTTTTCTTTTATGCACCATGCTGGTATGAGATAGTCCTTGGTTGATTTATAGAATGCTCATTGCACTTCACTTATATTCTTTGAGTATAGCTTTATAGAATGCTTCATGTGCTTCACTTATATCATTTGAAGTTTGGATTGCCTATTTCTCTTCACATAGAAAACCGCCATCTGTAGAATGCTCTTTTGCTTCACTTATATTTGTTAGAGCGTGGGCATATCTTTTGTAGAAAGAATTAAACTCTCTTGCTTCACTTATATCTATTTAGAGAGATGACAGGAACTAGTCATTCACATGGTTAGTCATAAAATCCTACAAAACTTGTAGATCACTGAATATGATATGTTTAATTCCTTGCAATAGTTTTGAGATATGAAGATGGTGATATTAGAGTCATGCTAGTGGGTAGTTGTGGATTAGTAGAAATACTTGTGTTGAGGTTTGTGATTCCCGTAGCATGCACGTATGGTGAACCGTTATGTAACGAAGTCGGAGCATGATTTATTTATTGATTGTCTTCCTTATGAGTGGCTGCCGGGGACGAGTGATAGTCTTTTCCTACCAATCTATCCCCCTAGGGGCATGCATAGTAGTACTTTGCTTCGAGGGCTAATAAACTTTTGCAATAAGTATATGAGTTCTTTATGACTAATGTGAGTCCATGGATTATACGCACTCTCACACTTCCATCATTGCTAGCCTCTTCGGTACCGTTCATTGCCCTTTCTCACCTTGAGAGTTGGTGCAAACTTCGCCGGTGCATCCAAACCCCGTGATACGATATGCTCTATCACACATAAGCCTCATTATATCTTCCTCAAAACAGCCAGCATACCTACCTATCATGGCATTTCCATAGCCATTCCGAGATATATTGCCATGCAACTTCCATCATCATCATATACATGACTTGAGCATCTATTGTCATATTGCTTTGCATGATCGTAAGATAGCTAGCATGATGTTTTCATGGCTTGTCCGTTTTTTGATATCATTGCACATCCCGGTACACCGCCGGAGGCATTCATAGAGTCATATCTTTGTTCTAGTATCGAGTTGTAATATCGAGTTGTAAGTAAATAAAAGTGTGATGATCATCATTATTAGAGCATTGCCCCCCCCCAAAAGAGGCCAAAGAAGCCTAAATAAAAAAAGGGGGCCAAAGAAGCCCATCCAAAAAAAGAGAAAAAAAAGAAGAGGGGCAATGTTACTATCCTTTTACCACACTTGTGCTTCAAAGTAGCACCATGTTCTTCATATAGAGAGTCTCTTGAGTTATCACTTTCATATACTAGTGGGAATTTTCATTATAGAACTTGGCTTGTATATTCCGATGATAGGCTTCCTCAAATGCCCGAGGTCTTCATGAGCAAGCAAGTTGGATGCACACCCACTTAGTTTTCAGTTTGAGCTTTCATACACTTATAGCTCTTAGTGCATCCGTTGCATGGCAATCCCTACTCCTCACATTGACATCAATTGATGGGCATCTCCATAGCCCGTTGATTAGCCGCGTCAATGTGAGACTTTCTCCTTTTTTGTCTTCTCCACACAACCTACATCATCATATGCTATTCCACCTATAGTGCTATATCATGGCTTGCGCTCATGTATTGCGTGAGGGTTGAAAAGGCTGAAGCGCGTTAAAAAGTATGAACCAATTGCTCAGCTTGTCATCGGGGTTGTGCATGATTTGAATGCTTTGTGTGGTGAAGATGGAGCATAGCCAGACTATATGGTTTTGTAGGGATGATCTTTCTTTGGCTATGTTATTTCGATAAGACATAATTGCTTGGTTGGTATGCTTGAAGTATTATTGTCTTAATGTCAAATGATAGACTATTGCTTTGAATCACTCGTGTCTTACTATTCATGCCATGATTAGACTACATGATCGAGATTATGCTAGGTAGCATTCCACATCAATTTTTTTTATCATTTACCTACTCGAGGACGAGCAGGAATTAAGCTTGGGGATGCTGATACGTCTCCGTCGTATCTACAATTTTTGATTGATCCATGCCAATATTCTACAACTTTCAAATACTTTTGGTAACTTTTTATACTATTTTTGGGACTAACATATTGATCCAGTGCCCAGTGCCAGTTCCTGTCTGTTGCATGTTTTTTGTTTCACAGAAAACCCATATCAAACGGAGTCCAAACGGGATAAAAACTAACGGAGATTTTTTTGGAATATTTATGATTTTTGGGAAGAAGAATCAACGCGATACGATGCCCGAGGGGGCCATGAGGCAGGGAGCGCGCCCCAGGGGGTCAGGCGCGCCCTGGACCCTCGTGGCCACCCCATAAGGCGGTTGGAGCCCTTCTTTCACCGCAAGAAAGCTAATTCCGGATAGAGATCGTGTCCAAAATTCAGCCCAATCGGAGTTACGGATCTCCGGTTATAAAAGAAACGGTGAAAGGCCAGATCTGAGAACGCAGAAACAGAGAGAGACAGAGAGACAGATCCAATCTCGGAGGGGCTCTCGCCCCTCCCACGCCATGGAGACCATGGACCAGAGGGGAAACCCTTCTCCCATCTAGGGAGAAGGTCAAGGAAGAAGAAGAAGAAGGGGGCCCCTCTCCCCCTCTCTTCCGGTGGCGCCGGAACACTGCCGTGGCCACCATCATCATCACCGCGATCTTCACCAACACCTCCGCCATCTTCACCTTCCTCCCTCTATCTACAGCGGTCCACTCTCCCGCAACCCGCTGTACCCTCTACTTGAACATGGTGCTTTATGCTTCATATTATTATCCAATGATGTGTTGCCATCCTATGATGTTTGAGTAGATTTTCGTTGTCCTATCGGTGGTTGATGAATTGCTATGATTGATTTAATTTGCTTGTGGTTATGTTGCTATCCTTTGGTGCCCATCATATGAGCGCGCGCGTGGATCACATCATAGGGTTAGTTGTATGTTGATAGGACTATGTATTGGAGGGCAAGAGTGACAGAAGCTTCAACCTAGCATAGAAATTGATGCATACGGGATTGAAGGGGGACCAATATATCTTAATGCTATGGTTGGGTTTTACCTTAATGAACGTTAGTGGTTGCGGACGCTTGCTAATAGTTCCAATCATAAGTGCATAGAATTCCAAGTCAGGGATGACATGCTAGCAGTGGCCTCTCCCACATAAAACTTGCTATCGGCTAGTAAAGTAGTCAATTGCTTAAGGACAATTTCGCAACTCCTACCACCACTTTTCCACACTCGCTATATTTACTTTATTGTGTCTTTATCTAAACAGCCCCTAGTTTTTATTTACGTGCTCTTTATTTTCTTGCAAACCTATCCAACAACACCTACAAAGTACTTCTAGTTTCATACTTGTTCTAGGTAAAGCAAACATTAAGCGTGCGTAGAGTTGTATCGGTGGTCGATAGAACTTGAGGGAATATTTTTTCTACCTTTAGCTCCTCGTTGGGTTCGACACTCTTACTTATCGAAAGAGGCTACAATTGACCCCCTATACTTGTGGATTATCAGGAGTAGGGCTGGACTCCAAGCCCTCACACGCATATAAATATAGGGGAGCGGGCGCATCAAGGCACCCCAAGACATTGTTCCTAACTGCTGCCCCGTCTCTCCCTCCCGGCATAGTTCTCGTCCACGGTTTTTTGCTTAGCGAAGCGCTGCCGTTGCTCCACCACCACCATCACCAAAACATCGTCGTGCTGGTTGTGATCCCATCTACTTCTCCGCCTTCTCTTGCTAGATCAAGAGGAGGATACGTCATCGAGCTGCACGTGTGCTAAACTCGGAGGTGCCGTCCGTTCGGCACTAGATCGGTTGGATCGTGATCGGATCGCGAAGAGTACGACTACATCAACCGTGTTATATACATTTCTGCTTTCGGTCTACAAGGGTATGTAGAGACACTCTCCCCTCTCGTTTCTATGCTTCTCCTAGATAGATCTTGGGTGTTCGTAGGGATTTTTTTGATTTTCATGCTTCGTTCCCCGTCAGTGGCATCATGAGCTAGGTCTATGCGTAGATGTATATGCACGTGTAGAACACAAGGAGTTGTGGGTGTTGATGCTCAAATTGCTTACCTCTTCTTGTCTTATTTGTATTCAGCGGTATTGTGGGATGAAGCGTCCCGGACCAACCTTACTTGTCCACGCACAAGAGACTGGTTCCACCGACAGACATGCAACTTGTTTTGCATAAGGTAGCCAGCGGGTGTCTGTCTCTCCTACTTTAGTTGAATCAAATTTGATGAAGGCGGTCCTTGTAGAAGGTTAAAAGGCAACTTGATTATCACCGCTGTGGCTTTACGTAGGTAAGAATGATTCTTGCTAATTGTCCATAGCAGCCACGTAAAATTTGCAACAACAAAGTAGAGGACGTCTAACTTGTTTTTGCAGGGCATGTTGTGATGTGGTATGGCCAAAACGTGATGTGATATATGTTGATGTATGAGATGATCATGTTTTGTAATAGATTCACGACTTGCATGTCGATGAGTACGGCAACCGGCAGGAGCCATAGGGTTATCTTTAATTTAATATTCGTCATGTAATCGCTTTACTTTATTGCTATGCGTTAGCAATAGTTGTAGAAGCAATAGTTGGCGAGACGACCACATGACGACACGATGATGGAGATCATGGTGTTATGCCGTTGAAGACGGAGATCATGCCGGTGCTTTGGAGATGGAGATCAAAAGCACAAGATGATAATGGACATATCATGTCACATATTGATTGCATGTGATGTATATCTTTTTATGCATCTTATTTTGCTTACAACGACGGTAGCATTATAAGATGACCCCTTCACTTAATTTGAAGAAATTATGTTCTCCCTAAGTATGAACAGTTGCAGAAGTTCGTCGTTTTGAAGCACCTCGTGATGATTGGGTGTGATAGATTCTACATTCGCATACAACGGGTGTAAGCCAGTTTTACACATGCAGAATACTTGGGTTAAACTTGACGGGCCTAGCACGTTCATACATGGCCTAGGCACACAGGAGACCGAAAGGTTGAACATGAGTCATATAGTAGATATGATCAACATGGAGATGTTCACCATTGATGACTACCCCATCTCACGTGATGATCGATCATGTGTTAGTTGATTTGGATCATGTATCACTTAGACAACTTGAGGGATGTTGATTTAAGTAGGAGTACATTAGTAATTTAATTGACTAAACTAATTATCATGAACTTAGTCTTAATAGTCTTTGTAAAATTTATGTTGTAGATCAGTGGCCGCACTGTAGTTCCCCTGAATTTTAATGTGTTCCTAGAGAAAGCTAAGTTGAAAGATGATGGAAGCAACTATGCGGACTGGGTCCGTAACTTGAGGATTATCCTCATTGCTGCACAGAAAGCTTATGTCCTTGATGCACCGCTAGGTGCCGCACCCCCACCAGCGTCGTCTGTGGATGTTGTGAAAATCTGGCAGGCATGTTCCGATGATTACTCGATAGTTCAGTGCGCCATGCTTTACGGCTTTGAACCGGGGCTCCAAAGACGTTTTGAGCACCACAGATCATATGAGATGTTCCAGGAGCTAAAATTGGTATTTCAAGCTCATGCCCCGGTTGAGAGGTATGCCACCTCCAACTTTAGCTGCAAGATGGAGGAGAACAGTTCTATTAGTGAGCATATACTCAGAATGTGTGGGTTTCACAACTGCTTGACTCAGTTGGGAGTTAATCACCATATGACACGGTCATTGATAGAGTTCTCCAGTCACCGCCACCAAGCTAGAAGGGCTTTGTGATGAATTATAATATGCAAGGGACGGAGAAAATGATTCCCGAGCTCTTTGCTTTGCTTAAGGCCGCAGAGGTAGAAATCAAGAAGGAGCATCAAGAGTTGATGGTTAAAAAGACCACTAGTTTCAAAAAAGGCAAGGGAAAGAAAGGGAACTTCAAGAAGAACGGCAAGATAGTTGCCGTTCCCGTGAAGAAACCCAAGGCGGGGCCCAAACCTGAGACTAGTGCTTCTACTGCAAGGGGAATGGTCACTGGAAGCGGAACTGCCCCAAGTACTTGGCAGATAAGAAGGCTGGCAACGTCAACAAAGGTATATGTGATATACATGTTATTGATGTGTACCTTACTAGTGCTCGTAGTAGCGCCTGGGTATATGATACTAGTTCGGTTGCTAATATTTGTAACTCGAAATAGGAGCTGCAGAATAAACGAAGACTAGCTAAGGACGAGGTGATGATGTCTACTACGCAACCTTCTTCTTGTAGACGTTGTTGGGCCTCCAAGTGCAGAGGTTTGTAGGACAGTAGCAAATTTCCCTCAAGTGGATGACCTAAGGTTTATCAATCCGTGGGAGGCGTAGGATGAAGATGGTCTCTCTCAGGCAACCCTGCAACCAAATAACAAAGAGTCTCTTGTGTCCCTAACACACCCAATACAATGGTAAATTGTATAGGTGCACTAGTTCGGCGAAGAGATGGTGATACAAGTGCAATATGAATGGTAGATATAGGTTTTTGTAATATGAAAATATAAAAACAGCAAGGTAACAAGTGGTAAAAGTGAGCGTAAACGGTATTGCAATGCTTTGAAACAAGGCGTAGGGTTCATACTTTCACTAGTGCAAGTTCTCTCAACAATAATAACATAATTGGATCACATAACTATCCCTCAACATGCAACAAAGAGTCACTCCAAAGTCACTAATAGTGGAGAACAAACGAAGAGATTATGGTAGGGTACGAAACCACCTCAAAGTTATTCTTTCCAATCAATCCATTGGGATATTCCTATAAGTGTCACAAACAGCCCTAGAGTTCGTACTAGAATAACACCTTAAGACATAAATCAACCAAAACCCTAATGTCACCTAGATACTCCAATGTCACCTCAAGTATCCCTGGGTATGATTATACAATATGCATAACACAATCTCAGATTCATCTATTCAACCAACACATAGAACCTCAAAGAGTGCCCCAAAGTTTCTACCGGAGAATCGAGACGAAAACGTGTGCCAACCCCTATGCATAGGTTCATGGGCGGAACCCGCAAGTTGATCACCAAAACATACATCAAGTGGATCACGTGATATCCCATTGTCACCACAGATAAGCACGGCAAGACATACATCAAGTGTTCTCAAATCCTTAAAGACTTAATCCGATAAGATAACTTCAAAGGGAAAACTCAACCCATTACAAGAGAGTAGAGGGGGAGAAACATCATAAGATCCAACTATAATAGCAAAGCTCGCGATACATCAAGATCGTGCCGAATCAAGAACACGAGAGAGAGAGATCAAACACATAGCTACTTGTACATACCCTCAGCCCCGAGGGTGAACTACTCCCTCCTCATCATGGAGAGCGCCGGGATGATGAAGATGGCCACCGGTGAGGGTTCCCCCCCTCCAGCAGGGTGCCGGAACAGGGTCCCGATTGGTTTTTGGTGGCTACAGAGGCTTGCGGCGGCGGAACTCCCGATCTATTCTGTTCCCCGATCGTTTTAGGGTATATGGATATATGTAGGCGGAAGAAATACGTCAGGGGAACCACGAGGGGCCCACGAGGGTGGAGGGCGTGCCCAGGGGGGTGGGCATGCCCCCTGCCTCATGCCTCCCGCGTTGCTTTCCTGACGTGCACTCCAAGTCTCCCGGGTTGCTTTCTTTCCAAAAATAACTTCTCCAGAAGGTTTCATTCCGTTTCGACTCCGTTTGATATTCCTTTTCTTCGAAACACTAAAACAAAGGAAAAAACAGGAACTGGCACTGGGCTCTAGGTCAATAGGTTAGTCCCAAAAGTAATATAAAAGTGCATAGTAAAGCCCAATAAACATCCAAGATGGATAATATAATAGCATGAATACTTCATAAATTATAGATACGTTGGAGACGTATCAGGTGACGATGCGCGTCGGAAATGGTTCCAAGGTTGATGTGATCGCTGTCGGCACGCTACCTCTACATCTACCTTCAGGATTAGTTTTAAACCTAAATAATTGTTATTTGGTGCCTGCGTTGAGCATGAACATTATATCTGGATCTTGTTTATTGTGAGACGGTTATTCATTTAAGTTAGAGAATAATGGTTGTTCTATTTATATGAGTAATATCTTTTATGGTCATGCACCCCTTATGAATGGCTTATTCTTATTGAATCTCGATCGTAGTGATACACATATTCATAATATTCATGCCAAAAGATACAAAGTTAATAATGATAGTACTCCATCTATCCATCTATACAAGGCCTAACCCCAAATTTCATTTTTCCATCTATACAAGGCCAGATTAGATACCCAATGTGTCTCCCTTTTAATTCTCCACTGGTGCGCATCGGTCCTAAACAAACGGTTTTAACCCCTTTCCGTGACGGCATCTGGAACCGTCGCCAAGTGAGTGTGGGCGATAGGGGGGTCCTTCCCACACGACCCAGAAACCGTCAGGGATAGGGAGCCTTGATGCATACAGTTGTCCCTATATAACCGTTTCCGATATCTCGAATATCCCAAATGCTTCATCCTTGCTACTCGTTTGTGCTTGCATTGCCATCGTTGTCAGAGTTTTGTGGTTCTGCCTAAAACCAGGCAGATTCCAGGCACGGGAGTTTTCCAGGCAGATTCTAGGCACGGGAGTTTTACGATGCCTCGCACATCACAAACAGTTCATGATTATAAACCGTGTATGATAGGTAGACAATCACACACATTTAGTTTTCCCGCACCGTATGTGATAGTGTCTGACATCACACACGCTTTGCAAACGGCAACTGTGTGCATGCTTGCACACGTTTCCTCTCTGTGAACCGTCTCGGATTATGGTGTATATCGCAAACGTTTGTGTTTTACCAACCGTGTGTGCCGTAATGACCTGCACAACATAATTTCTCCCTAATTTAATTGCTGTTATTTAAAATTGTACCTAATTTAAACTTGAAAGTAGGCTATAGCTTTATTCATATCTGTCAGGTTCAAACAACCAATGCATTATTCGATTCACAGGTACATATGTTTAAGAATTACATAAGCACCAAATAAAGAATGATGTACCAGGGTTCTATACTTGTACTATTACAGATGGTAAAGAAAGAGGCGACCGACATTCCAGTTGCTGAACAAGGTGAAGCGGAATGGCCCTATTGTGCTCTTCTGGATGCAGAAGTCATGCAGGACTCTAGTCCAACCCCTTGTGATGGCCGGCCGCCAATAATGTAGTTTGAGAGGTAATCTTGAGTAAACTGCTTCAGGATCCACTGCAAAAGAAAAAAGATTCAGATATTGTCATCTAACACAACTCATTACGGGCAGTAAAAAGAAGGCTACAGGGTTCTTACTTACCATCCTGTAGTTCACTGTTGTCTTGCATAAAGTGTAAACAAATAGTTCGATTGACATCTTTTGACCCGTTTTAATAACAATCTTTATCACTTTCCTCACTTGATACTGGTTCATGAATATCTCATTGCCCAATACGCAGAAAGGGTCGAAGTGTGGATCTTTGGCAATGATATATGTACCTAAAAGCACCAAGTTAATATTAGAAGCTAAACAACAATTGAAAAATGATGTAGTACGGAGGCAGCTCCGGCAGCACGGAGTAAGAGGCACACGGCCCGGTGCACGACGGCAAGCGGACAACGTCTCCGGCATTGGGGAGGAGGGCGGTGGTGAATTTTGTGCGGTGGGGAGCGCCATGGAGGAAGGGCCGAGGTTTCGCGGCTGGGGAGAAGGGAGCTTTCGGCGAGAAGGTGATTTGGCGCCCACGATGTATGAATGGGGAATTGGGAGGGGGAACCATGTCTTACTGACACATTGTCTGAAATGTGGGTGGGGGTGGGGGGTTATAGTTCTACCCCTGCCTTTAGGCTTCTGGGCTTGGGTCTGTGTACCGAGGGTCGGGGATAGAGTAACTTTGCTTCTCCCAAATAGTGGGCGCGAGCAATTTCGGGCGTGTAGGGCGTGTTTTGAAATAGTGGGCGCGAGCGATTTCGGGCGAGGAGGGCGTGTTTTGAAATAGTCGGCACGAGCGATTTCGGCCGAGGAGAGGGTGTTTTGCCGCCCATGGTTTATGAATTATTTGGCACTTGTCATTTCGGCCAAGGAGAAGGCGCGCTTGGATGAAGTTACGAACCTACGCTCGATGTACAACGGGCCAATTGATGCGTGTCCCACATAGGCCGGTAATTTCGCGTCTCCCATTTATTTGCTCGGGCAAATTCCACCGAGCAAAGGGTGTTTAGCGGTTCGTTCAAATTTTGGGAGAGCGAGCATGCACGTCTACCTTACCAAGTCAATTCGAATCAAATTTTGAAATATTAGCTTGCCACTTCTTTTTTAGATGGTGAGGTGATGCCACGTCTACCTCAGGTATGCTACCTCTTTTCGAACCATACCCTTGTTCTATTGCCCCATCTGCCACGTCGCTGCATGTGGATCTTTTTCCACTCCACCATCTCCCCAATTTGCTATCCTCTGCTCTGCTGGTCACGCAGACGAAAACCTTAATTTGCACTATTAAAGGAAACCCTACTTCATGCAGACTAATCCATGTCTGGGTTGAATAAGGAAAGGAAAGGAGAAAGTACTGTCGAAGAGACTAGGTATCGAACCCGCATCTAGGTTGAAAAGGGGAAAATTAGTAGCTAAGGAACGAGTCTCATGACTCTTGGTTGAAAAAGGGTAGAAAGGCATGACAACGCAATAGAGAATGACCAGGTCGATCGGTTTGTTTTCCTCACATAGGAAAAAGTGGCTAAAGAGAACAAAAATGGGACGTAATCCACATATGCTGTCTGGATATTTTTTGCTCTAGGAAACCATCCCTCCCTCACCACTCTATGCGTCCGTGAAGGTACATCGTACTGGTGCGCCCACTGTCTGAATGGGCCTCCCATGCTCTTATTGCCACTTTTTGGCTGTTAGTATAATGCCACCGGTAAAGTCAAGCAATGCTATTGCTAAAGTGATGCCACATTTAACTAATGCCGCACTCAGTCTAATGCCACTGATAAATTTAAGCAATGCCATTTAATTTCACTGGATTATTTCAGGGTTAGCTATTGATTGTGGATGTATTAAAGATTTTTTAGCCGAGGCATTCTAATGCTGTTGCACAGCGAGTATGCCAATGATGAAACTTGTTACCACCTTCAGATTTTTGCACTGTTAATGCTTATAGATTACATACCTCACTTTCATGAGATAAGTCAAATTTTTTTGTATAGTGTCACCAGAATGCCAAGTTGCTGATGTCATTTTATTTTGGTTAAACTGCACAAAAAATTATGAAGAGAAGAGCAAAGGTCAAGAGTGGGCACCTCCTCCTCCAGCTGTTTTCTTGATTCGGTTGATCAAGTTTTTTATGTTTGATCGATTATCAAGATTGGGATAGCAATTTTCAGGTCCTCTCGAGTTCGAAATGATGTTTACCTTGAAGGTACATGGTTTGCAATTTTTTATACTATCATTGTAGTTCATAATGCTAGTTACCTTCAGACTTTTGTATTTGGTTTAATGCTATTGCACAGCTAGTATACCAATGCTGTAACTTGTTATCATTACATTTTGTATTGTTAATGCTTATAGAAATCTTCCAGTGCTAGCTTATGGAAATCAGTTAAGTAAAACCATTCTACTGTACCCCATAATAAAAAAACTACTATACTGTTGCACTAGCCACCGGATTAGTGTATATTTGTACTATTCAAATGGTGTTGCATTAGCATATAGACATATATAAGGTGTGGCAAGCTTTCCCAGATATGTGCTCAAGAAAACTTTAAATTGAACTGCGAAAACGTCTTATATTAAGGAACGGAGGGTGTAGGGTTCACTCAAATACTGCCAGTAAAGCTAGTCACACTACAGGAATCAGGAACTTTGCCGTTAGCCACGGCGGACGGCAAAGGCACGCATGGCGGACGGCAAAGACCTTCGGCAAGACGTCCGGCTGAACAGGCTACGACAAAGGCTTCTTTGCCGTCTGCTGGCGGACGACGAAGATACAAACGTCTTCGCCGTCCGCCAGCCGACGGCATAGAGCCTGGTCGACGCACGTGTCAGCTTAGGTCCGTTAAGGGGTTAACGGCGTGCATTTCCGTCGGCTGGCAGACAACAAAGACGTTTGCCAATTTGTCGTCCGCCAGCGGACGACAGATATTGAATCTTTGCCGTCAGCCAGCGGACGGCATAGCGTGCCACATGGCAGCACCTGGGGGGCTGGCCTATTTGGTAGCTTTGCCGTCAGCTGGCTGTCGGCAAATAATCAACGTTCTTTGCCGTTCGCTGGCCGGCGGCAAAGCATCCAAATAGCCAGCCTACTGCCGCAGGTTGCACAGGTAGCTGACATGTGGCATGTTTGCTGTCCGCTGGATGATGGGAAAGCTCTTTGTCGTCCGCCAGCGGACGACAAAGAGTCTATATAGCCCCTGTTTTTTCTGTTTTTTCTTGAATTCATTCAATTTGACAGAATTTCACATATATATATACACATATGAAAATACTTTCAACAAGCATACAAACACATATACATACCAAATCATATTCCTGCCATATGGATATTATCATCCAACACATATACATAGCAAATGGTTTCATCCAACACATATACATAGCCAACATATCCAACAACAAGCATACAATGGTTTCATCCATACATATATAGGTAGCAAGTTTGACATTGTTCATCCTACAAAATCAAAACAAGAAGGAAGAATAAATAGAAGAGTAGACTCCATCAACGCAAGCTTCCTCATCTAAAGCAAATCTGCAAATTGGGAAAGAAGCAAGTTAGAAGAAGAAGAATAAGAAGAAGACTAGCTAGAAAAAGAAGAAGAAGAAGAAGAGGAAGAAAAGGAAGAAAAGGAAGAAGAAGAAGATTTTTTTCTTCTCTTTCTTTTTCTCCTCTCCTCTTTTTTATGTTCTTCTTCTTCTTCTTCTTCTTCTTCTAACTAAGGTAGGTAAAAATGCCATTTTATTGCTAAGCTAGGTAAAAATGCTAAGTGTAGGTCATTTTAGAGGTCAGCTAGGTAAATAGGTCATTTTGGAGCTTACTAAGGTTATTATGTCATTTTCGAGGAAAGTAAGGTAAGTCTATATCATTTTGGAGGTAACAAAGATTATCATGACATTTTTGAGGAAAGAAAGCTAAGTATAGCTCATTTTTTGTCTAACTTAGGTATTTATGCCATTTAGGAGGAAAGTAAGCTAAGTATGCATTTGTTAAGCAAAACACTAGAGAAAACTTACCCTCGTCACAACAAATGCGATGAAGATCGCAACTAAGGTGACAATTGATCCAATGGCATAATGATACCAAGCCTCATTATCAATGGCATATTTTCTAATCTTCTTAATCTTCAAGCGCATTGCATCCATCTTCAAGCGCATTGCATTCATCTTCATCTTGTGATCATCGACCACATCGACAACATACAACTCCAATTTCATCTTCTCTTCTTCAATTCTTTTAATTTTTTCTTTCAAATACTCATTTTCTTTTTCAACTAAATTTAACTTCTCGACAAGAGGGTCCGTTGCAAATTCCGGTTCACATACCTCCTAGATTAAAATATCTCTATGTGAACTTGATGGCCATAATTGTCATAAATGTGAAATGCAACAAATAGTTATAAAAGAGGATTTACCACATCTGAATCATAAAGTGGGCGAGGACCGACGGGGACGGATATCAAGACCATGGCACTATGTATAACAAACAATCATACAAAGTAAGAAAATTATACAAGTAACTATATAAATCATACAATCATACAAGTAACTATATAAATCAAGTACAACATAAAAAATTAATACCTAGTCATAATCTAGTTCAATAAATGCTTCGGGATCAATAAATGCATCATCATCATCACTATCAATAATGACGTGCTCATCATCATCATTAATAAATGCATCATCATGTGGAAGGCCACCTCTACGTAATTTGTCAAGCATTGACAGGTCATCTGCAGCAGTAACCTTTTCTAGTTCAGGCTCTTCTTGTTCCGGCTGAGGGGTGAAGTCGGGTTCACTGTCGCTGTCTACTTCAATATTCTGGGGTGAAGTAGAGCGGTTCTTGAAACGTTTTTTTGATAGATGCGTTTCTTGGAAGAATTCTCCTTCATATGTGTCTGGGTTAATGTGAGGTTCATAATCATCTTCATTGGGGGGAGGTGGTCTAACACGTGGCGGCGCTTCATAAACGACATCCCAACCTTTGAGATTAGGATCAATTTGACAGGCCCACGGTAGATAGAAAACTTGGGTTGCCTGGTTAGCCATAATATAGACATCGGGAACATCCAAATGGGTGCTTTGATTGATTTCTACTTGCCCTATATGTTCATGAGTCCTTCTAGTCTCCTTCGGCTCGAACCAATAACATTCGAAGACTACGACGTTTGGTGGGTTTGCACCATAGAATTGAAGTTCATAAATTGCTCCAACTCTTCCATAATACTCGGTATCTCCTTTGCCGATAACAGAGACACAACAATTTGTAGACTTTCGGTCGGCCATAGATAGCTCTTTGCCATAGGTACGAAAGCGATACCCGTTGGTGTCGTATTTGTCAAATGAACGAACCTTATAGTCAAAACCATTAGCGACTTGTCTCAATTCGGCGTCCATAAGCTCTGAATTAGCCTACAAGTTTAATACAAAAGGGATTTTTGCATTAGCCACAAATTAGATGAAGAAATGAAATTGTCTAATGGAAATTACCGTTTGTTTGAACCAAGAGATGAAACCGGGATAGCCATGTCCATGCTTTGCCAGAAGCTCATACTCTTCGACGGAATCCTTTTGGATCACCGCTCCATACGAGAATATGGCGACGTATCGACCGTATCAAATTTATCTGGGAATAAGATCAGTTCAAAGGAATTAGAAGTTGCGAAACAATGTACCGAGAACTTACTCGATGTACGGCCGCACTTCTATTAGGTTGGTGAAGATATACAACGAAATGATCTGCCATTCTTCGAAATCCAACATTAAGGAATTAGAAGCACCGGCTAGTGCGAGATCCCCTTTGAATAGGCTGGGGTTGGATCCACCCTTTTTAGGTTCGTCAGCATTGTACCGTGGCTTCGGATTATGCAAATGATGATTTTTGGATTCATAGTGTGCTATCACGAAGTTTGCCGCCTCCTCAGTAATGAATGCCTCAGCCATCGATGCTTCAATTCTACGTTTATTTTTACATTTTGCTCGTAGCATCTTCTGCATCCTCTCAGTACCGTAGCACCAACGATTTTGCACAGGCCCGCCCAATCTTGCCTCGGTTGGGAGATGCAAAATCAAGTGCTGCATTGGATTAAAGAAGCCCGGCGGAAAGATCTTCTATAACTTGCAGATCAACTCCGGCGCCAACTCTTCCATTTCTTATAGCAGGCCAGGCGATAGTTCTTTCGCACAGAGAACATGGAAGAAATAGCTCAGCTCTTCCAGTACTAGCCATTCATCCTCAGGGATGAAGCCACGCAACACCACCGGCTTTACCCGCTCAATCCATATGTGCCAATCATGACTCTTGAGACTAAATATCTTCAATTTATCAAGACTCGCTCCCCTCTTTAGATTCGCTGCATACCCATCGGGGAACATCAACTGCTGTTGCACCCACAAGATAATTTCCCTCATTGTAACATCCCAAAATTTTAATTTGGAATGTTATACATTAGATCATCATTGCATATCATATTTTATTGCATTCTTGGTTTGATCCTAGAAATTCTACGCAACTCAAGGACCCACGGAGAGAGTTGGGGATTTCGTTATTTTCATATTTGGGTTTTCTCAAATTTTGAAAATAGGATCATTTGATTTTATTTATTTTATCTTCAATTATTTCATTTATAAAAATAAGAGAGAGGGAATAAAATGACTTTCCCAAAAATAAGAAATATTGAGGATTTAATTAAAAAAATCAAATCTTATTTTATTTGGAGTTTTGTTATTTTATTTGAATTTAGGAAAATTGCACGTTTTTCAAAATTGCATTTTAGGGCCAACAAAATGTTCATCTCGTTCTAAATATTTTATTTAGACGGTGAAAATTTTATTTTGGCATTTTTAGAATTTTATTTTATTTTCTAGAATTTTTCTTAGTTTCGGAGGAATCGTTTTTTTAAACTCCCGCGCGCCCGACTGGGCCGAAGCCCAGCCGAACCAGGCCGGCCCGCCCGCGCCACCGCCTCCCGCCGCCGTCTCCGGATCGGAGACCGCCGCCGTCGGCCGAGTCCGGGAGGAGCACGCCTCCCGAGGCGCCCCCTTCCCCAAGCCGCGCCGCCCCCCTCCTTAAATAGCCGCCGCCCCTCACCCCGCCACCGAACCCGCAGCCGGAACCCGCCCCGCCGCCGGAGCCGCACCACCGCCGAGCCGCCCCACCGCCCAAGGTCGCCGCCGCCGCCGACGCCCGCAGCCCCGCCGCCCCACGCCGCCTCCCGTCGCCCCGCCGGAGCCCCCTGCCGAGGTAGCCGCCCGCCGCCCGGTTTTCTAAAGAAAACCGATTTGGTTTTTTTAGAAAACCCTAGGTTTTTTATCGGTTTTGTTTTATTTTTTTTCGGTTTTTTATTTAGCGAGCGTTCGCTCGTTTGTTCGTTTTAACAAACACGTTCATTGTTTAGTTACAGTTAACGAACGTCCGTTCGTTAAACTGTTCGTCAATTTTTCTTTTTCTCGGATTTTCCGCGATTATTTCTGATCGCGATTTCCGATCTGTTTTTCATTTTGGTTTAACTTTTCGCTCGTTTGTCGGAATCAGGCGATTCAAGCGCCTAGAGTTTCGTCTCGAAACCCTCTTTCTGTTTAACCAACTCAAACAAGTTTTGCTACTGTAAAATTTGACTTAGGTCCAGATTAGAAACGAAGCTTGTTTCTTTCGCCGTTTGACTTTCGTTGCTTCATTTGATTTGATTCTTTTTGCAAACCGGAGTTCTTAAGTTGAACTTTCTGGTTAGATCTCTTATTTGAGTTTTACCTGTGCATCAGACGAGTACTTATTGTATGCTTGTTTGTTTGCGATAGAGTGCCCGGAGTGCGCCGCTTGCTACTTCGAATCCCTAGGTTTCACGGATCATCAGCAAGGCAAGTAACAATTTGATCATACCTCTTTTCATACCCAGTTTTATTGCATTAGATCAATCCTCAAACAATTGCATGATTAGGATCTGATTAAATTGTGGGTTGGGAAGTAGCTGATGAGGTAGAACCTATTGCCCTGTTTATTACCAAACCCTTGGGAGTTACTTCTACGTTTGCTTATATTGCTATGCTATGCTAGTAGACGTGGATTGGGTGAGTGTATCCATGATAGATGTGAGATTGTTAATTAATGGTTCAATTTAAGGTGGCTACTTAATCACACATCTGGGTGGATTGAGGCACCTGGGTATTCCAGCGATTGCCTGTTTTTTTATGGACCGCCACCCAGGCTCAAAGGGACCATGAGATTATTCATGCTAGAAACTTCCGTGTGCAGCCACAAGCTATTATGGGCTCTAGCATAGTTGATTAAGTTGTGTGAACTCTTACAGTGGTAGACTAGCAGATGTAGGGGTTGTAGGTGGTACTGTCTACCCGATTGTAAGGTGCAAACGCTTCTGAAAGACTATGTCTCGGTCATCCATTTCTCAAACATCATGTAGTGCGAGAATCCCAACGGAGGAGATCGAGTCTTGTGAGGAAAAGTGTGCAAACCTCTGCAGAGTGTATAAACTAATCATGGTTAGCTGTGTCCCCGGTTATGGACAACTTGAGTATCTAGTACTTGGATTATCATGTGAATCTCATCATGTTACTTTAATTAATTTTGTTGGGATTAATGTTGAAACTTAATTGGGATTGAGATGGTGTCACCCATTCTTAATGTTTAACAACCACCATGATAGTTAAATAAAATTTATTCCTTTGCAGTAGGGAAAAATTGGCTTTTCGCAAAACTGTAACCATAGAGCTTTCCACCAGCCAAATATGCATGTAGTATAGCATTATTCTGTTCATTACTCTCTATGTGTTACATTGCCAACATATTCCATGTGCTGACCCGTTTTCGGGCTGCAACGTTTCATGTTGCAGACTTTTCAGACGACGAGTAAGGTGCCTTAGGTCGTGGTTCTATACTTAGTGATGCCGTTGGAGTTGATGGACTCGCTTATCTTCCAAGTCTTCCGCTGTTATCATTTTTAGATGGCCTTAAGCCATATTTATTGTATTAAGTTCTCTTTTGAGACATTCGATGTAATAAGTGTGTGATTGCTACTCTGTTATAAATCCTTCGAGTACTGTGCGTGTCAGCATTACTGATCCAGGGATGACACTGATGCACAGAGACTTGGCCGTCTGAGGTCTGGTCGCTACACTCATAGATGGCCTTCCAAGATGGAACCATGCCTTTGGCTTCGTCTAGTTCTGCTTCCCTTTCGGTTCTTTCATGTTTTGTAACGGCCTATCACATAGCGCCTCCAGATCGACTCTAGCCTTAGTATTATCCTTTGACTTCCCATCTATGCCGAACAATGTACCAAAAAGTGCCTCGGCAATATTCTTCAAATTTCACATGTTCAAAGTAAACAAAAAACTTAACCTAAAGTAAACTGAACTAAACCTAAACTAAACTAACTAAACTAAACCTAAACTAAACTAAACCTAAACTAAACCAGAAACTTAACATAAACAAAACGAAACTAAACTAAACCTAAAGTAAACTAACTAAACTAAACAAAACCTAAACTAAATTATACTAAACCTAATTAAACTAAATCTAAAAAAAGAAAAAAAAAGAAAAGGTCTCACCTTGGAGCTGCCGGGGCGGGGCGGGGCGGGGCGGGGCAGCGAGGAGGCCCGGCCCGGTGTGGACAGGACGGGGCGGCCGGGGCGGCGCGGACGGGACGGGACGGCCGGAGCGACGCGTCGGGGCGGAGCGGGGCGGGGCGGCCGGAGCGACGCGGCGGGGCGGCCGAGGAGGCGAGGCGGCCCGGGGCTGCGCGGCGGCCCGGGGCTGCGCGGCGAGGGGGGCGGCCGGGGCGGGGCGGCGGCGCGGGGTTGGGATGAGGGGAGGGAGAGAGAGGGGCAGGGCACGAGGGCGTTTTGTTACATATAGGGCACAACTCTTTGCCGGCCGCTAGCTGACGGCAAAGAGCCCAGCTAACGGACGTTAGTTTGGCCACTTTCTTTGCCGTCTGCTAGCGGACGGCAAAGAAAGTGGCTGTTAGCTGCCCCTCGCTAGCGTCCCACCCTGCCTCTTTGCCGTCCGCTAGCTGACGACAAAGATGGGGCTGACGGCAAACACTTTCTTTGCCGTCAGCTGCTTCTTTGCCATCAGTTTTCTTAAAGCTGATGGCAAAGACCCTCTTTGCCATCAGCTAGCTGACAGCAAAGAACCGGCTGACGGCAAAGTTCCTGATTCTAGTAGTGTCACACCTTTGTTAAAATTAATGTTCATTATGTTATCGGAGGAGGTCTGCATGTTTTTCTCTAATGCCTGTCGATTACATACCTGACATCATGATGTAATGGTAAGTTATTTCTTTTTGTATAGTGTCACTGAATTGTCAAGGCGGTGATGGCATTTTATTTTAGTTGAACTGCACAAAATATGCTTAAAAGAAGAGGAAATGTCAGGAATGGTTCAGTTTTTCAGAAAATATTGTGTATGCCTTCCTGACATCAGTCATTGTTGCCTTATTTATTTCTTTAAACAGGTGGTTAGAAACAGTCTTGCTACCTTTTCCCATTTTGAAATTGGAATGCTTATATTTGTGAGTCTATGCTTCAACTAGTGCCACTTTTATAGTAATCACACTTTCAATATCTGTGCAAACAAGGATGCTTGATTTTAGTGGAACTGCACAAAAAGTCCAAATGGTTCAACATTATGAGCATGTTTTCTTCCAAACCGTTATATCCAATTGGTGGCACTATGAGCTGTTCATTACGAAGGTACATGGTTTGCTACTATCTTGCTACTCTTTTTGTACTGTCATTAGATAGTAATATTAGTGGTTTGCATGTGATTTTATTGGCAGGGTGGACCTACATTGGAGGTGCAGGACATGACTCAATGATTGGATGCTCAATTTCGGTTGTATCTATTTCACCTCTTCCATCACTGCGAACATGGATATCCTTGGTCTGATGAAGAATAGGCGCTATATTTCTGCTCTGTAGCAGCAAATCAATTCAGTACGAAATTGTCCAGGGCAAAACATGACAGTATCAAATTGTCCAGTGCAAAACATGGCAAATGCTAAGCGGAAACAACTAGCAGAGGCGTGTTTAAACCAAAAATACAAGGTGGGGTATATGTTAACTAGCTGGTTGATATTTGTGCAAACAGATGTCTGCCCGTTGCAATTTGGCGAACAAACAAAGTGACTTCAATTTTTGTGGAACTGCACAAGAGAATAGTATAGTCAATGCATGCAGTGCCATTTGAAAATAGACACAGAAAGATTGGATAGTCACTTCATGGATTGCACAAAAGTAGTACTGTACTATTTATTGGTCAACATGATACGTCTCCAACGTATCTATAATTTTTGATTGTTCCATGCTATTATATTATCTGTTTTGGATGTTTATGGGCTTTATTAAACACTTTTATATTATTTTTGGGACTAACCTATTAACCCAGAGCCCAGTGCCAGTTTCTGTTTTTTCCCTTGTTTCAGTGTTTCGCAGAAAAGGAATATCAAACGGAGTCCAAACGTAATGAAACCTTCGGGAGCGTGATTTTTGGAACAAACGTGATCCAGGAGACTTGGAGTTGAAGTCAAGGAAGCTTCGAGGTGGCCATGAGGTAGGGAGGCGCGCCTGCCCCCCTGGGCGCGCCCCCACCCTCGTGGGCCCCTCGTGGCTCCCCTGACCGACTTCTTTCGCCTACATATATATATATATATCCATATATCCTAAAAACATCGGGGAACAGAATAGATCGGGAGTTCCGCCGCCGCAAGCCTCTGTAGCCACCAAAAACCAATCGGGACCCTGTTCCGGCACCCTACCGGAGGGGGGGAACCCTCACCGGTGGCCATCTTCATCATCCCGGCGCTCTCCATGACTAGGAGGGAGTAGTTCACCCTCGGGGCTGAGGGTATGTACCAGTAGCTATGTGTTTGATCTCTCTCTCTCTCTCGTGTTCTTGACTCGGCACGATCTTGATGTATCGCGAGCTTTGCTATTATAGTTGGATCTTATGATGTTTCTCCCCCTCTACTCTCTTGTAATGGATTGAGTTTTCCCTTTGAAGTTATCTTATCGAATTGAGTCTTTAAGGATTTGAGAACACTTGATGTATGTCTTGCATGTGCTTATCTGTGGTGACAATGGGATATCACGTGATTCACTTGATGTATGTTTTGGTGATCAACTTGTGGGTTCCATGACCTCGTGAACTTATGCATAGGGGTTGGCACATGTTTTTGTCTTGACTCTCCGGTAGAAACTTTGGGGCACTCTTTGAAGTTCTTTGTGTTGGTTGAATAGATGAATCTGAGATTGTGTGATGCATATCGTATAATCATACCCACGGATACTTGAGGTGACATTGCAGTATCTAGGTGACATTAGGGTTTTGGTTGATTTGTGTCTTAAGGTGTTATTCTAGTACGAACTCTAGGATAGATTGAACGGAAAGAATAACTTCGTGTTATTTTACTACGGACTCTTGAATAGATCGATCCGAAAGAATAACTTTGAGGTGGTTTCGTACCCTACCATAATCTCTTCGTTTGTTCTCCACTATTAGTGAATTTGGAGTGACTCTTTGTTGCATGTTGAGGGATAGTTATGTGATCCAATTATGTTATTATTGTTGAGAGAACTTGCACTAGTGAAAGTATGAACCCTACGCCTTGTTTCAAAGCATTGCAATACCGTTTACGCTCACTTTTACCACTTGTTACCTTGCTGTTTTTATATTTTCATATTACAAAAACCTATATCTACCATTCATATTGCACTTGTATCACCATCTCTTCGCCGAACTAGTGCACCTATACAATTTACCATTGTATTGGGTGTGTTAGGGACACAAGAGACTCTTTGTTATTTGGTTGCAGGGTTGCCTGAGAGAGACCATCTTCATCCTACGCCTCCCACGGATTGATAAACCTTAGGTCATCCACTTGAGGGAAATTTGCTACTGTCCTACAAACCTCTGCACTTGGAGGCCCAACAACGTCTACAAGAAGAAGGTTGTGTAGTAGACATCACAACACTAGGTGCTTCATTGCTTTGTTCTGATTGTCCAATTGCATTCCGAAAATAGTCTCGCCGTGTGATCGACAGATGACCAACTCATATTTTAGTGGATGTTCCTCCATCTTGTGTGGTTCACTCTCATGGTTCCATCTGTTGGTGAAACCACTTTCGTTTGCAAGTGGAAATGTAAACTTCATGATCAAATTTGTCTTTCACTTTGTACTGAATGTTGGCCCAGAGAAGCATCCATGTCAGTAGCAAGAACAAATGTTTTTTCTTGATCTTTGCTTTAGGAGCTACGTATTATATATGATCTCTGAATCATTGAGATGCATTAACATGTTGATCTTATGTATGTGAATTGTACTAGTTGGTTGTGAATTTGGGCTATTAATGGGAACATAATACAAAGCCAGGCCTATGAGTCTCGTGTGAACATTTTGAACGAACCGACTCTTTTAGTGTGCACATCATGATCCTTATTTTTGTGTGCTCAGTGTTAAGTTACTAGAAGTTCCTTATTTCTGTTCGCTCAGTGTTTACAAGTTACTGATCGATCACTAGCTAGCCTACTAATACGCTCCTGGCAGTTTTAGTTGCGACGCAAGATCCAAAGGTGGAAGTTTTTTGAATAAAAATGCCTACCTCTGAAGAAACTGACAAGTTGTTCTGAAGAAAATGCCATGGAAATCGGAAGAAACTGCTAGCAAAAAGTTCACAAATGCCTTATCTCCCAGCAAACGTTCATCAGCTAATGCGATCCTACACGTACACTATCCGACCTACTCGATCCTACATGAATAAATAGCGGATCACGCACGTACTACCTCCTTTCTGGTTTGCAGGGCTCAATTCAAAAATCTCACCAACCAAGGTAGATGATGAGTGGTGGAATAATTTTTGACAAGGAGGGAGTACCTCATCTAGATGATTCTAGTGCACTCGTTTGATCGTCATGCCGATGTGCGACCCAGCACGAACGGGACGCACCACTGAGGGACGGGACGACACATCAGTTTTTCCAATTTTCCACGGTAAGCTGGCGCGCGAAGCCATTCCTGCTTATGCATTGAATTTCGATGATCGTCGTGTTTCCCACGACACACTGCTTCACCTACCTTCTGCCTATAATTATTGGTTCCGGCATTCTCCGATAGCACCAACACCCAACTCGCCCTATCGGCTCCCCTCACAACCCCCACCGGCCCAACATTGCTCGCCACTTGCCCTCGCACTCGCCACGTCCGTCATGCCCCCTGACCGTCCGCAATAGGCGATGCCAGAGGCACTCACCACCGGAGCTAGTGTTTGGTTATTCACGGGAAGGACGACGGAGGGAGGAGGCATTCTATCAGTATTTAGATGGCAATGTGGAGTACGAGGACTTGTTGGAGCACGACCGCCTGGCGATGGAGCAGCGTATCGCCGATTTGTGCCGCCAGTGGGGCTTGGAGCAGCAGCGCACCGCCGCTCTGAGTCGCGAGGAGAGCGCCTGCAACTGGGCCGACTACGTGGAGGCTGGCGCCCGCCAAATAGCCCTAGAGGCTGTCGGGCACGCGCGTGCGCGACGCCGAATTTTACTACCAACTCATCAAGTGGGTTCCCGCTTAGAAGCCGAAGCTTCGGTGGACCACGCAGGCATGGAAAGGGCCAACGCGCACGAGCAACGCGCACTATCGCACCTCCGACAAGTCTGAGGCGAGGAGGAGGACGTCAGTGCCGGCATTTAGCGTGTACCGTAGATGGCGGCCGGCATCGTCTAGTTAGCTAGGAGTAAGTTAGTACTTGTCCACTAGAGTATTAGTGGGAGTAGATAGTTAACTTGGCTATGATGGTTGTCAACGTGGAAGTTCAGTATTCTATATCTGATCAGACCTGTTCCTTTGCTCTAAATGTTGAACTTTTC
The DNA here is from genome assembly GCF_018294505.1 of Triticum aestivum. Lineage (NCBI taxonomy): Eukaryota > Viridiplantae > Streptophyta > Magnoliopsida > Poales > Poaceae > Triticum > Triticum aestivum. The sequence continues at coordinate 293,112,123 of NC_057796.1, forward strand.
GTGTGAACGTATGGAATGGGCTGTTATGTTTTTAAATGGGTTGTATTTGTCCGCCACGGGTTTAGAGGCTTACTTGTGGGCCTACTAGGTTGATGCGTACACAATCAGGAGATGATTGTACGTGGAGAGGATGACAGCAGGGACCCACCAGGGTCATGGCAGTACGCAAGCAAGTGCCTCCTTATTTCAAGCAAAAAAATGGTTCCTCCTAATGGATTTCTGACATCTGGGTCCCATGCCATTGTCAACATAGTCAATAAACAAGAGAATTGCACAACGAGCGGCTAACACCAGGGACCCAGCAGCTTGCCCAGTTATTTTTGTTTTTGAGATGGAAGTAGGGTGTCAACCGGGCTATGCGGGGCACTCTAGCCTGTCTAGCCAGCTTTTTCTTTTGTGTTTACCACAAGACCAGCCCACTAGTTTTTTTTCTTTCTGAAAATGGCCAGCCCAGTTTTTTTGTCCTTTTGTAGAATACCCAACTGAGGCCTACTTGCTTTGTCAGCCCTGCTGGGCTGCAAATCTTTCAAGACGAGAAAATGGGCTATCAGTACTGAGAAATGGGCTGTACATTTTTAATACACATCAAATCGGCAATTAGTTTCAAATTTCTTTTTTTCATTTTGAGATTTTAAATTCCATTGATTTTTATGCGCGGACAATTATTTGGATTTTATATTGATATGAATTTATGTTTCAAATTAGTTTGAATGTGACTCGAAATTTTGGGATTAAAAACAGTTCGGACCGTACCGAAATATGCAAAATTTCATATAATGTTTTAACCGTGGCCACAATATGGGCTGTAATGCTAACAAAAAGAATATGGGCTCCAAAAAAATCCTTAAGAATTAGCAAATGGGCTGTAAATTATTAGAAATAATGGCAGATGGGCTGTATGCTGTTTTCCACAGATTTGAGGCTGACTTGTGCGCCTACTATAGGTTGACGCGTACGCTTTCCTAAAAAAAGGACACGCACGCAACGCCGTGTCAACTTAGTCAACACACGAGAGCAGTGACTGTTGGATGTCCATCCAACGGCCGTCGTGCTTCTTCAATCTCTGCTCTTCCTGCTCCAGCCGCTCAAACAAGCGCCGGCGGGACTGCCTGCTCCCTCCTCCCGTGGCCGGCTGTGCTGCCGCGCAGGCCTCACCGCCCCACCGTACTCCCATCGCTGGCCTAGCCATCCCTCTATTGACCCAGACCTCCTGTTATTCTCTGGCAATGGCAACCTCACACTCCAGCCGAAGCAGTAAACCCTCGTACTCCCCTCCGCGTGGGAAACAACTGCCGAGTCTTCCCCGGCTCCTGGTCATTCCCTTTCTAGGCCTCGCCGTCGTCCCCGCCTTGGTGCTCTCGACGCGGCATGCTCAACGTGGTCAAGGAACGACTTCCATCGGAAGAGGACTGTACGTGGAGAGTCTGACAGCTGGGTCCACGGCCACAGCAAGGAAGTGCCTCCTTATTACGCGCAAAATAATGATTCCTCCACCTGACAGCGGGGACCCACCGGAAGGGCCTCTGTATTTCGTGAAATAAACATTCCCGCCGCTGACAGCTCGGACCCACCAGCTATATCTCCTCGCACGCAAGTGCCTACTTATTACGCACAAAAAATGAAGACCGCCGCTGCTAGGTGGGACCCACCATATTTGGAGGCTGACTTGTGGGCCTACTAAGTTAACACGGATGCAGGGCTTTGTCAACTTAGTCAATATAAATGATTCTAGCTGTAGTGACCGTATGATGTCCATCCAACGGCTGTCGTGCTTTTTCAACCTCTGGTCTTCTTGCTCCAGCCGCCCAAACCATTGCGGGCCGTGCGGCCTGCTCCTGCCTCCCGTGGCTGGCTATGCTGCCGCGTAGGCCTCACCGCCCCTCCTACTCCAACCGCTGGTCAGACCATCCCTCTAGTCACCCACAACCCCTGTTATTCTGCGGCGACGGCAGCCTCACACCGCAGCCGAACCAGTCAACCCTCGTACTCCTCTTCGAGTGGGCATCCACTGTCGCGTCTTCCCTGGCTCCGCGTCGCCCCCTTCCTAGGCCTCGTCGTTGTCCACCGCTTTGGTGCTCTCAGCGCGGCGTGGTCAACGTGGTCAAGGAACGACTTCATCGGAAGAGGACTGTACGTGGAGAGGCTGACAGCTGGGTCCATGGCCGCAGCAAGGAAGTGCCTCGTATTATGCGTAAAATAATTATTCCTCCACCTGACAGCAGGGACCCACCGGAAGGGACTCTGTATTTTGCGAAAAAACGTTTCCCCCTTGACAGCTGGGACCCACCAGCTACATCTTCGCAAGCAAGGAAGTGCGTCCATACTACAGAAAAAAAATCTTCCCCCTGACAGCTGGGACCCACCAGCTATATCTTCGCACGCAAGGAACAACAGGGACCCACCCGGTCGAAGCGTACGTAGAGTTGTCTGTCTGGTCGCGAACGTGTACGTACATACTGGTCGATCGGTCTCTCTGCAGCGATGAACTGTGGCCGAGTAAGGAGCGGCACGTCTCGTAGTAGAGCCGCAGACGTAGCATGTCACACAGTCCCGTCTATAACGTGTACACATACGTACATCCATGCTGCAAGAAAGTAAATACGGCTACGTACGTACATACGGACATGGTCTCGAAGGCGTACATCGACGTCGTCCTGTTCATCAGCAGCCAACCGGCTGGGTCGGAACGGAGGAAATAGCGACGTGTTAATCGGGAGGCAACCGACTGGGTCGAAATACGTCGTGTTCATCGGGAGCTAACCGGCTTGGACGGAACAACCGAAACGATGTGTGGCGCACCACAGAACGAAGGAAATGGGCCTTCTGTTCGACCGCGTATGGTCGATACGGGGTCCTGTTGATCGGGAGGGGTGCGGCGTACCGCAAAACGGAGGAAACAGACTTGTGTTGGAGCGCCTACGGTGAAACGGGGTCCTGTTCATCCACCGTCTACTGCCTCGCTCCAGCCTCCATGGGCTACTGTTCATCCACCGTCGAGCTCCTCCAGCCTCCACCACCTACTGTTCATCCACGGGCTACAGTTCATCCAGCCTCCACCGGCTGCTATTCATAGAGCCTCCACGGGGTCCTGTTCATCCACCCCCAACCGGCTGGGGTGCGGCGGCCTCCTCGGGGTCCTGTTCATCCAGCAGCAACTGCCTACTACCACGGGGTCCTGTTCATCCACCCCCACCGAGAACTGTTCATCCACAGCCAACCAACCGTCTCGACTCACCACGTCTCGACTCACCACGTCTCGACTCGTTCTACGTATACCGCGCGCACGGTAGCAACGGTCACTGTTCATCGAGAGGCAACCCAACACCGGCTGGCTACGTCTCGCACGGGGGCTCGATCGGCTTCAGTAAGCAGCAACAGTGATTGATCGCCCGGTTCAGTTAGCAGCAGCAGCGAAGGAATCGCTCGGGTTCAGTTAAAAGCCAAGGGATCGATCACTCGGGTTCAGTAATGTAGCTAGCAGTGCGATCGCTCGGGTTCAGTTAGAGCCCAACGCCTCGCACACACGCGCGTACACGAGAGAAACGCACAAACCACAGTGCATCGCTCGGCATCGACCACCCACCGTAACCAGGAACTCCCTAATATTTTCCTCGCCCTCGCTTCTACCACGATTTTTTCCGTCATGGACGGCCCAAAGAATGTCATGCAGCTGTGTCTCTGACCCGCCCAGGACGAAAAGCCCATTTTCTGTCATGATTTTTTGTCATAGAAGTAGGAGCCCACCACATCTATGATGATACGTGTTTTTGTCACAATTATCGTCATAGAAGTGTCATAAGCATGATAGAAAAAAATTTCGTTCGGCCCAAAATGTCATGGATGTGTCTTTTTTTTGTAGTGCTATAAAGCTCGACTTGTGTAACGCCCGGATAATTAAGCTACAGTAACCCTCTACTAATGATACCACGTCACCACAATTACTGTTGTTAATTTCATGTTGATCCAAAACCGGTTCAAATTCAAATTTAAATCAAAGTCAAACGGTAAAAGTTTTCAAACATTAAAACTAAAATGTTCAAAGTGTGGCAAATAATCATGGGATATTTTTCATGTTGAAACCACATTTTTATAAAAGGTTTAAATGCACTTAAATAATTAAAACAGTGGCAATATCAATTAATAAAATGCCCTTTATAATTTGTAAAATATCAAACTATTTTATTTGCGAGTGAAAGTTTTTGTGGCTGTGGGTTGTTTTGTAACTCTAATTATGGAGCCAGTTGTATATTTTAGTAAAACATTTTTGCTAACTAAAATAAAATAAAACAGTAAAACAAAAATAAATAAATAGAGTCTAGCCCTCCTCCTCCCCGGAGCCCCCCTCGCCGCGATGCCCCCCCGCCTCTGCGCCGACCCCGGTGGACGCCGCCGGCGTCGTGTCGTTCGCCGCCATCCTCCTCGTCCTCTCCCACTGCTCACTTCACCCAGCCTCGCCGCCCGAACCCCTGCACCATAGGGTGAGCCGCGCCCTCCTCCGCCTCCTCTCCCCTGTCGCCGGCTTCGCCCGCTCGCCCGCCGCGGCCACGCCGGCTACCCCCCACGCGCGTTCCCTGTCCGCTCGCCGCGGCCTTCCAGCGTCGTCGTCGTCAGCGCCCGCCTGCCCACGTCGCCGGACCTGTGCCCCCTAGCCCTACGCCCGCTCGCCCGCCACCATGCCTGCATGCTGCTGGCTCGTCCGCCGTCGCCTGCTCCCAGCCGCCCCGCCTAGCCGTGCCCGCTGGTGCCCCGCCATCGTGGTTGCTAGCCCCAGCCATGGCCATGGCCGAAGGCGCCGGGCGCTGTGTGTGAGCGTGCGGTGTGTGTGTGTGTGTGTGTGTGTGTGTGTATGTGTGTGTTGTGTCTGGCCGCATGGGCCCCTGACGAGTGGGGCCCCGCCCCTAAAATGAGAAAAAAGAGAACAAAAAAAATGTAAAATAAAAATAATAATTAAATTCTGTTTACTTAACACTAATTACCTGTTTAGATAATTAGTTTTATTTAATTAAACCTGTGACAATGACAGACGGGCCCCGACTGTCAGTTTGACCAAGTCAACCGCACTGTTGACTGCTGATCTCATGCTGACGTCAGCTGATGCAATAAATGAATTTAGAAATAAATTAAATCTGTTAATTCTAGAAATCATTTAAAACTTTGAAAATTAATATAAAATAATCCGTAACTCGAATGAAAATACTTTATACATGTAAGTTGCTCAGAAAAATATATCAAATCCAAATATGCCTTTCGTTCATCTGTCACACGTCCCTAGCATAGTGAACATGGAACCGCCCCCTCCGTTTCATCTGTCCGAAAATGCCAAACTTTGGGAAAACATTCCCAGATGTTTCCCCCTTCGTCTGTATCACCTAGTACCGTGTTAGAACACCCCTAGCTCTGCCTATTGTCATGTCATGCATGTGTTTGCTTGCATTTACTCTTTCTTCCCCCTCTTCTTCTCCGGTAGACCCCGAGACCGCTGTTGATGCCACTGTGATCGACTACGTCACTGACAACCCTTCTTCCTTTTCAACAGAGCTTCCAGGCAAGCAAACCCCCCTTGATCATTTCGATATCGCCCATTCCATTCTCTCTCATGATTGCATCAGATTTTTCTACTGTAATTGATTGCTCCTATTCTGATGAATAGCCTGCTTTTGTAACCTGATGTTGTACCTTACCTGCTTATCCTAAATTGCTTAGTATAGGTTGGTTATTGATCCACCAGTGACCCCTCACCTTGACCCAGTTGCCCCGGCTTGATGACCGATGACTCGATCAACGTGATCGACGTCCAGGACCCGACACATCACATCACACCCCCTTTTGTTGCTCGACTCTGCAGAGCTACTATCGAGTGCCGAGGGTGATACCTTGTAACGCACTCGTGATGATAACGCTGTAGTGTAGCTATTCGGTCGTAGTCATCGAGGGTGATTCCTCCTTCACCACTCCTGTCGGGGATATACCCCGTGGTATGACCCGACTAGAAATATGACCCGGCCAAACTTGGCGACTCACCAGAGACCCGGCTGATACTTGGCGACTCACTGGAGACCCGCCCGAGCCTCGGCGACCTAGTAGTGACCCGACCGGCAGAGTCAGACGATCGAAAAGACCCAATGGCCCAGAAGGCGACTCGTGGGAAGGCTGGCTTATGTTCTGGTGGGCTGGTTTAAGAGGAAATGCATGAGGAATATTTTCCTTACAAGGAAGCAAGACCCGGACTTGTATCCGGCTTGTATGAGAAGATAGACTAGTCCTAATCCTGGTAGGACTCCACATGTAACCCGCCCCTCCAACTTATATAAGGAGGGGCAGGGCACCCCAAGAGAGAGAAGTTTTTACAAGTCTAAAGAGACAGACAAGTCAATAGCTCTCAAGATAGAGCACCCTTGAAATCGTGATCATCATCAATATCAATGAAGCAGGAGTAGGCTTTTACCTCCGCCATGAGGGGCCGAACCTGGGTAAAAAACCCCGCGTCTCTCGTCCCACTCAACCCCTCTCAAGCTACTACATAGATGTGTTGGCCTCATGACTAAGTCCTCACACTAGGACATCTGCCGCGACAAATCCATGACAGTTGGCGCCCACCGTGGGGCCTGCGCACGGTGGTGTTGAGTTCTTGGAGGGCGCTTTCCCAGGGATCGAGAAGTTCGGCCTGGCTCATCAGAAAGTTTCGCCCGGCCGATCGAAAAGTTCCAGTCGGCTCGTCGTAAAGTTCCAATCGGATCATCGAAAAAGTTCCGTCCGGCTCATCAAAGGATTCCACCGGCTTGTCGGAAAATTCTGGCCGGCTCAATGAAAGGTTCCGACTGCCTCGACGAAAGGTTCCATCTGAATCGCTAAAGAGTTCCGACTGCCTCGGCGAAAGCTTCCATCCGAATCGCTAAAGAGTTCCGACCGCCTCGACGAAAGGTTTCGTCCGAATCACGAAAGAGTTCCGACCGCCTCGACGAAAGGTTCTATCCGAATTGCCAAAGTAGTTCTGACTTATGAAAAAAAGGGGGTCAAACATGACCCAGAAGATCTCATCCCGAGCCGCCCTGCTCCGGCCCTGCTGCGATCGCGCTTTAAAGCCGCCGCCTCGCCGTCGTCACTGTAACCCCGGGCTGAGCCACCCCGCCCACCTTATTCCGAGCTGCCGTGCGTTACATACGAGCCGCCTCTACTTCAACATCCGGGTCTCATCTTGGGGCATCCGCGGTCTCACTTTGAGCAGTTTTCATCACTATGAACCGCCGCTTCCGCCGAGGCCTTGAGAGATTGATTAAATTGTTGTTGAACTTACTGGAGGTTATCCGCATCTGCTATATACGGATCATCTATCGTTCGGACAAATCAGGTGAATTCTGTTGAGTCAATTTATTGATATGTTTTTATTCTTTAAGGAACAAGTACTCTGGCTTGTGATATATTTTGATGTAGGATAATTGTTCCCTGGAAGAGCGATGGTCATGGATATATAGCTCACGCCAAAATTATCAGGCGCTAGCATCTGACTATGCCATAATGCTCAATGAATGTATGTGCAAACCGCAGCCTTTGTGGCCCAATTTACATCAATACAATGCGAATGACTCACCCTTCCGCGTGGTTTATCACGCATGCGATTGACTCGCCCATCCGCACCGGTTTACGCTGCTCTTGCATCCCGGTTTATTCCAACAACTCTGAAGCAGATCATAATATGTTATCAGCCTCCGCCTGCACCGGATGATTCAATGGGTAGGCGCGCAAGTCATCGCCACTGTGGTGTGTTTAAATTCAACAACCAGCTGGGATGAACCGCTGGCCAGGATTATTGACACAAATCATATGGGGTCATTTATAACCCGCCACAGTCGACCTCAAGTTTCCATGGATTCACATCGCGTTATCAACGCCAAGGATATACAATGAGTGTTGCGAAAATCATTAACTCGCCACCTTGCTTCCAGCTTCAACATATGACAACGTTATGCTGTTCAGCTATATGCCGGTTTATATCGCGCCCAAGTATGAAGAATCTCAAGCCAACTCCTCGAGTCGTCTTGAGACTCGGGGGCTACGATGACATGACTTAACAAATATTGTGAAATTCAAGCACACCGGGTCATTGGAGGGAAAGATAACCTGGTCCCGGAGGCTACTGCCACGTTGATGAAAATTTAAGGGCCGTTAGAAAAATTTCGGCTTAAAAAGAAGGATTCCGGCTTGAAATCCAATTCAAGAGAAATTTATCTCTTGTAAAGTTGTGAGCTCTCAATATCCGGCTCAATATCCGGTTCAAAAGAATCCATCTCTTGCAAGTTTGAGTTCTCAGGAAAAATTAAAGGTTGCCAAAGAGAACTTGCTGTCATGATGCGCGGTTCACACATATGCATCCCGCGTTATGGGCTTATCTTGTTACAAATTACGTGGGGGCTTCTTGCTCACTAAGCATAGATGTGATTACCCTTTTGATCCGGCTTATACGCCTTATTGCAAATGACTTGGGGGATTTCTGCCCAAAGTTTAAAGGTTATCAAAGAGAATTTGCTACAATGTGCAGTTCAAACATAGGTAACCTGCCTTAATGACTTATGATAGGTCACTTAGGGGCTTCCTATTCAATGAACATAGCTATGACTACCCTCTTGATCCGGCTTGTACGCCTTGATTGCAAATTACTTGGGGGCTTCCTGCTCATTGAGCATAGCTATAACTACCCTACTGATCCGGCTTATATGCCTTGATTGAAATATTACTTGGGGGCTCCCTATTAATGAATAGACTTTGTTTACCCTTTTAATAGGCTTGGACGCCAGGTGTATTCACCAAACATCCGGATTATCCTGCCTTTGTATGCCTACCATTCCAACCAGGTAATCCTGGAATGACTCACCGTACTCTTGAAAGTCAACTTACAAAGACCCTGAACTTGTCAAAGTTAAAACGGCGATTGGTCATGTGAGGCCCGGTTTACAGGTTTGAATTAAGGATTAACTTAGTGGCTGTGCAGCCCTTGAATAGCACTTGATATTGAGGTTTGGCAACCTATGAAAGCCTTGTTTTTTTCTGGTTTTGATATTTTATTATTTGGGTTCATCTTTTGTACCATATTGACATATGGTTTAAAACGATTCAGGCCATGTAGCCTTAATCTCTATGGCTCATATTTGAGCATGTCCGAGGTTTGATGATAACCTGGCCTGGCTTTGGACGATAAGTCGCCAGTATACTTTGATTATACATTTGGAGTTCTGTGCTCTAAGTTTTGGATGTTTACCCTTACTGCATATGGCGCTGTAAGCCGGATGTATCACTACTGCAGGATGCTGCCAACGCGACACTACGATCAGAGACCCTATGACGAAACTGTGTGCGATGCATTAATCACAAACGGGATGTAAAAAACCATCAAAAAAGGTGTAAAACGTTTGCGATGAATGATACATCAATCACGGTTTATATTTTAGTTGCGTGTGCGATCCAGGGTACGTGGTTGACCCGTTCGAACTGTTTGCGATGAGGCAGAACAACAGAAACGGGCAGCCAGATCAATGTGTGTGCGATATACGACATACAGTTTGCTCTGATGAACTGTTTGCTATTAGGGAGTGCAACAGATACGGTTAGCTAGATCAAGGTGTGTGTGATATAGGGCATACGGTTCACTCGGACGAACTATTTTCGATTAGCGAACACAACAGAAACGGTTCAACTTAACAAGATGTGTGCGATACATGGCAAGCAGCCGACTCTACGACGAGCAACCACGTGGTCAACCTTCTGCCATCAATAAATTTTGACCTTGTTTCTCGTCACATTGCAGATTACAATGCAATAGGTAATTGCAAATCTGTTCACACCTATCAAACTAATATGTGTTCACACTTAGCACCGGGCTATAAAAACTACCCACTCGAAAATTACTTCACAGTTTCTCTCCTCATCACCCACAAAACTGGTCTTTCCTATCAAGTCGTTCCGCCATGACAGGTAGGAGGAGTTTAGGGTGGACATATAACCAGGCAGGAAAGACCAAGGCCGCAGAAGCACTAGAGAGGTCCCGCCGTGAAGTCGCAGCCGCAGCAAAGATGTCCCGGCATGCCGCGGAGCCCTCGAACGAGCTCTCACGGGCACGCGAGGTCTCTCACAAGCGCATTCGCGGCGTCGGCCATCGCGACTGATACGTGTCCAACGTATCTATAATTTATGAAGTATTCATGCTATTATATTATCCTTCTAGAATGTTTTATATGCATTTATATGCTATTTTATATGATTTTTGGGACTAACCTGTTAGCCTAGAGCCCAGTGCCAGTTTCTGTTTTTTCCTTGTTTTTGAGTATCGCAGAAAAGGAAAACCAAACGGAGTCCAATTGACCTTAAACTTGACGGAGCTTATTTTTGGACCAGAAGAAGGCCATGGAGTAAAAGAGTTGGGCCAGAAGAGTCCCGGGCTGCCCACGAGGGTGGGAGGCGCGCCCAAACCCCTGGGCGCGCCCCCTGCCTCGTGGACAGCCCGGAGACCCCCCTGACTTGTTCCCAACGCCAAAACCTCTTATGTGAACAGAAAGCCCCAAAACATAGCCTAGATCGTGAGTTCCGCCGCCGCAAGCCTCTGTAGCCACCAAAAAATCAATCGGACCCTGTTCCGGCACCCTGCCGGAGGGGGGATCCCTCACCGGTGGCCATCTTCATCATCCCGACGCTCTCCATGATGAGGAGGGAGTAGTTCACCCTCGGGGCTGAGGGTATGTACCAGTAGCTATGTGTTTGATCTCTCTCTCTCTCGTGTTCTTGATTCGGCACGATCTTGATGTATCGCGAGCTTTGCTATTATAGTTGGATCTTATGATGTTTCTCCCCCTCTACTCTCTTGTAATGGATTGAGTTTTCGAAGTTATCTTATCCGATTGAGTCTTTAAGGATTTGAGAACACTTGATGTATGTCTTGCATGTGCTTATCTGTGGTGACAATGGGATATTCACGTGATCTACTTGATATATGTTTTGGTGATCAACTTGCGGGTTCAGTGACCTTGTGAACTTATGCATAGGGGTTGGCACACGTTTTCGTCTTGACTCTCCGGTAGAAACTTTGGGGCACTCTTTGAAGTTCTTTGTGTTGGTTGAATAGATGAATCTGAGATTGTGTGATGCATATCGTATGATCATACCCACAGATACTTGAGGTGACATTGGAGTATCTAGGTGACATTAGGGTTTTGATTGATTTGTGTCTTAAGGTGTTATTCTAGTACGAACTCTATGATAGATCGAACAGAAAGAATAGCTTCGTGTTATTTTACTACGGACTCTTGAATAGATCGATCAGAAAGGATAACTTTGAGGTGGTTTCGTACCCTACAATAATATCTTCGTTTGTTCTCCGCTATTAGTGACTTTGGAGTGACTCTTTGTTGCATGTTGAGGGATAGTTATATGATCCAATTATGTTATTATTGTTGAGAGAACTTGCACTAGTGAAAGTATGAACCCTAGGCCTTGTTTCCTACCATTGCAATACCGTTTACGCTCACTTTTATCATTAGTTACCTTGCTGTTTTTATATTTTCAGATTACAAATACCTATATCTACCATCCATATTGCACTTGTATCACCATCTCTTCGCCGAACTAGTGCACCTATACAATTTACCATTGTATTGGGTGTGTTGGAGACACAAGAGACTCTTTGGTATTTGGTCGCAGGGTTGTTTGAGAGAGACCATCTTCATCCTACACCTCCCACGGATTGATAAACCTTAGGTCATCCACTTGAGGGAAATTTTCTACTGTCCTACAAACCTCTGCACTTGGAGGCCCAACAACGTCTACAAGAAGAAGGTTGCGTAGTATACATCAAGCTCATTTTTGGCGCCGTTGCCAGGGAGGTGAGTGCTTGAAGGTATATCTTTAGATCTTGCAATCGAATCTTTTAGTTTCTTGTTTTATCACTAGTTTACTTTATAAAAGAAAACTACAAAAAATGGAATTAAGGGTGCCTCATATGCTTCATCTTTTTAATGTCTTTCGTGAAAATGATGGGAAGGAAAATTGTGCTCAAGTACTAGAAGAATAATTACATAGAATGCTTGGCATAAAATATGTGAATGATGAGCATGATTGAAATATTGTTAGTATGAATTCTTTGAATACCCATGATACTGATGATATGCAAAGCCACAAGCTTGGGGATGCTATGTTTGATGAAGATGATATGTTTTGTCCCCCAAGTTTTGATGAGCAAATTTATTATGATGATAGCATGCCTCCTATTTATGATGATTATATTGATGAAAGTGGGTTTGGAAGAGTGTCAACTTTAGGAAGTAATGATCCCACTATTTTGGAGGGTGTTGAATCTTATTGTGATAATTATGAAAGTGGATTTGGAGAGGTCATGACTTTATTTAGTGATGAATCCACTATTTCGGAAGAGGTTCCAATTGATTATGAGAATAAAGTTGCTATCTATGATGATTATTGTGATGACATGTATACTATAAAGAATAATTATAACCATGAAACTTGTCATCATGATTTTAGTTTTCAATTGGATTATGCCTCACATGATAGTTATTTTGTTGAGTTTGCTCCCAGTATTATTCATGAGAAGAAATTTGCTTATGTGGAGAGTAATAAAAATTCTATGCTTGTAGATCATGAAAAGAATGCTTTATGTGATGGTTATATTGTTGAATTCATTCATGATGCTACTGAAAATTATTATGAGGGAGGAATATATGCCTGTAGGAATTGCAATAATATCAAGTTTCCTCTCTATGTGTTGAAAATCTTGAAGTTATGCTTGTTTTGCCTTCCTATGCTAGTTGATTATTGTTCCCATAAGTTGTTTGCTCACAAAATATCTATGCATAGGAATTGGGTTAGACTTAAATGTGCTAGTCATATTCTTTATGATGCTCTCTTTATGTTTCAATTCTTATCCTTTATGTGAGCATCATTGAAATCATCATGCCTAGCTAGGGGCGTTAAACGTTAGCGCTTGTTGGGAGGCAACCCAATTTTATTTTTGTTCCTTGCTTTTTGCTCCTGTTTAGTAATAAATAAATCATGTAGCCTCTGGTTAGATTTGGTTTTATGTTTTAATTAGTGTTTGTGCCAAGTAAAACCTATAGGATCTTCTTGGATGATAATTATTTGATCTTGCTGAAAAAGTCAGAAACTTTCTGCTCACGAAAACAATTGTTAAAAATCACCATAAAGTGATAAAATACTGATTCCAATTGCAGTAGATCTATTATCAAAATATCTAGGTCTTCCTATTTTGGAAGATTTTTCTGAGTTCCATAAGTTTGCGTTTGATGCAGATTACTACAGACTGTTCTGTTTTTTGACAGATTCTGTTTTCTATGTGTTGTTTGCTTATTTCGATGAATCCATGAGTAGTATTGGAGGGTATGAACCATAGAGAAGTTGGAATACAGTAGATATTACACCAATATGAATTTAGAATGAGTTCACAACAGTACCTAAGTGGTGATTTATTTTCTTATACTAACGGAGCTTACGAGTTTTCTGTTGAGTTTTGTGTTGTGAAGTTTTCAAGTTTTGGGTAAAGATTCGATGGACTATGGAATAATGAGTGGCAAGAGCCTAAGATTGGGGATGCCCAAGGCACCCCCAAGGTAATATTCAAGGACAACCAAGAGCCTAAGCTTGGGGATGCCCCGGATGGCATCCCCTCTTTCATCTTCGTTCATCGGTAACTTTACTTGGAGCTATATTTTTATTCACCACATGATATGTGTTTTTCTTGGAGCGTCATTTTATTTTGTTAATATTTGCTTGCTGTTATTTAGAATAATGTTTTTCATCTATATTTTCAATAAAAATGTCAAGGATAGCCTTTACCGTGCTTATTTTGCAAGTATACATGTTGCTGTTTCAAAACGGAAAGTTTACCGCTGTTGCAAAAATTCCCTTGAAAAGTCAGTATATGATAAAATGTTGAAATTTTTTGCATAATAATCTCTGATAAATTTTCTACAGTGTGGTAGAATTTCATAATGTTTGGAGTTAGGGAAGTATGATGAATCTTGCGTTCTTTACAGACTGTACTGTTTTGGCAGATTGCTGTTATGTTTGCATATGTTTGCTTGTTTAATGATTCTATTTGAGGATAGGAGTATTAAATATGTAGAGACATTTAGTACGCAATGTTGAATAATAATTTAAGTGATTTGTTACAGTAGAAAATGATAAGGTTTTTGCATTGGTTTATACTAACTTATCTCACGAGTTCTTGTTGAGTTTGGTGTGGATGAAGCTTTCGAGATTTAGGAAACCGTGATATGAGAGGAATTAAGGAGACACAAAAGCTCAAGCTTGGGGATGCCCAAGGCACCCCAAGATAATATTTCAAGAAGTCTCAAGCATCTAATCTTGGGGATGCCCCGGTAGGCATCCCACCTTTCTTCTTCAACAATTATCGGTTAGTATCGGTTGAGCCTAGGTTTTTGCTTCTTCACATGATGAGTGCTATCCTTGAAATGCCGTTTTATTTTGTTTTGCTTACTGTTTGAATAATATCCCAAGATCTGAAATTCTTAAATGAGAGAGAGTCATCACATAGCTACATAATTATTTAACTACTCATTGATCTTCACTTATATCTTTTTGGAGTAGTTTGTCATTTACTCGTGTGCTTCACTTATATTCTATGAGTAAATGGTTGAATGATTTGAATGTCATAAATCTGAAATTATATATGTTTCATATGCCTTTCCCATGGGGAGAAATGCCTTCACATATAAGAAGTAGATGTGGTAAATTTAAAGGTTAGCAAATATTGTATTGGTCACTTGAACAATTCATGAAAGAATATTGAAGGAAGAGAGATTTCACATATAAATATACTATCTTGGACATCTTATATGATTGTGATTCCCATTAATTATTTTCAAACCTGAGCAAATTAGTTGAAGTTGGACAAGGAAGACAACATAATGAGTTATGCTTGGGTATATTTGTATAGAAGTTATATTGTTATAGCAAACACCCTCCGTCCAGGTGCTTTAATTAACCCATTAATGGAGAAGTTGTGAGCGAGACGGGCAGCGGTTGGTGCATGGAGGTCAAAGAGCTCGCTTCCCGGTGAGCATGGGCAGCCTTGCTGCTCGCACGTCTCCCGTCGAGCCTACGACTGCGAGGTGGACAGGATGCACGCGTCCCGTCGAGCCTGCGTGGTGGACTGCTCGCACGTGTCCCGTCGTGCCTGCATGGCGGACGTCTCGCGCTCATCCCGTCTAATGAAACAGCTGCACGCACGCCACCAAGTATGGTTAAGTTTCGACACGGTTAATATAATATGACCGTTTGCGATATTAACGTGTCAGCTTTTTGTTTCAAAAAGGACTTCGTTGGCTACTAATGTGTGCGCTTCTTCTCAAACTGGACGATTTTTTTACCACGACATATATGTGCCATGTCATGAAACCATGCCAAGTTTCATGTTTTTTGGGTGAGTTTTTGATTTACTAGGATTTAAAAACCAAGATTCTCAATGTTTCAGGATGACGACAAGTTTGTAATTCATTCCCATTCCTTAAATGAGACCTAAACATGCACCCATGACACATGTATGATTTCCCACCCATTTTGCTTCACTGGAGCATGTGCTTGTAGTTCAAATTTGAATTATGGACTACATTAAATGCGTAGAAAACTTAGTAATTAGTAATATATATACAATGGCCAAACGAACCCTGAACATTTTCAAATTTCAGCCCGACACTCCTGTTATTCTATGTTGCCTGTAGAAAAACAAACTTCAAGGCGAGAAGAGGCAGCGATTATCGTTTCGCCCACAAGAGGGGCATGTTTCCCTACCGGAACCATGAGGGTTGTGACAGGCTCCGGTTTTTAAGAGGCTTGTAATATAGCTTCGCCCAAATTGGAGAATTATATGTACCATGTAGTGACACCATGCCAAGTTTCATGATTTCCTGGTGAGTTTTGGATTTACAGAGATTTAAAAACCGAGATTCGCAATGTTTGTGGCCAAGCCAGGACGGCGAGACAGTTGAATTCGTTCCCATTCGTTCCATGGGACCTAAACATGCACCCCAAGGAAACATGTACGTTTTTTCTAGCCATTTTGGTACACTGGAGCATGTATTTGTAGTACGGATTTGAATGATGGACATTAAATGCCTAGAAAACTCAATTGTGAATTAAAAAGGTCAAACGAACCCTGAATCATTTCAAAGTTCAGCGTGAATCTCCCGTTGTTCTGTGTCGCATGTAGAAGAAAATACGAGGCTAGAACAGGGAGTGATTATCGTTTGGCCCACAAGGGGACACGTTTCCCTATCGAAACCATGAGGGTTCTTGCGACAGACTCCGGTTTGTAATAAAGCTTGGCCCGAATTGGCAATGTTTTTACCACGACATATATGTGCCATGACGTGACACCATGCCACCTTTGATGACTTTCTGGTGAGTTTTGGATTTATGGGGACTTAAAAACCGAGATTCGAAATGTTTGAGGACGAGCCAGGACACCGGTACGGTTGTAATTCGTTCCCATTCCTGGCGTGAGACCTAAACATGCACCCAAGGACACATGTATAATTTTTTTAGCCATTTTGGTGAACTGGAGCATGTACTTGAAGTTCATATGTGAATTATGGACATTAAATGCTTAGGAAACTCAATTAGTGTATAAAAAGGCCAAACGAACCCTGAATAAGTTTAAACTTCAGCACGGATAGCATGTCGTTCCATGTTGCCCGTGGAAGAAAATACAAGGCGAAAAGAGGCAGTGATTACGTTTCGCCACAAGGGGAACACGTTTCCCTATCGGAACCACGAGGCTTCTTTGAGAGAAGCTCCGGTTTGTAAGAGGTTTGTAATAAAGCTTGTCCCAAATTGGACAATGTTTTTACCATGACATATATGTGCCATGACGTGACACCATTCCACCTTTGATGACTTTCTGCTGAGTTTAGGATTTACGGGGATTTAGAAACAGAGATTCCAAATGTTTGAGGACGAGCCAGGACGCGGTTACAGTTGTAATTCGTTCCCATTCCTGGCATGGGACCTAAACATGCACCCAAGGACACATGTATAAATTTTCTAGCCATTTCGGTGATCTGGAGCATGTATTTGAAGTTTAGATTTGAATTATGGACATTAAATGCCTAGGAAACTCAATTTGTGTATAAAAAGGCCAAACGAACCCTGAATAAGTTTAAATTTCAGCATGGATATCCTATCGTTCCATGTTGCCCGTAGAAGAAAATACAAGGCGAAAAGAGGCAGTGATTACGTTTTGCTCACAAGGGGGACACATTTTCCTATCGGAACCACGAGGCTTCTTTGAGAGAAGCTCCGGTTTGTAAGAGGCTTGTAATAAAACTTGCGCCACAATGGACGAAAAAAATTCCTCGACATATAAGTGCCATGTCGTGACACCATGCCAGGTTTCTTGATTTTCGGCTTAGTTTTGGATTTACGGGGATTTAAAAACCGAGATTCTTCTCACAAAATGTTTTCAAATAGCACACAGTTCACTCACGAAAGCCGATATTCAATGAAAACTTCGTGGAAACCATATTTTAATGTTTCATAAAATTCTGAAAAAAATGTGGGATGTTAAGAAGGTGATGTTTTATTGCGACACAAAACTTCAAGTTGAAAAACATTATGAGATGTGAGCTATGAAAAAGACAAATTCAGCCTTGAATAGTGACATTACTATTCGGGACTATTCAACGCTGATTTTGTCTTTTTCATAGCTCACATCTCGTAATGTGTTTCAACTTGAAATTTTGTGTGGCAATAAAACATCATCCTCTTAACATCCCACATTTTTTTCAAATTTTTTTGAAACTTGAAAACATCTTTTTCTCGTGGTTTTTACCGGTTTCCACCGAATGTTGGTTTCCGTATGATATTCTCCCCCTGCTGCGCGCGCGATCTGAGTCATGCGTTTTGATTGGCCAGAAAACAAACCCCACGGATCGTACGTGTGCACCGTTGGATGCTCCCAGATCGAACGGCAACCCTGAGCCCTTTCGATAGCACATGCAGTACATGGGTAAGAACTGTGCGCATGCGTCGTGCTAGCTCACGCTTCCTTCTCTACTAGGTTTTCAAAACAAGCTACCGTTTCTCGCCACTCCTCTCATCGGTTTCCTGCCTCTTCTCCCATCGTTTTCCCGCTACCAGTGTCAGTGCTCATTGAAGGCTAGCGGCGACACACCGGCCATGTAAAATATCCCAAATAGTTTCTAAAAGCACAAATGTGTGTGATAGGAGGGAGTAGGTCCCATAGGGTGACCAGTGTGAAACGCCTTAATGGCAAGGAATAAATTGTTATCAGCAAGGGCCGGCTTCCCATCCGCTAGCCTAGTCGAATAGAACGCAGAAGTTAAGCGTGCTCGGGCTGGAGTAGTCCAAGGATGGGTGACCTGGTGGGAAGTTGCATATCTCAAGCTTCATTTAAATGCCATGACACGGTCATTATAGAGATATATTATATCTCTATAGTGACCTATCATGGCAATTATATAAACCTTGGGATCCTTGTTTTGCTAATTTTTAGACTATGTTTTTATGGGTTATTTTTTGCTCTAAAAAGTTATAGAATGATTGACTTGACCTGTCATGGCGATTATATAAACCTACTATGTTTTTATGGGTTATTTTTTCCTCTAAAAAATTAAAGAATGATTGACTTGACCTGTCATGGCGATTATATAAACCTTTTCAGGTTGCATGCAGGGTATAGGGGGCAGGGCATTCTTCTCGAGCATGTCTCCAATGTGCGGCTTATAGACGCGGCACATATCTGTGCGCTCCCCGAGGTATATATACTATCCTTTACCGACAATTAGGGGGCCCCACACAATCTATCCCTTTGACCCAAATTATGAATTGATACCACACTATAGCATGTAAGCTTTGAGTCATATATGCATGATGTAGATGTTCGTTTAATTTTTATGGTTCATCCCATCCAAAATCAATTATTTTATAAAAAAATCTATTTTAAGATTCACGGAATTGTGCATTGTAAAGCATAAAGTAAAAACAAAAAGTGACAATTCATTTAGAAAAAAAAGTTTGGGCAATTAAGATATGGAAGATTCTAGAGAACAAAGGAGAAGTGCTTGTGTTTTGAGGTTTGTGCGTTATGCTTAAGTTCAACCATGGATCTTCTAGATTGTACATGTGGTAGAATCTGGTGGAATGTAGATGATATCCAACGGGCAGTAGTGCTCGGATTTGCCATCTTTGTACCGTCGGATTGGCTTCATCCAACGACCAACTTTCAAAGTTATTCGCACACTATATAGGGGTATAGATATAGGTGTGTCCCATGCTAGACCAAATAAAGTTTGAGCGCATGCGTGGGACGACCCCCCCCCCCCGCCATCGCCGCCTCGATGTTGGGAAACTGACATCGTACGTATTGAACCAGGCTTGGAGTCGGGTACGATGTTCGCTTTGTAATGTAGTTGGTGGCCCATCGAAGTTGTGCATTTGGGATTTAAAGACATCACACACCACCATACCCATACATATTTTCGGGCCGCATGCAGTGTATACGGGGTCTTCTGATCGACCACGTCTCCCTTGTGCGATTTTTTGTGATGACACGCATATCTGTGGGCTCCCCGAGTGTATATATATCATCCCTTTGACCGATAATGAGGGGTATGTGTTGGCCATGAATGGATTCCTCCTAGTTCGTGTTAGGGCCGGTCACCGTCACATGTCGCTCAACCAAAGCTCAAGCTCATGCGTTGTTAGGATTCCCTCCCACATGCTCGGATTGCTAGGTTCGACCTACATCAAACCCTGTGTATCTCATCCTTAACTACCTTGCCTTCATGGTTGTTGTCTGTATCGAGAGGTAGGCACCACATCTAAATTGTACATTATTCTATATTGAAAACACACACCACCCCTTCCCAACATACATCATTTTGGGCCGCATTCAAGAGGTGCTGGTTTTGTGGTCCCTCTCGTGCGATTTTTATGATGGTTCAATCCATTGGCCCAAGCGGTTTATCAACAACAGCCGTCGTTTGACCAAACAATAGATTCATTGCTCCGTCTAATGGTAGGTCATGGCGACATGCATGTATGACCAAAGTATCGATCATTACATGCATCCGCCCCGCTGACATGAAGTGGGAGGTGGTGGGCCAAGCATCCTAGCTAGGTACGACATTATGTCAAATTATGTATATATATAGGGTGGGTCTATTATGCTAACACACCTTAAGACTTATTCTGCTAACACCCCGAGACCTATCTGCTACAAAACTAACCACGCGAAGGAATCGAACGAACTGAACGGGCAAAGCAAAAAAAAACCACCCCACCTTATCCTCACCTCAGCCACCCACTCCTCTCTCTCTCCCCCATGCTCCACCACCGCACCACCTCCCCCACGCTGCCGCACCAACTCCGCCGGCCGTTGCGCTACCTTCCCCAAGCCAAGGCGCCACGCAACCGAGCCCCCACCACCACCTCGCGCGGCACCGCACCACCTACCTCCCCCCGCGCCGCCGCACCAACTCCCTCCATAGCGCCGCCCCCACCACCTCGCGCTCTTCCACAACCTGCAGCCACGGCGCCGCCCCCTTCCTCCCCATTGCTCCTGCCCGAGGAGGCCACACCGGGCACGGGTCCGGCCAACCCCATCCAGGCTACCTACCACCACCTTCCCCCAGCACCTCCCTGGGGACGGATCACCAACGGCTCGCGCCCCGCTGCCGTCACCCCCAGGGCCGGCCATAAACTCTGGCCACGCCCCCGCCAAGCAACCACCGAATCCGGCGGGATCCGGTTCCACCTCCCTCGTCCACCCCCTGCCCCCTGGGTAGCTACCCCGACAACCATCCATCCGCCCGAGCTCTCCGTGCCTCCTCGGCGGCCATCCTCTTCCTATCGGGTCGCCTCCCCTAGATCCCAGTGAGGCTAAGGTGCTATCCCGGCGCGATGGTCGCACAACTTCCCCTCCTCAGATCCGGTGGTCATGGCCTCCGACATCTCCTGTGCTTCTTCCCACAACCGTGGCTGATGAGTAGGACGACAGCTGCGGTTCCTCTCTGACTGCTCCAATGGCCTGCAAGAAGCTCCCCTCCCATCTCCAGGGGTCGTGTATGTGTGCAGCTCGCGTGCGCGTGCATTTGCAGTACGCATGCGGCAGTGGAGCCTGGCCCTCCGCCGCTGGTGCAGCAATGGCTGTGGTGGTGCAGTCCACCGCGACTCTGTGTGCAAAGCAGTGGGCGTGTGCCCCCTCTAGTACCTTGCAGTATCGGGGCGTCAGCGAATTCTTCTCCGTCGAGGACTTGCAGCTCGCCAGCGGGTGGCTCGCGGTTCGCGCAGCTTGGGCGTGCAGTCCACTGCTCCGTCCATCCTTCCCAGCTCGCCAGCTCAACTCAGTGAACGACACGCGCGTGCGCAGTCCACTTATCCCCTGGTCGCGGTCCTTTCCCCTACTTCGAATGTCAACAGGGAAAGAAGACGCTTGCAGTGCTGAATGACTGGATATTTTCGACAGTTTGCAGTGGCGCCTGTAGGTTCGAAGGCGACGACGACGACCTGGAAGAGCAGTATCCACCCAATTGCCCAGTTTATCAATTTTCTTGTTGTTGGAAACTACACTTCATTACTTTATTGTAAAAACTGCATTTCATCCCATTTATCAATTTTCTTGTTGTTGGAAACTACACTTCATTACTTCATTGTAAAAACTGCATTTCATTACCATGCAGTGCTCTTTGAGAGAAGTTGAAGCCCAGTAAAGTCGCTTTGGGCTGAAGATGTTCGCTTGACTGTACTAATCAATTCTTTTGTCGAACTAGATTTTTTATCATGCTATGTACTTTGAGAAAAAATGGTGTGGTCCATTTTGTGGTGATTAGTGGTTTACTTTGTAGAAAAAGAGAAAAATAAATTCCCATGAGAAGTTCACTTCTTTTTCTAATGCACTTTGTTTCATTTGTGGCTCTCGAAAACATGCATAGAAGAAAAAAAAGTGCAGCTCACTTGTTTCATTGTTGTAGTCATCTTCTATCTCCGAGCGGTTCACTATGTTGCCAAGTGCAAAAACAAATTGGAAGAAAACAAACTGGAAAAAGTTAATTTTTTTAATGCAGCTCACTCTGTTGTTTGTGTGCAGTAGAAAGAAAGTTGGAAAAGAACAATTGATGCAGTACACTCACCTTGTCCCTGTAGTGCATACTCGTTGATAAAAAAAGTTACAGAGACGATAAAAGAAAAAGAATGTGGTTCACTTTTCATAGTATTGTGGTTCACCAACGCTCGACATGAAGTGCACTCCACCACATTTGGAAAAAATTACGTCCCATAAAAAAGAAATCATGCAGTGCACTTGCCCGTCTGATGCAGTGCGGTTTTCAATCCAGAGCAGTGCATTTTTCTGTCCGATGCAGTTCCCTTCGTCGATTTTGGGTCCGCGAAAAACAGAGTGTCCGCATTTCAGTAAAATCAAAACAGCTCTTAAATCGTAAGGAACTAGCAGAAGTGTTCTACATGAAAAAGTTGCGCCTCGTCGATATCTTTCCAACGGCGTATAATTTGAATCATTTTGACTAGCGGTTTGTGAAAAAATTCATGAAAAACGGCCGCTACCTCTCGTCGTCAGCCGCACGATTTTCCCAATTAACTAAAAACCATAAGGAATCTCAAAAACATTTAAATATTTGAAAGTTGCGCCTCGTTCGTAGCTTTCCAACGGCGCATCACATGCCTCATTTCGACAAACGGTTCAAAAATTGGAGCGAAAACAGAAGTCCGCGATTTACTAAATTTAAAACTGCTCTTAAACCGTAACGAATTAGAGAAAATAATATATCTGAAAAAGATGCGCCTCGACGATATCTTTCCAACGGTGTATCATTTGCTTCCGAAGAGCGGTTTATACAAAAACGCGAAAAAACGCTCGCTGCCACTCGTCGTGTGCCGCACCATTTTCAAAACTGCTCTTAAACCGTGAAGAATATCGAAAAGTGTTCAACATGGCGATGTTGCGCCTAATCCATAGCTTCTCAACGGTGTATTACACGTATCGTTCCGATAAACGGTTAATAAACTAGAGCAAAAAAGGTACCAAAAACACTGCATGCAGTTTTTTCCGACATGAAGTTCACTAGTGTGTGTATTGCAGCACCCGTGCTACTGAAAGTGCAGTGCATTTGCGTTAAGCGTGCAGTGCAGAAGTGTTATCAGAATAGTTATTCTGCTAATATTAGCATAATAGACCGGCTGTACACACACACACACACACACACACACACACACACATATATATATATGGAGTTGTGTTGTATAAGTGAGCATGAATTTCTTATCATTCAATGAGCATCTTGTATTTCATAAAAAATGGGGGTTATATAATCCTTACGTAAGGGCCAGCCTATCCAACTTTCAGGCATTAGGATACGATTAAGGCGCGGATGATTATCATAAGAGATTCCCACCATATCATAAGATTCGCGTTCTTGAAAATCGTCAATTCTCCAAATCCAGAAGACAGACGGAATTCTAGGATTATCCTTTTGGGCAAAGACTTTTATGCAGACTTCTTCTGGATTATCTATACCATATTGTATTCTCGTAAGATGATACACGCTAGCTAAAGATCCACCGGGTGCTACATCATAAGCACATTGGGAGCGTAAATAATTGTAACCATATACATATAAAATGACAGCAATGGAATCCCAATCCCCTGCTTTTATTTGTAAAGTCTCTATTCCTCGGTGATCAAAGCCCAAAGATCTATGAACCACCTCATGTTTGACTAGCCAATTAGATAACCAACCCTGCTGCATTGTCTTCATCTCTCCCTCTTTGTATAAATATTTCACATTTCGGATGCAAGTTTGAAAGATTGCCCTGCTTTTTATTTTTTTACACAAAAGAGCCCCTCTCCTAATTCACTAATTTGTAGGAAGATACTGAACTTTTGGATTTGAAAAAAGTTTCAGAAGATATATCTAATGTAGATGGTGATTGATAGAGCAATTCTTGCTCATAAGTTCCTGTATGAGTACTGCGCCTAACATAAAGCTTGTGACTGGTAGTAAAACATCTATTTTTATTTTCAGATAGAGTTCGATCCTCAACTATTTCTCGCGATATCTTCTTACGAAGTTTTGTTAGGGCATCTATAACTGCCTCTGGTTTAGGTGGGCAGCCCGGCAAGTAGACATCCACAGGAATTAACTTATCAACTCCCCGAACAGTACTATAGGAATCCGTACTGAACATTTCCCCTATAATAGTACAGGCTCCCATAGCAATGACGTATTTTGGTTCAGGCATTTGCTCATATAATCTCACTAAAGAGGGAGCCATTTTCATTGTTACCGTACCGGCTGTTAAAATTAGGTCTGCTTGCCTAGGACTTGATCTTGGTACCAATCCATAACGATCAAAGTCGAATCGTGAGCCTATTAATGAAGCAAATTCAATGAAACAACAACTGGTACCGTATAGAAGGGGCCATAAACTAGAGAGTCTTGACCTATTCGAAAGATCATTTGGTGTAGTTGAAATAATAGAATTGGAACTTGTTTGGTCAAGTAAGGGAAACTCAATAAAATTCATAACTGTCTCAATAGAATCTTTTCCTTCTTTTTTTGTCTAAATATTCAGTTAAGACCATTCCAAGGCTCCTTTTCGCCATGCATAAACTAAACCAACAACTAAGATAAGCACGAAAATCAAAGCTTCGATAAAAACGGATACACCCAATGCGTCGAAACTCATTGCCCAAGGGTATAGAAAGACGGTTTCCACATCAAAAACAACAAAAACGAGCGCAAACATATAATAGCGTATTCAGAATTGTACCCAAGCCCCTCCCATGGGTTCTATACCCGATTCATAACTAGAAAGCTTTTCTGGTCCTTCACTAACCGAGGCCAAAAGTCCAGAAATCGAAAATGCCAGAATAGGAATAAGGCTTGCTATTATTAGAAATGTCCAAAAAATATTTCCATTAGGGATCGTATCGATTTCTTTTTGGATTTCTATATGTGTAATTACTTCGGAACTTGAACCTGAGTCCATTTTTCTATTACGTGTAATTACTTCGGAACTTGAGTCTGATTCTATTTTTCTATTCGAGCCCTTTTTCCTATTCTTTTGTATATAGTTCTTGATACAATCCCTTATTTTTTATCTTCCTGTAGACCTTCAGAATAATTTTTTGGTTGTGCGAACCAAAAGGAATGGTGTTTTTGGGTTGTACCAAGTCTGAAACCGAGTGGATTTATTTTCTGTCCCATATTTTTCTATTCTATTTTTTTACTGGGAATCAAAATCATAGATGGATCTAAAGGTTATTTAGATTTCTTTACTATATTTAGTACAATTGTTATATGACACATGCTTTTTTTATGGGCAAACTACGTCCTCGAGCTCGAGGTCTAAATTTCTTCATAATAGTACTCCTACTGACTTCGGCTTTAGTAATAAATAAATTCGCTTTGTCGAAATCCCTATAATGAGTAGCATTTGCGGCTGCCGAATAAACCAACTTTAAGATGGGATAAGATGCTCGATAGGGCATGAGGTTCAGTATCATAACAGTTTCCTCGTAGTAACGCCAGCGAATCTCGTCAAGAACTCTTTGTGCTTTGAAAACAGACATAGGGATACGTTTTTGTGCTTTGAAAACTCTCTCGAACTTAAGTAGACGATCGGTTGGAACTTTCCTTGCGAGTTTCCTTAGCTCACTTTTCTTCTTTTTTATCCTAGGGATATACTTTACTAGTTTGAAACTTGTCATAAATAAGGTTATTCCCCGCCTACCTTTACTTTATTTTGAGTCTTTTTTTTCTTCTTAATCTTTCTATTCAGAATTGAGTTAACGACGAGATTTAGTATCCTTTCTTGCATTTTCATAACTCGTGAAATGCCTATATATATATATATATATATATATATATATATATATATATATATATATATATATATATATATATATATCCAAGGGTGCTTTCGGGTTTGCAAGGCAGGTGCCACCAAAGTTATGCATTGTGTATTTCAAGTTTTAAACATCTCTAATATTCTACATATATTTGGCCACTTCCAGCTGGTTCTTGACATCTGGCCCCTCTCATCGATCTTCGACGACGCGCCCAACCGTGGGCCTGCGTGGTCAAAGTTGCGCATTGGAGTTTTGAACATCACAGACCACCCTTTTCACTCATATATATTTGGGCCACATGGTGGTGTGGCTGTCTTCTGACCCTCTCTAACGTTATTTTTTGCTGCAAAGTCTCTGATGACGCTCAACGGACACGGGTATAATATCTTAACCGTGTGCGATACAAGTGCGTTGTGAATCACCACGCCTGCGCAAGCGCGAGCAAAGGTGGAGGTACTGGCTCAACCTTGTGCGATGCAAGTGCGCTGTAAAAGCACCACGACCGCGCAAGCGCCTACAAAGGGTGGAGGTACTGGCTTAACCGTGTGCGATGCAAGTGCGTTGTAAAACCACCACATGTGCAAGCTAAAGGCTTGTAAGTTTATTTGGAAATTAGGACGAACCGTGTGCGATAGACCAGCTAGCTAGAAATATAAAAACAAACTACCCACCTTGAGCATTGCAAAAATTGGCGGTTCCGTGTCACTTTTCCTTATTATCATACACGCATATTGTTATTGGACCATGCGCGATCTTGGGCACTCCCGCCCCGCATCAATTCCTTTACCCAAATTTTAGTAGTCGCCGTACTTCAACCGTCGCCCACACTCCTCCAGCACCGACCTTATAGTAAAATTGCAGTAGCCGAGGCATTTGAACCATCGCCCTCCCTCGTCCACCACCATCTCCATCCACCATTACTAAAATTTTCAGTAGCCGTGGCATATCCTCAAAAACCAAACCCCCCTCCACAGTCCCCCACCCGCGCCACTCCCCCCTCGAACCCTAGCTCGCGGCTGCCACCGGCGCCGCCGCCAACCCCTGTCGGTCTGCCCATTCCTCCTAGCTTAGATAATAAAGTTTAGGTTACCCAGCGATTCCCATACCGTCACCCCACTCCCCTGAGTTTTTAGATGAGGCCTGCGGTGTCCCTCCCCGCCAGATCCACATCACCTGCTCTAGAATGTCGCAGCCTAAGCTCGACCATGTATCCCGGGGAGCCCGACGAGCGTTCGACCAAGAAGAGGTTTATCATGGCCTCTCCGGCGGACGTTGGCGAGGTGGCCACCGTTCGCCCCGACCTATCGATCCCGGAGTAACACGTCGCCGCGGAAGCCGGCGAAGACGTTGACTACGTTGCCATGCCGAAGGCTTCATGTCAGCGGGCTAGCGTATTACTGTATCTCGGGAAAGCTGGCTACGACATCAAGCTCGTCCACAGCGATAGCTTCACGTGGGCCATGTCACAGGTTAAGTGGTCCATCCCCAACCCCTCTGGTTCAACCGCCGTTGATCTCTTCGACGGCCCTGCCGCTGATCTCCTGCACCAAGAGGTCAAGGATTTGCGAGCTTTATATGCCATCGAGCCCATTTTGTTATTTCTGAAGGACACGTTCTATGGCGACGGCTTGGGATCCTCAATTGCCAAGTCAGATCTCATCGACCGCGACCACAAGGAGGGCACCCACAAAGGTTCTTCCAAGGTGAAACAGCCCATCTGTGAAATCAGAGAGCGCACCATGGGTCTATGCTCTTCCAACTGGAAGGATCCCGTCCATGAAATGTGAGGCAACATTCTATCAGCAAATCTTACCTTTTCTAGCTTGCCAACCCGTACCCTTTGTTGTAGTAGCATTTGACGTGCGGTGCTTTAACTGTGCTGTGTTTAATTATTTCAGTTATGCAAAAATGTATTGTTCAATAGGGCTATGTGATGTTTAAGCATGAATTGTCCACTTCAGTTTCACGAATGGCTATATTTGGTTGTCTATAGTGAGTAGATGCCTTGTTTATCTGTATTTGGTTGTTAGGTTGGTTGGAGTGAGCATTTTTCCAGTTATCGAGCAGATGCCTTGTTTATATGTATTTGGTTCTTAGTTTGGTTGAAGTGAGCATTTGTCTAGTTATCAAGCAGATGCCTTGTTTATTTGTATTTGGTTGTTAGGTTGCTTTTTTAGCATTTGTCCAGTTATCAAGCAGATGCCTTGTTTATCTGTATTTGGTTGTTAGGTTGCTTCTTTTTAGTATTTGTCCAGTTATCAAGCATATGCCTTGTATATCTTTATCTGCTTGTTAGGTTGGTTGCAGTGAGCATTTGTCCAGTTTTCAAGCGTATGCCCTGTTTATCTGTATTTGCTTGTTAGGTTGGTTGAAGTGAGACTCTGTCCAGTTTTCAATGGCTGTATTTGGTTGTTATACTGGTCATTTATGCCTTGTTTATTTCAGTCATTCACAATGTGTTGTTCATTATGTGCAAGTCGAAACTGTGCCGCTCGACTACATCAATACCAGTTTGAACGACTATATTTGGTTCCAGTTATTCCTGGTGTAGTTAACACATGCCCTTTATTTCAGTTTTACACATTTATCCAGTGTGATGTTTAAGCATTACCTACGTTCTATTCATTTTCAACAATACCAGTTTGAATTGGAATATTTGATGGCTGTTAAGCCTGCTGTCAGTAACATTGCCTTCCATTTTATATCTGCTTTAACAGCATTCTGAAACCAACACATTCAAGCTATCATTTGGAGATGATGTTGTTTACCTTTGCTATATTTGTTTGATGTTAAGGTTGCTGTACTTATCATGCCTTTCCACTACTAATGCAGGACAACAATGGGAGTGCCACCATTTTTCGCCGAGGTTAGCTTCATCCCTCGGCTTGTACTCCCCCCGTCGTTCCATAATGCAGTGCATATAGATTCAGGCCTGGACACTTGTTAGCTTCGAATATTGACTTGTTGCTTGTAGGTACATATGCCCTTGGCAAGGATCCACACATCGACCCTTTTTGCGTATGGGACAATAAGATATCCATGAACAAGCATCAAGTGAGGAAACTGATAAGGATTATTAGCAAAAAGATACGAATGGTGTCAAGCAAATTATTTGTTTATGCTCTATCCAACACAACAGTGAGCTGTAGGATGGTAACTACAAACTCTGCAGCCTTCTCTTTTTACTTCCCATAATGAGTTGTTAGACAACAATGTCTGAATCTTTTTTGTTCCCAGTGGTTCCCGAAGCAGTTCACTCAAGATTACCTCGCAAAGTACATGATTGGTGGACACACAATTAAGGTTACCGTGTGTGATGCATTCAATAACGCAAACGATAAAATTGTTAATATCGTGTGCAATGGCAACGCTATCACAAACGATTTAACGGGAAAAATTGTGTGTGATGTACCTATGAACGGAAACGTTTTTCTTGGAGCGACTGTGTGGGATGTACATACGAACGGAAACGTTTAGCGGGGACTGACTGTGTGGGATGTACTTGCGACCGGAAAAAATTCTGTATAATTATATTTTTTAGCTCTACTGTACGTATTTCCGTATTTGAGCGCTCGCCGGTCGCACACGACCTCATTTTGCCGAGCGTGTGTGCCAGGCGGGCATATCCCCGACGGTTTCTGGGTCGTGTGGGAAGGACCCCCCTATCACCATCACTCACGAGGCGACGGTTCCAAATGCCGTCGCAGAAAGGGGTTTAAAACCGTTTGTATAGCACCGACGCGTACTAGTGTATGGACCGATTTCACGGGCTATGTAGCCTTGATTATATGACTCATCATTGAGCATCTTTGGGTTTGATAACCCACCCTGGCTATGGATTGTAAGTCGCCAGAATACTTTGGATTGCGCAATTGGGATTATGCGCTTATGAATACTTGGGTTGTCACAATCACTCGATGTGGTGCTGTAAGCCGGCAATTTGAGCCAATTCTCCAGGTATGTTTTAAATTGTTGGATGAATATGCGAGGTTTGATAACCTGCCCTGGTTTTTGACGTTAAGTCACCAGCATATTTTGGATTGCGCCATTGAAATCATGCGCTTATAAATCATTGGATTGTTACCTTCACTGCATATGGCGATGTAAGCCGACAGTATAAGTCAATTCTACATGTATGTTTTCCTGGTTATATAAATATGCGAGGTTTGATAACCTGCCCTGGCTTTTGACTTAAAGTCGCCAGTATGTTTAGGCTTGAATGGCCTTGCTTAGTCTTTTCAGTAATTACATAAGACTATATTGGGTTGTTACCCGCCATGGCTTTTGACGATAAGTCGCGAGGGCATATATTGTTTAAACTTTGTGCAGAACATGTAGAGCTATGGTTTACATAAATGATTAAGTTCAAGCCCATCATCAAAATTGATGTTTCAAATTGATGTTATCAGTTCTTGATTGTTAAAGGCTATAAGCCGTCGGGTTACAAAAATCCCGGATTACAATGGATGCGTATCAAGTCGCCATCGGCCAAGAGCCGCCGGGTATTTAAACTCCGGATTTACTTGTCATCCGATAAGGTATTCAAATCTTTAATAGCCAAACTTGGCTGGATTTTCATGATGATATTAAATGATTGAGGTTTTCATACCAGATTATATTATTCAAATATTGAATAGCCAACATGGCTGGATTTTTATTATGGTTATCAATACTAGTATTATGATTGAGGTTTTCAAAGTCGCTTCAGCGCAATGGCTATTATTTCTTTATCAATGGATATGATTTATTTTGCAATGGAAGGAATAGTCCCGAGTCGCTGCAGGTGAGGGAGTCCTGGATTAACGGGTCCTCGGGCGTCCGGACTATGTAACGTGGGCCGGACTGATGCCGTGAAGATACAAGATAGAAGACTCTCTCCCGTGTCCGGATGGGACTCTCCTTGGCGTGGATGGCAAGCTTGGCGTTCGGATATGAAGATTCCTTTCTCTGTAACTGACTTTGTACAACCCTAGTCCCCTCCAGTGTCTATATAAACCGGAGGGTTTAGTCCGTGGAGGTAATCATAATCATACAGGCTAGACTTTTAGGGTTTTAGCCATTACGATCTCGTGGTAGATCAACTCTTGTAATACGCATATTCATCAAGATCAATCAAGCAGGAAGTAGGGTATTACCTCCATAGAGAGGGCCCGAACCTGGGTAAACATCGTGTCCCCTGTCTCCTGTTACCATCGACCTTAGAAGCACAGTTCGGGACCCCCTACCCGAGATTCGCCGGTTTTGACACCGACATTGGTGCTTTCGTTGAGAGTTCCGCTATGTCGTTGCTAGAAGGCTCGATGGCTCCGTCAATCATCTACAACGATGCTGCCCTGAGGGAGGTCTTTCTCCCCGGACAGATCTTCGTATTCGGCGGCTTCGCACTGCGGGCCAAATCGCTTGGCCATCTAGAGTAGATCGACAGCTATGCCCCTGGCCATCAGGTCAGGTTTGGAAACTTGAACTACGTTGCTGATATCTGCGGAGACTTGATATTCGACGGATTCGAGCCTACGGCAGCCGCTCCCTGCCACCGCGCTGAACACAACCTAAATCTGTCACCGGACCGCACCCAGGAGATAGCGCCTGTAACCGCTCTGGCGCTAGATCCGAAGCAGATTGCGCCATCCGAGGACGGGAAGCTCAACCCCGCCACGGAAGCCGCAGGCTCAGCGGTGTTGGAGGTGCACACAGACCCGACCTCGATCGGGATCCGTGTCACCGGAACCTCGGATTCGTCTCCAACCATAGGTTCTGAACCACGTGCATCCGCGTCCATCGAGCTTGATCAGGCGTCGATCATCGAATTCAGCTCCGCGGACATCTTCCAGCACTCACCTTTAGGTGATGTGCTAAACTCATTAAAAACCCTCTCCTTAGCGGGGGACTCACAACCGAATCATATCCGGTTTGAACTGGGGGCTGATGACGGGGAATTTCGCTTCCCACCCACCTCCCACTTAATAGCCACTTTCGAAGACTTAACCGACATGCTCGATTACGGCTCCAAAGACATTGATGGTATGAACGACAATGCCGAAGAGGAACAGGCCCAAAACCCGCCGTTTACCGGGCGCTGGACGGCCACCTGCTCATACGACGTATACATGGTGGATACACCCAAAGAGAATAACGGTGATAACGAGAAGGATCCAGTCGAGGATAAACCTCCTGAGATACAGCCAAAGCGCCGACGTCAGCGGCGCCGCTCTAAGTCACGGAATACCGGCACGAGCGAAAACAATACTCCGGACGATGCCGAAGACAAAGAAGACCCCGTCGAGCCAACTTCCGAACAGGACGATAGGGAAGATGGGCAAGTCAGCCCTGATGAACAGGCCATAAACGAAGACTCGAAAGACAGTAACTACCTTCCACTCTCCGAGGATGAGGTGAGCCTCGGCGATGAAGACTTTATCGTGCCTGAGGAACCCGTCGAGCAGGAGCGCTTTAAGCAACGGCTAATAGCCACTGCGAGGAGCCTGATAAAGAAACAGCAGCAGCTTCAAGCTGACCAAGATCTGCTCAATAACAGATGGACCGATGTCCTCGCAGCCGAGGAATACGGCCTCGAGCGCCCAACCAAAAGTTACCCGAAGCACAAATTGTTACCCCAATTCGATGATGAGGCACTGGAGCCCGTACCATCAGCGCGTAATGCGGCTGACCGACCACCACGTGGCCGGGACAAAGCGGCAACTCAAGCCGAACACCAGCTCATACCACCTCGCCGTAAAGG
The DNA here is from genome assembly GCF_018294505.1 of Triticum aestivum. Lineage (NCBI taxonomy): Eukaryota > Viridiplantae > Streptophyta > Magnoliopsida > Poales > Poaceae > Triticum > Triticum aestivum. Next base: position 293,144,786 of record NC_057796.1, read on the forward strand.
CAGGAACACAACAGCTCGGGGTCATACATATGACCTGCGGCAGGACCTAGACAATAGAGCAGGTCAGACCAGATCGATCTACGGATCAACGGGGTGTGCCTCGACGCGGGACGACGACCATCTAGCCGGACGTGACAAACACAACCACGCCCGGGCCAAACACCGCAGACGAACTCCATCTGAGCTATGTCGCGACTTGGCTCGATATAGAGGCGCCACACACCCCCTTTGCTTCACTGATGAAGTAATGGATCACGAATTCCCGGAAGGGTTTAAACCCATGAATATTGAATCATATGATGGAACAACAGATCCCACAGTATGGATTGAAGATTTCCTTCTCCATATCCACATGGCCCGCGGTGATGACCTCCACGCCATCAAATACCTCCAACTAAAACTAAAGGGACCAGCGCGACACTGGCTAAACATCCTCCCAGAGAACTCCATTGGCAGCTGGGAAGACTTGGAAGACGCCTTCCGCGATAACTTCCAAGGTACATATGTCCGGCCTCCGGACGCCGATGACCTAAGTCACATCATCCAGCAGCCCGGGGAGTCAGCCAGGAAGCTCTGGACTAGGTTCTTAATTAAAAAGAACCAAATTGTCGATTGTCCGGACGCCGAAGCCGTCGCGACCTTTAAACATAGCGTCCGAGATGAGTGGCTCGCCCGCCACCTCGGTCAAGAAAAACCAAAATCCATGGCTGCCCTTACCGCTCTGATGACCCTCTTTTGCGCGGGAGAAGACAGCTGGCTTGCTCGTAGAAGCAACAACACCGTTGATCCGGGCACCTCCGAAGTTCGAGACGACAACGGCAAGCCACGAGGCAATAAACACAAGCGTTGAAATAATAATGAAGGAGCGCAAGACACGGCGGTCAACGCCGGATTTAGTGGTTCCAAACCCGGTCAACGAAAAAAGCCATTCAAGGCAAACAGAGACGGACCATCCAATTTAGACAAGATACTGGATCGGCCCTGCCAGATTCATGGCACCCCCGTTAAACCAGCCAATCACACCAACATAAGCTGTTGGGTCTTTAGACAAGGCAGCAAGCTTAATGCCGAACACAAGGGGAAGGGGCCGCCCAGTGACAGCGATGACGAAGAGACTCGCCAACCGAACACCGGGGGTCAGAAGCAATTTTCCCCCGAAGTAAAAACAGTGAACATGGTATATGCGACGCACATCCCTACAGGGGAGCGAAAGCGCGCACTACAGGACGCTGACGCCATAGAGCTAATCGCCCCAAAATTAAGCCAATGGGCGGCCTGCCCGATCACTTTTGATCGCAAGGACCACCCAGCCAGTCTCCGTCACGAGGGTTCGGCAGCTCTGATCCTCGATCCAATTATCAATGGGTTCCATCTCACGAACGTCCTTATGGACAGCGGCAGTAGCCTTAATCTACTCTATCAAGACACCGTCCGCAAAATGGGCATTGATCCTTCAAGAATCAAGCCCACCATAACTACCTTCAAGGGGAAAGTACCCGGCGTAGAAGCTCACTGCATGGGCTCAATTACATTGGAAGTCGTTTTTGGTTCGCCGAACAACTTTTGAAGCGAAGGCTTGACCTTCGATATCGTCCCGTTCCACAGTAGCTACCATGCACTACTGGGACGTGCCGCTTTTGCTCGTTTTAATGCGGTCCCATATTACGCCTATCTCCAGCTTAAGATGCCCGGTCCACGCGGCGTCATCACGATAAATGGAAATATGGAATGCTCCATCCACACAAAGGAACATGCTATGGCTACTACGGCCGAAGTACAAAGCGGCCTTATCAAGCCACGCATCTTGTCGGCCATCAAGCCGCCGGTCTCTATTGAACAGGACCGATCAATCTCAGAGCTGGATTAGCAGTTCGGCCTCCGTCGTCCGCCCCATATAGCCGCGAAGTTTGTACCGCGCATACATAATTATACACTTAAAATACCCTGGCGATCCGCGGAGGCACAATACGGACAGACCTGCAATACGGTCCGCACTCTCATAGTCTTTCTTTTTTCTAACTATTCTTTATCTTTTACTACAGGTGACTCAAAGCCTGGTCATCTTACGGACCCTTTCTGAGTTCGGCTTCGTGTAAATAGCCAAAGGCTATTCTTGCTGAGAAGTCCTTTAACCAAGGTAAGGCAGCGCAGACGTGCGACAGGAGGTCGAAATGCTTTTTGTAGACCGCACTCTTTATTTCAAACCTGTAAAGTGCCCTTTTTCTCAGCCTTCGACCCCCAGCATGTCAAATAGCCTAGGTAGTGGAGTTATAATCTGTAAGATTGCGTTTGACGTATCAATCAGATTCCAGTCAACATAACCCGTATTCAGTATTCACTTTTCTCAAAGAACTAAATTTTGCTTCTGTGGTTATTTCACGCACACACCTCGGCATATATTGCCAGGGGCTCGATACGGCAACATATGAGTTGCCGACAAGTCCGAACAGCTTTATAGCACACTTCGGCGTCACGAGTTTGGCCTTATATGCATCAGCTCCGGATCATCTCTTTGGTCAATAGTTGGGTTGCCCGGCTCCTGTGCTTACTACCTTACGTTCCGCTCTATCGGCTAGGGTAGTGAAGGGAGAACTACTACGATTGTGTCCTGGTTTATCCGGATGAGCACCTCTGTAGAAAAAGCCGAAAACTGTCTGTCATGGTGCGACATCAGCTGGTCAACCACTTGAGGATTCATTGGAGTCTTCGCGATTCCTTCGGTATTACACGAAGGACCGTTCTTCTGGTCACCTATGTAACGCACCGTATTCGGATAACCGCGTACATACCAGGGGCTATATCGTAGACGCACCGTCAAACTCCTATGGCTAAGTGAAAGTGTTAATGCCCTATAGTCCGATTGCCTAGTTCGCCGCATTGACACCTCCTTCATGGACCAAGACGTTGGGTCAAGAGTGATCAAGTGCTTTTCCGAACACCCCCGTATTATATGCGAGGGGGCCGAAGCCGACGACTCGTAAACTTTCAGATTATACAAAAAACGGCCACACAGGAGGAATCAAAAACTTCCAGGCAAAAGTATAAAAACATAGCCTTAATATATCATAATATTGTTTTTAAGATTTTGGTACATTCACTCGAACATCATATCCTTCGAGCACGGACCCTCTATCAAGCGGGCACCCTCTAGGACATCCTCAAAATAATGCTCTGGCGTGTGATGGTCCTTGCCCTTGGGTGGACTCTTCGCTGCAATATCGGTGGCCTTCATCTTCGCCCAATACGTCTTGACACGGGCGAAGGCCATCCGTGCACCTTCAATGCACGTTGACCGCTTAACGGCGTCGATACGCGGCACCACATCAACAAGTCGCTGCACCAAACCGAAATAACTATTCAGAATTGGCTCAGTTGGCCACAGCCAGGCCACGATGTCCTTCATGGCAGATCCGGATATCTTGTGGAGCTCGGCACACTGGGCCATCTATTCGTTCAGCAACAACGGACGCTTTGGCATGCTGAATTCCGACCAGAAAAGCTTTTCCGTTGCATGTCCTTCTTGCGCCTGGAATAACTGCGTCGCATCAGAGACACTCTTCGGCAAGTCCAAAAATGCGTCTGGAGAACTCCACATTTGATTAAGCGAGGCATACTTTGGATCGCCGAATTTAGTTTGTAATAAGAAGGGCTTACCAGCCGCGATCTCCCCAGCTTGCCGGATCTCCTCCCGAGCCGCTCTAGACTCGGACCGTGCTTCTCTCGCCTCTTGTAAGGCCTTGTCGAGATAGGCCGTTCTGACTTTGTTATCCTTCTCGAGAAATTCACATCGGATAGTGGCATCCTTTAGCTCGAGCGCCATGGTAGATATTCTCTCCTCGCACTGGCGCCGAGCAGCCTGTTCGGCCTTTAACTCAGCAGCTGCCTTCTCGGCAACCGCATTACTCATCATGGCTTGCTCCTTGGCCCGGATAAGCTCAGCCCGAAGGGTCTAAACTGGGGCAGCACTATCTGCAGTTATGCATATCTCATTATACAATTCTCAGCGTCATGCTAATATTATCGTACTTACATATACTGACTGCCCCAAGACATACCTTGCGCCTCGTCGAGCCGCCTGTTAATAAGCGTGATGCGTCATTCGCCACATCATGTTTCTGCTGCAGATCTGCAACCTCTGTAGCTTGGGCAGTCGCCATGGATGTAACAACATGTGTTCTAATTAATCCGATTATTTCCTGGGCATATCTTTTTTGATCCTCTGATCGCCTCCCTTTGGATGCCAACCAGAGTCTTAGGGGCTACTATCTATACACATGTGCATTTTCCACGTAGAAGTGCAATTGAAGATATTACATTGCATACCTCGAAGCCTCTTAGCAGGCCATGAAGGCTTCATTCAATCCGCTTCTCGCGGACAGAATCCTCTCAACTACCATTCCCATTAAGGCGCGATGTTCCTCTGAGATGGACGCATGTTGTAACATGCCCATCATTGTATCCGGCTCCTCCGGATTCCTGGGAGCGGCCGCGGGAGTACGGACTCCGTTCGAAGGGATATGTTTACTCGACTCTAGAGTCGTCCCCGGCTGTAAACCGGATAGTCCAAGGCCTTTATTGTTGGTCCCCGTAGAGGCCGCACGCCCCGGACCCTGGATGGCCGAAGTATCACCTTCGGGCATAGTCTTCATTGTCGCTCGCACCACTTGTTGATCGGGAGAGATCCTCCGGGACGACACCTCGGAGCCGTCTGCCCTATTGGGCAGGGAGGCCTGTGGAGGCGTCTCGCTTTCCATCATCTCCAAAAGAATATCCCCCGAGGAGGAGGACTGTTGAGGAAGACTGCGAGCCGGACTGCAAACATATATTTTAGATGTTACCATTGTAACCGGAAAAGAACGGAATATGTTTAGGACACCCCTGTTCACTTACGATTCGGCTGAGGGCTTGTCCTTATGGAGGAACGGCGCGAATAGCGTCGTCTTCCGAACCCGAACCACCTGACGGGGACACCTTCCCTCGCTTAGGAGACCTTACCTCCAAATCTTCGGAGGCGGTCCTCTTCTTCCCATCGGGAGGAGGGATGTTAGTTTCCCCTTCTCTTTTGTCTTCGGAAGAGGGAGTTCCAATCTCCCCGGACATAGTGTCTGGTGTACCTTTCGAATGGAGGCCGCCTTTGGCCTTCTTGCTCTCCTCCTTATCCTCTTTCGCCGGCACTTGATATGGCGCTGGAGCCAGCATCCTTGTTAACACAGGATCCGCTGAGTCTTCGGGAAGAGGGGCCAAACACCTAATTCTTTCCGCCTTCTTTATCCAGCCCTGGTCGAAGTTGGTTTTCTTAGTATATTATCATGGGATATTTAACTAGGCTTTGTTCGGGAGACGAGTGCTTACCGAGGTATCCGGAGGATTGTAGTTGAGGCCAATGACCTCGGTGGTATCCGACCACTGTTTTCGTGTCCCGAAGAATAACTTCCACATTCCTCTGTGCGTCGTGCCGAAGAAGTGCTGAAAGGTCCGTGGTCCTTCCGGATTGAACTCCCACATACGGAGGGGTCGTCGCTGGCATGGTAGGACCCGACAGACTAGCATTACTTGGATTACATTGATGAGGCCGGTGTCCTTTTCGATGAGGCCCCGGATGCGGCTTTGTAGCGTCTGCACTTCGTCAATTGATCCCCAGTCCAGCCCCTTATTATCCATGATGCAAGCCGTAATGGAGGGCCAGATCGGAACACAGGTGTAGCTGCCCACTTGGTACCACGGGGTTCAGTAATGTAAAACCACTGCCGCTGCCATAGGTCGAAAGTTTCCGTGAAAGAGGCTTTCGGCCAAGGAGTATTGGTGTGTTTGCTCACCGTAGCACCACCACACTCTGCTTGCTTCCCCTCGACTGCCTTCGGCTTCACATTAAGGGTCTTGAGCCATAAGCCGAAGTGTGGGGGAATGCGGAGAAAGGCCTCGCACATGACGATGAACGCCGAGATGTGAAGAAAGGAGTCCGGAGCTAGATTGTGAAAGTCTAGCCCATCATAGAACATGAGTCCGCGAACGAAGGGATGGAGAGCGAACCCTAGCCCCCGGAGGAAGTGGGAGATGAAGACGACCCTCTCACCGGATCTGGGAGTAGGAATAACCTGCCCTTGAGCAGGAAGCCTGTGGGGGATTTCCGCGGTCAGGTATCTTGCCGCCCGGAGCTTCGCGATATCCTCCTCTATGACAGAGGAAGCCACCCACCAGCATTGAGGGCTGGGTCCGGACATGACTAGGAAGCTCAGAGCAATTAAGTTGGACTTTGGGTGCTGAACTCGAGGTTGGAAAGGTTGAGGAAAGGGTTGGCGTAGAGGAGAAAGACGGGTCGGTGCCCCTTTATAAAGGCGATGAATATCAAACGCCTCGTCCTAGGCCTTAAAACTTGCCTATTTCCAAGGAATCATGCCAACAGAATGGTTGGATTACCCACACCTGTATTGATGAGAATCCCGCAATAAGGGGACATAATCTCTGTTTTGACAAGACGTGCCAATGAAACCGCATCTCAAAATATGGAGCGGTGGGCTAAAAAACGGTTTGAAATAATAACCGGGTGGTGACGTGATGTCACGCTACAAAAAGTTGTCAGTAGATTGGACTCGTGAAATATTATACTCTCTACAGTTGTGTGTGGTACTTGTTTTGCAGAGCCGGACACGTTTCCTGTGTTCGAAGGCTGTTTTGGAGTATCCGGAGGAGGAACCCGCCTTGCAATGCCGAAGACAATTTGCGCACCGGACACATCGTCATTGAAGCCTGGTTCAGGAGCTACTGAGGGAGTCCTGGATTAAGGGGTTCTCGGGCGTCCGGACTATGTAACGTGGGCCGGACTGATGGGCCGTGAAGATACAAGACAGAAGTCTCTCTCCCATGTCCGGATGGGACTCTCCATGGCGTGGATGGCAAGCTTGGCATTCAAATATGAAGATTCCTTTCTCTGTAACCGACTTTGTACAACCCTAGTCCCCTCCGGTGTCTTTATAAACCGGAGGGTTTAGTTCGTAGAGGCAATCATAATCATACAGGCTAGACTTTTAGGGTTTTAGCCATTACGATCTCGTGGTAGATCAACTCTTGTAATACTCATATTCATCAAGATCAATCAAGCAGGAAGTAGGGTATTACCTCCATAGAGAGGGCCCGAACCTGGGTAAACATCATGTCCCCCGTCTCCTGTTACCATCGACCTTAGACGCACAGTTCGGGAACCCCTACCCGAGATCCGCCGGTTTTGACACCGACAACAGGCTTACGACCCGGCATTTGGGGGCTACATTATTCAGATTGAGATTACATCAAATACGCAAGTCCCATGTCACTGCCAGCATGCACCATGTCACTTGGGGGCTAATGCAAGATCATTCTTAACTCGCCTTATTAAAGACCCGACCCATCACATAGTGATGAGCCGGCCCTTGGGGGCTACTAATTGCTCCTGTCAAAAATCCAAAGTACACAAGCCTTAATCCATCATATTGAAGGGTGTATTGCTCAGTTGGTAAAGCACAAGGCTCTTAACCTTATGGTCGTGGGTTGCCCCACGGTGGGGGTTACATCATATGGTGTTATTTTCAATGAAGTATATATAAAGTCCCATCTCAGTATTATCTTATTGAGCCGGCCCTTGGGGGCTACACGTTGCTGCTCAAGTCTACATGGTCATATCTACAAAGTCCCTGCTCATTATTGCATAATGACCCGACACGTGGGGGCTACACATGGGAAGTACAAAATGGCCAGTTTATGATTGGTGACCTACATGAACAAACCGGATTTCTGGAAAGTTACAGTATTTATATTGAAGCAAGTCTTAAGCTGTTACTACGCTCCCTTCTTAAAGACTTGGGGGCTACAAGTGATATGCATATAAGGGAGGTACATTTTCAAGCTTGATGTTAGCAACAATTATGACCCGGTGCTATCAATATTTACAAACTGGATATTTTGGCAATGATAAACCGGCAAGTTCTACATCTTCAAGCCGGCTGAAAATAGATGAGTATTTCAAGACCAATATTTTTGTTAAGCATTGGGAGCTGAATCAAATGAATTATTCTTCACAATATTCTTCTGTGAGAAACCAATGTCAGCAAATTGATTATGAAGCTGGCCTATTGACCCGGATTTTCTAGAAGAAGGAAATGACAAGGATTTAAGGATGATCAGGTGCCGGCTTACAAGAATTTTTAACCGAAGCACAACCTGTCAAATTTGTTCTTGTGTTTATGTTGCAGGATCAGTTTAACATGGATAAATCCAAATTAAATTGGGGGCTAATGTCGGGGATATACCCCGCGGTATGACCCGTCCGGAAATATGACCCGGACGAACTTCGCGACTCACCAAAGACCCGGCTGATACTTGGCGACTCACTAGAGACCCGCCCGAGCCTCGACGACCTATTACTGACCCGACAGGCAGAGTCGGACGATCGACAAAACCCAACGGCCTAGAAGGTGAATCATGGGAAGGCTGGCTTATGTTCTGGTGGGCCGGCTTAAGAGGAAAGGCATGAGGAATATTTTCCTTACAAGGAAGCAAGACCCGGAATTGTATTCAGCCTGTATTAGAATATAGACTAGTCCTAATCCTGGTAGGACTCCACATGTAACCCGCCCCTCCAACTTATATAAGGAGGGGCAGGGCACCCCAAGAGAGAGAAGTTTTTACAAGTCTAAAGAGACAGACAAGTCAATAGCTCTTGAGATAGAGCACCCTTGTAATCGTGATCATCATCAATATCAATGAAGCAGGAGTAGGCTTTTACCTCCGCCGTGAGGGGCCGAACCTGGGTAAAAAACCTCGCGTCTCTCATCCCACTCAACCCCTCTCAAGCTACTACATAGATGCGTTGGCCTCACGACTAAGTCCTCACACTAGGACATCTGCCGTGACAAATCCACGACAACTCCCGATACGACTCTGTCGTGCAACACCTCAAGTGAGAACCTCGAGGGTGATTCCTCCTAAGTTCATCTTGATGATTACATCGAGGGGAATCCCTCGAGGGTGCTTCCTCGGGTTTTCCCGGTTGATGTTTTGGACACACAGTTACCCCGGGCGTTACTTCAGACCTTTGTTAAAGTTGGGTCGGCCCCGATGGGTCCCCGCGAGAGATACCTGTGAAAGTCGGGCGGTCCCGGAGAGCAACCGCAAGAGAATTACGAAGCACGGCTGGGCAGGCGGGCTGCCCCCGAGTGGGTTGGGCCATCCCTTGCCGTATTTCCTCAAGAAGGGGCGACGGGGTCACATGATCATGAGTCTCTGCTCATCTCCACGAGCTCCCAATACACTAAGGGTTTGGGTATTTGATCTGAGTTGGTCACTAGCCTATACGCACTAACCGCCACGCGGGAACATTTATGGGCACACGATGTCGTATGTTTCTTCCGAAAGCTCTATCAGACGTCTAGTCCAGCATTGTGGGCCTGTCGGGCCAGTGCCATCCAGGATGAGGAGCTACTCGTCCCGGCTCGTTGCATAACGACCCGGAGTGCAAAGGGCGATTGGCCCAATACCCCGGAACGCTTAGGATGTAGACCGGCGGGGACCTCTCTGCGGAGCCTAGGTAGGACTACGTTGCATTGATCTTCCGAGGCCGGGCATGACCCAGGAAAGTGTGTCCGGTCAGAGTAATCAAGCATATTGGGTAATGATGGCTCGTGTCCGCTTCAGTTTTCCCTCGAAGAGGAAGGGATGATGCAGCACGGCTACGGTAGGTATTTCCGTCAGTTATGTAACCAAGGTTATCAAACCAGTACGACAACAAAGCAACACTATGTAAACGGTACCTGCACACAAAGAACAAATACTTGCAACGCGACGCGTAAGAGGGGTTGTCAATCCCTCTCGGGTAAAAGATTGGTAAAGAGATAGATTGGTATATGCAAATAGAATAACGACAAATAAAATTCAGCATGGTACTTTTGGGTTTTTGATAATATAAATCTGAAAATAAAATATGGAAATAAAGAAAAAGGCAAATAGCAATATAGATATGAAAATATATTATGAGAAAATAGACCCGGGGGACGTAGATTTCACTAGTGGCTTCTCTCAAGAAAATAGCGTACGATGGGTAAACAAATTACTATTGGGCAATTGATAGAACATCGAATAATTATGAAGATATCCAGGCAATGATCATTATATAGGCATCACGTCCAACATTAGTAGACCGCCTCCTACCTGCATCTACTTGTTAGGAAACATTGCATGGAAAACAAAAAAATTCAATGCACACGCAATGATCTATCCATGGAGATGCATAGAAACGAGAGGGGAGAGTGTGTCTACGTACCCTCGTAGACCGTAAGTGGAAGCGTTTACAAACGCGATTGATGTAGTCAAACTTCTTCGCGCTCCAACCGATCAAGTACCAAACGTACAACACCTCCGTGTTCTGCACACGTTCAGCTCGGTGACGTCCTCCGCCTTCTTGATCCAGCAAGAAAGTGAGGTAACAGATGAGTTCGGACAGCACGACGGCGTGGTGACGGTGATGGTGAAGTGATCTCTGCAGGGTTTCGCCTAAGCACTACGAAAATATGAATGGGGGTGTAAACGATGGAGGGGGGGAGCGCACATGGCTAGGCAATTGTCTGTTGTGTGCTAGGCGCCCCCCTCTCAAATATATATAGGTGGGAGGGAGGGAGGAGCAACGAAAGGAGGCGCCCAAGTAGGAGGAATCCTACTTGGGATCCCTCCCAAACCGTGCCCCCCTTTTCCTTATTTGGAGTGCGGGGAAAGGCAGGGGAGGGTGGCGCCCCCCTTTCCTTTCTCCCATGAGAGGGAAAGGCAGGAGGGGCTAGCCCTCCCCCTTTTCCTTCCCTAGGGATGGCCAAACAAGGGAGGGGGCGCACCAGCCCCCTTGTGGGCTGGTCTGTCCCCTCCTTTGGCCCATGAGGCCCATATCTTGCCGAGGGGTACCCGGAACCCTTCCGGTGAACCGATTCCTTCCAGGTACATCCCGAAATACTTTCGGTGTCCAAATACCATCGTCCTATATATCAATCTTTACTTACCATTTCAAGACTCCTCGTCGTGTCCGTTACCGGCAAGTCTCTTTACTCGTTCCATAATACATCGCCTCATGACTAACTCCTTAGTCGTTTGCTTGCAAGCTTATGATGTGTATTACCGAGAGGGCCCAGAGATACCTCTCCGATACTCGGTGTGACAAATCCTAATCTCGATCTATCCCAAATCAACAAACACCTTCGGAGACACCTGTAGAGCATCTTTATAACCACCCAGTTACGTTGTGACGTTTGATAGCACACAAGGCATTCCTCCGGTATCCGGGAGTTGCATAATCTCATAGTCGAAGGAATATGTATTTGACATGAAGAAGGCAATAGAAATAAAACTGAAATCATTATGCTAAGCTAACGGATGGGTCTTGTCCATCACATCATTCTCCTAATGATGTGATCCCGTTATCAAGTGACAACTCATGTCCATGGTCAGGAAACCTTAACCATCTTTGATTAACGAGCTAGTCTAGTAGAGGCCTACTAGGGACACGGTGTTTGTTTATGTATTCAAACATGTATTATGGTTTCCGATCAATATAATTATAGCATGAATAATAAACCTTTATAATGAATAAGGAAATATAAAATAACAACTTTATTATTGCCTCTAGAGCATATTTCCTTTAGTCTCCCACTTGCATTAGAGTCAATAATCTAGTTCACATCACCATGTGATTTAACACCCATAGTTCACATTACCATGTGACCAACACCCAAAGAGTTTACTAGAGTCAATAATCTAGTTCACATCGCCATGTGATTAACACCCAAAGAGTACTAAGGTGTGATCATGTTTTGCTTGTGAGAGAGGTTTAGTCAACGGGTCTATCACATTCAGATCCGTATGTATTTTGCAAATTTCTATGCCTATAATGATCTGCATGGAGCTACTCTAGCTAATTGCTCCCACTTTCAATATGTATCCAGATTGAGACTCAGAGTCATCCAGATTGGTGTCAAAGCTTGCATCGACGTAACTCTTTACGACGAACTCTTTATCACCTCCATAGCCGAGAAACATTTCCTTAGTCCTCTTTAGGTACCTAAGGATAAATTTGACCGTTGTCCAGTGATCTACTCCTGGATCACTATTGTACCCCCTTGCTAAACTCATGGCAAGGCACACAACAGGTCTGGCACACAACATGGCATACTTTATAGAACCTATGACTGAGGCATAGGGAATGACTTTCATTCTCTCTATATATTCTGTCGTGGTCGGGTTTTGAATCTTACTCAACTTCACACCTTGTAACACAGGCAAGAACCCTTTCTTTGACTGATCCATTTTGAACTTCTTCAAAACTTTATCAAGGTATGTGCTTTACGAAAGTCTTATCAAGCATCTTGATCTATCTCTATAGATCTTGATGCCCAATATATAAGCAGCTTCACCGAGGTCTTTCATTGAAAAACTCTTATTCAAGTCTCCTTTTATGCTATCCGGAAATTCTATATCATTTCCAATCAACAATATGTCATCTATATATAATATCAGAAATGCTACAGAGCTCGCACTCACTTTCTTGTAAATACAGGGTTCACCAAAAGTCTGTATAAAACCATACGCTTTAAACACCTCATCAAAGCGTATATTCCAACCCCGAGATGCTTGCACTAGTCCATAGATGGATCGATGGAGCTTGCACAGTTTGTTAGCACCTTTAGGATTGACAAAACCTTCTGGTTGCATCATATACAACTCTTCTTTAAGAAATCCATTGAGGAATGTAGTTTTGACGTCCATTTGCCAGATTTCATAATCATAAAATGCGGCAATTGCTAACATGATTCGGACGGACTTAAGCATCGCTACGGGTGAGAAGGCCTCATCGTAGTCAACCCCTTGAACTTGTCGAAAACCTTTTGTGACATGTCGAGCTTTGTAGACAGTAACATTACCATCAGCGTCAGTCTTCTTCTTGAAGATCCATTTATTCTCAATGGCTTGCCGATCATTGGGCAGGTCCACCAAAGTCCACACTTTGTTCTCATACATGTATCCTACCTCAGATTTCATGGCCTCAAGCCATTTGTCAGAATCTGGGCTCATCATAGCTTCTTCTTAATTCGTAGGTTCGCCATGGTCTAGTAACATGACTTTCAGGACAGGATTACCGTACCACTCTGGTGCGAAACGTGCTCTGTTTGACCTACGAGGTCCAGTAGTAACTTGATCTGAAGTTTCATGATCATCATCCTTAACTTCCTCTCTAGTTGGTGTAGGCATCATGGGAACGGATTTCTATGATGTGCTACTTTCCAAATTGAGAGAAGGTACAATTACCTCATCAAGTTCTACTTTCCTCGCACTCACTTCTTTCAAGAGAAACTCCTTCTCTAGAAAGGTTCCATTCTTGGCAACAAAGATCTTGCCTTCGGATCTGTGGTAGAAGGTGTACCCAATTGCTTCCTTCGGGTATTCTATGAAGATGCACTTCTCCGATTTGGGTTCGAGCTTATCAGGCTGAAGCCTTTTGACATAAGTGTCGCAACCCCAAACTTTAAGAAACGACAACTTAGGTTTCTTGCCAAACCACAGTTCATACGGTGTCGTCTCAACGGATTTAGACGGTGCCCTATTTAACATGAATGCGGCTGTCTCTAATGCATAACCCCAAAACGGTAGTGATAAGTCGGTAAGAGACATCATAGATCGCACCATATCTAATAAAGTGCGATTATGACGTTCGGACACACCTTTACGCTGTGGTGTTCCAGGTGGCGTGAGTTGTGAAACAACTCCACATTGTTTTAAATGAAGGCCAAACTCTTAACCCAAATATTCGCCTCCGCAATCAGATCATAGAAACTTTATTTTCTTGTTACGATGATTCTCCACTTCACGCTGAAATTCTTTGAACTTTTCAAATGTTTCAGACTTGTGTTTCATCAAGTAGATATACCCATACCTACTCAAATCATTTGTGAAGGTCAGAAAATAACGATACCCGCCGCATGCTTCAACACTCATCGGACCGCACACATCGGTATGTATTATTTCCAATATGTCATTAGCTCGCTCCATTGTTCCTGAGAATGGAGTTTTAGTCATCTCGCCCATGAGGCATGGTTCGCAAGTATCCAAAAGTCCATCTGCATGGAGTTTTTGCATGCGCTTTACACCAATATGACCTAAACGGCAGTGCCACAAGTATGTTGCACTATCATTATCAACTTTGCATCTTTTGGCATCTATGAATATGTGTATCACTACGATCGATATTGAATAAACCGTTCACATTGGGTGTATGACCATAGAAGGTTTTATTCATGTAAACAGAACAACAATTATTCTCTAACATAAATGAATAAACGTATTTCCATAAACATGATCTAATCATATTCATGCTCAATGCAAACACCAAATAACATTTATTTAGGTTCAACACTAATCCCGAAAGTAGAGGGAGTGTGCGATGGTGATCATATCAACCTTGGAATCATTTCCAACACACATCGTCACCTCGCTGTTAACTAGTCTCTGAACTCCTGTTTTGAGTTACTAATCATAGCAACCGAACTGGTATCAAATACCTAGGGGTTATTACAAACGCTAGTAAAATACACATCAATAACATGTATATCAAATATACCTTTGTTCACTTTGCCATCCTTCTTATCCACCAAGTATTTGGGGCAGTTCCACTTCCAGTGACCATTTTCTTCGCAGTAGAAGCACTTCGTTTCAAGCTTGGGTTCAGCTTTGGGCTTCTTCATGGGAGTGGCACCTTGCCTGCCATTCTTCTTGAAGTTCCCTTTCTTTCCATTGCCCTTTTTCTTGAAACTAGTGATCTTGTTAACCATCAACACTTGATGCTCTTTCTTGATTTCTACCTTCGTCGATTTCAGCATCGCGAAGAGCTTGGGAATTGTTTTTGTCATCCCTTGCATATTATAGTTCATCACGAAGTTCTAGTAGCTTGGTGATAGTGACTAGAGAACTCTGTCAATCACTATCTTATCTGAAGATTAACTCCCACTTGATTCAACCGATTGTAGTACCCAGACATTCTAAGTACGTGCTCATTGGCTGAGCTATTCTCCTCCATCTTGTAGGCAAAGTACTTGTCAGAGGTCTCATACCTCTTGACACGGGCATGAATCTGAAATACCAATTTTCAGCTCTTGGAACATCTCATATGCTCCGTGGCGTTCAAAAGTTTTTGAAGTCCCGGTTCTAAGCCGTAAATCATGGCGCACTAAACTATCAAGTAGTTATCATATCGAGCTTGCAAAACGTTCATAACGTCTGCATCTGCTCCTGCAACAGGTTTGTCACCTAGCGGTGCATCAAGGACATAATTGTTGTGTACTATTAAAGGAAACACCGTACTATTAAAGGAGGTCGAGGAAATACTACGGAAAAATTTCCATGTGATGCTCAACTCAAAATCCTACGCCTACCATTTTCTTCGAGTGAAGCCATTGGAAATCTCATACAGTTCAGCCATATTCTTCAGTGACAGAGACGAAACTCTTCTGGTCTCTAAGGAATTTGTTCTGACTGAGGAGTTAGGAATTCGCCAGTGCGGATTGCCTACACTGTGAGGAACATGATAGCCCTGAGGAATTTGATACTCAAAATTCCAACCGTTGCTGTGCTACGCGCTAGCTATCCCAAAATATCTACCCACGTAACGGTCATATCATTGAAGGGCATTTATGTCTTATCATGTCGGGCTGCTCCCTAGGCTATAAATAGCCGCCCCCTACAACCACTAGCTGGTTGGCTGCTCCGAGAGAAACTGACACTTGTCATTTGAGAGCATCCCATCCTCCGAGGACTTTGAGCGAAAATCATCAAGTCAGGAAAACCCAAACCCAAACACCTACAAACCCAAAGTGATTGAGCATCACTGAAGAGATTGATCTTGCGTAGATCCGATGCTTGTACCTTTGAAGACTGTGCTTCTTCCAGACAGTTAGGCGTCATGGTCTGAGCATCCAAGAGGAAATTGTGGATCGCCGAGTGACCGAGTTTGTGAAGGTTTGAAAGTCACCTGAAGACTTACCACGAGTGATTGGGCGAGGTCTGTGTGACCTTAGCTTAAGGAGAATGCAGTGAGGACTGTGTGTCCGGGACTGTGCGTCCTCAGGTTTAAATACCTAGCCACTCCAACCAGATGTACAACTGAGACAGCAGTTGGAACTGGTCTACCATATCATTGTCTTCACCAAGCTTACTGGTTCTATTTCCTCAACTCTTTCATTTCCTCATTACTGTGTTGTGTGCCTATTCATATCTGTTTGAAGACTTTGACTGAAGACATTCTCAATTTCCTCAGTTCAATTTCTTTAGTCTGTTTGTCTTTATCCTGTGTTATCCTGTGTTTACGCTTTTTGTACTCTGTGCTTGTCTTCATTTCATTATGTTGACCATGCTTGTGTTCTGTTATGTTTACATCTAAGTACTTATTCCGCTGCAAGTAGTATTCGCTTAGGAATTTCCTCACCCTGAAATTCCTCAGAGAAGAATTCATAAAAATTGCCTATTCACCCCCCTCTAGTCGATATAACGCACTTTCACTCCTGCCGGTTGCCGATAAATTACAAAACATGATCATCTCATACAATAGCGTATATCACATCATGTCTTGACCATATCACATCACAACATACCCTGGAAAAACAAGTTAGACGTCCTCTACTTTGTTGTTGCAAGTTTTCCGTGGCTGCTACGGGGTTCTAGCAAGAACCGTTCTTACCTACGGCAAAAACCACAAAGGTGATTTATCAAGTTTGCTGTTTTAACCTTCTTCAAGGGCCGGCCATAGTCAAATTCGATTCAACTAAAGTAGGAGAAACAGACACCCGCCAGCCACCTTTACGCAAAACTAGTTGCATGTCAGTCGGTGGAACCATTCTCAGGTACGTGGACATGTAGGGTTGGTCCGGGCCGCTTTATCCCACAATACTGCCGAATCAAAGTAAGACGTTGGTGGTAAGCAGTATGACTATCACCGCCCACAACTCTTTGTGTTCTACTCGTGCATATCATCTATGCATAGACCTGGCTCAGATGCCACTGTTGGGAAACGTTGCATGGAAAACAAAAAAGTTCTACGCACCCGCAATGATCTATCCATGGATATGCATAGCAACGAGAGGGGAGAGTGTGTCTACGCGCCCTCGTAGACTGTAAGCAGAAGCATTTAACAACGCAGTTGATGTAGTCGAACATCTTCGCGCTCCAACCGATAAAGTACCGAACGTATGGCACCTCCGTGTTCTGCACACGTTCAGCTCGGTGACGTCCTCCGCCTTCTTGATCCAGCAAGACGGCAAGGTAGTAGATTAGTTCCGACAGCACGACGGCGTGGTGACGGTGATGGTGAAGTGATCTCCGCAGGGCTTCGCCTAAGCACTATGAAAATATGACTGGGGGTGTAAACGGTGGAGGGTGCGCCGCACACGGCTAGGCAATTGTCTGTTGTGTGCTAGGCGCCCTCTCTCACATATATATAGGTGGGCGGGAGGGAGGAGCAGCCAAAGGAGGCGCCCAAGTAGGAGGAATCCTACTTGGGGTCCATCCCAAGCCGCGCCCCCCTTTTCCTTATTTGGAGTGCGGGGAAAGGCAGGGGAGGGTGGCGCCCCCTTTCCTTTCTCCCATGAGAGGGAAAGGCAGGAGTGGCTAGCCCTCCCCCTTTTCCTTCCCTAGGGCTGGCCAAACAAGGAAGGGGGCGCACCAGCCCTCTTGTGGGCTGGTCTGTCCCCTCCTGTGGCCCATAAGGCCCATATCTTTCCGGGGGGGGGGGGGGGTGCCCGAAACCCCTTCTGGTGACCGGCTTCCTTCCCGGTACGTCCCGAAACACTTTCGGTGTCCAAATACCATCATCCTATATATCAATCTTTACTTATAGACCATTTCAAGACCGCTCGTCATGTCCGTGATCTTATCCGGGACTCCGAACAACTTTCAGTCACCAAAACATATAACTCGTATAACACTATATCGTCAATGAACGTTAAGCGTGCGGACCCTACGGGTTCGAGAACTATGTAGAGATGACCGAGACACCTTTCCGGTCAATAACCAATAGCGGAACCTGGATGCCCATATTGGCTCCTACACATTCTACGAAGATCTTTATCGGTCGAACCGTTATGACAACATACATAATTCCCTTTGTCCATCGGTATGTTACTTGCCCGAGATTCGATCGTCGGTATCTTCATACCTAGTTCAATCTCGTTACCGGAAAGTCTCTTTACTCGTTCCGTAATACATCACCTTGTGACTAACTCCTTGGTCGTTTGCTTGCAAGCTTATGATGTGTATTACCGAGAGGGCCCAGAGATACCTCTCCGATACTCGGAGTGACAAATCCTAATCTCGATCTATGCCAACTCAACAAACACCTTTGGAGACACCTATAGAGCATCTTTATAATCACCCAGTTACATTGTGACGTTTGATAGCACACAAGGCATTCCTCCGGTATCCGGGAGTTGCATAATCTCATAGTCGAAGGAATATGTATTTGACATGAAGAAAACAATAGCAATAAAACTGAATGATCATTATGCTAAGCTAACAGATGGGTCTTGTCCATCACATCATTATCCTAATGATGTGATCCCTTTATCAAATGACAACTCATGTCCATGTCAGGAAACCTTAACCATCTTTGATTAACGAGCTAGTCTAGTAGAGGCTTAGTAGGGACACAATATTTGTTTATGTATTCACACATGTATTATGGTTTCCGATCAATACAATTCTAGCATGAATAATAAACCTTTATCATGAATAAGGAAATATAAAATAACAACTTTATTATTGCCTCTAGGGCATATATCCTTCACTACTACTATTACTCCACACATCGACCGCTATGCAGCATGCATCTAGTGTATTAAGTTCATGGAGAAACGGAGTAATGCAATAAGAACGATGACATGATGTAGACGAGATCTATTCATGTAGGAATAGCCCCCATCTTGTTATCCTTAATAGCAACGATACATACGTGTCTTGCTGCCCCTTCTGTCACTGGGAAAGGACACCGTAAGGTCGAACCCATCACAAAGCACCTCTTCCCATGGCAAGAAAAAATCGATCTAGTTGGCCTAACTAGACCAAAGATTCGAAGAAGAAATACGAGGCTATAAGTAATCATGCATATAAGAGATCAAAGAAAGTCAAATAACCTTCATGGATATATAGATCTGATCATAAACTAAAAGTTCATCGGATCCCAACAAACAGACCGCAAAAAAGAGTTACATCAAATAGATCTCCAAGAGACCATTGTATTGAGAATCAAAAAGAGAGAAGAAGCCATCTAGCTACTGCCTACGGACCCGTAAGTCTACAATAAACTACTCACGCATCATTGCAGAGGCACCAATGAGGATGATGAACCCCTCCGTGATGGTGTCTAGATTGGATCTGGTGGTTCTGAAACTTGCGACGGCTGGAATTGTGTTTCGTCGACTCCCCTAGGGTTTTGGATTTTTGGGGTATTTATAGAGCAAAGAGGCGGTGCAGGAGGCTACCGAGGTGGGCACAACCCACCAGGGCGCGCCTGGGGGCCCAGGCGCGCCCAGGTGGGTTGTGCCCCCCTCGGGGCACCCCTCTGGTACTTCTTTAGCCCAAGTTGTTCCTTTTGGTCCATAAAAATTCTCCAAAAAGTTTCGTTGTGTTTGGACCCCGTTTGGTACTGATATTCTGCGAAGTTAAACAAACAAAAAACAACAACGGACATAGGGAACTATGTCAATAGGTTAGTCCCAAAAAATGATATAAAGTTGCTATAAAATGATTGTAAAACATCCAAGAATGATAATATAACAGCATGGAACAATCAAAAATTATAGATACGTTGGAGACGTATCAGCATCCCCATGCTTAATTCCTGCTCGTCCTCGAGTAGGTAAATGATAAAAACATAATTTTTGATGTGGAATGCTGCCTAACATGTTCATCACATATTCTTTCCTTTTTAGCATGGACAGATGGGGTTTTGTATGATTCAAAGCAATAGTCTAGTTTTGACATGAAGATTTCAATACTCAAGCATATCAACAAGCAACCATGTCTTCCAAAATATCAACACTAAAGAAAGTTATCCCTAGCCCATCATGCTCAATCATTGATCCATTCATAAAACACACTCGCATATTAGCTACATACAATGCTCAGGTACGATCATAGTGCCCCTTAGTTGGTGCTTTATAAGAGAAGATGGAGACTCAAATAAAAATAAAAATTGCATAAAGTAAATAGAAAGGCCCTTCGCAGAGGGAAGGTAGGGATTTGTAGAGGTGCCAGAGCTCAAAGCTTAAATTGATAGATAAAATTTTTGGGAGGCATACTTTTCCCGTCAACGAAAACGACCGAGTAATTCCCTACACTTTCCAGGCTAGATATATCATAGGCGGTTCCCAAACATAAAATAAAGTTTATTCCGTTTTCCACCACTCTTTCACAATCCATGGCTAGCCGTATCCATGGGTGCCTTCCATACCACACTTTCCAAGGAATTTATTATTTGGCAACATAAAGTAAATTTCTTTTTCATTTCGGGACTGGGCATCCCTATTACCGTCGTACTCTCATGCAATGACAAGTGAATAAACACTCATCTTGAGAATAACACATCTAGCATGGAAAATATTGGCCACCCCCTGCCGCTTCATGAGTGGTACGGGCACACAAAAAGGAATTTATTTTTAAAATTAGAGATGGCACATACATATTTGCTTAGAACGGCACGGAAATACCACGTATAGGTAGGTATGGTGGACTTGGCAAAACTGGGTTTAAGGATTTTTGATGCACAAGTAGTATTTCTACTTAGTACAAATGGAGGCTAGCAAAATGATTGAGAAGCAACCAACCAAGAAACGAAAAATCACGTAAGCGAGCATTAAGCATAACTAACACCGAATAATGCACCACAAGTAGGACGTAATTTCATTGCATAACTATTGACTTTTCGTGCTTGCATAGGGAATCACAAACCTTAACATCAATATTCTTACTAAAGCATAATTACTCAACAATATGACTCACATACTACTATCATCATATCTCAAAACTATTACAAGGAATCAATTTTATTTTGTCCAATGATCTTCATGGAAGTTTTTATTATATTCTTCTTGAATATCTATCACTTTGGGGCTAATTTCATATGTTGCTTTTGATAAGCTCAAACAAATTTAAGTGAAGAACATGAGCATAAAATTTTCATCTCTCAAAATAATATAAGTGAATCATGAGAGAATTTCTTCAAAATTACTAACTCTCAAATAAATCTAAGTGAAGCACGAGAGCATTTCTTCAAAAATATTAAAGCACACCATGCTCAAAAGATATAAGTGAAGCACTAGAACAATTCCATAGCTCAAAAAGTCTAAGTGAAGCATAGAGAGCAATTCTAACAAATCATAGCATAATTTTGGCTCTCTCAAATAGGTGTGTCCAGCAAGGATATTTGTGACAAACTAAAAAGCAAAACAAGAAAAGACGCATAAAATACAAGGTGCTCCAAGCGAAACTCATGATATGTGACGAATAAAAATATAGCTCCAAGTAAAATACCGATGGTTGTTAGAAGAAAGAGGGGATGCCACTCGGGGCATCCCCAAGCTTAGTTGATTGTTTCTCTTTGGATAATAACTTGGGATGCCATGGGGCATCCCCAAGCTTGAGCTCTTTCCACTCCTTATTCCTTCATTCATCGTGATCTCACTTCAATCACACAAAACTCAACAAAACCTTCGTGAGATCCGTTAGTATAAGAAAGCAAATCACTACTATAAGTACTGTTGCAAACCCATTCACATTTTATTTTTGCATTAACTCTACTATATTCCAACTTTACTAGGCTCATACCCCCCTCGATAGACACCATATAATCATAAAAATAAGCACACAACGCAAAGAAAATAGAATCTGTCAAAAACAGAACAGTCTGTAGCAATCAGGGAACTTCGTATACTTATGTGACTCCAAAAATTCTGAAACATTAAGACAATGTGGGAAATTTATATATCAATTTTGTGTAAAAAATTCAGAGCAAACGCACGTTTCTGTGATTTATGAAAATTATTTTACTGGGCGCAAAAGTTTCTGTTTTTCAACAAGATCAAATCAACTATCACCCAACATGACCCCAAAGGTTTAGCTTGGTGATTGCGCTTGAAGCTACGTCGGTATTTCCCCAAAGAGGAAGGGATGATGCAGCACAGCGGCTGTCAGATCACGGGTTCCGGCAAAACCCTTCAGGTTCGAACTCTGGGGTGCGCACGAAGATCTCCCCCTACCGATCCGCGTCCTAGCTTGCTACGATCTCAAGGACTAACTCGACGAACTCGCAACACAAAGGACACAAGATTTATACTGGTTCGGGCCACCGTTGTGGTGTAATACCCTACTCCAGTGTGGTGGTGGTGGATTTCCTCTCGGGTTGAGGATGAACAGTTACAAGGGGAAGAACAGCCTCCTGAGGTTGAGGTGTTCTTGTGCTCGGTGTGTGGCTAAGGGTTGGCTCAAGATCAGATCAGTTGCCTCCTACTGTGGTGGCTAGTACTATTTATAGAGGTCCTGGTCCTCTCCCCAAATATTGAGCGGGAAGGGAGCCAACAACGGCCAATTTGAAAGGGGACAACAAGTACAACTTATCCTGACAAAAGTAGTCTTCGCCTGCAAAAGGCTCTGGCAGTGACGCGGCCTTGGGCTCCATGGTGACTTCCGTCTTGCCGTCCTGCTGGTCTTGGTCTCGTTGCACCGATATGGAAACCTTTGATCGACGCCTCGGTACTCCTCGCCTGCGCTTGCTTCCTTAGCACCAAAGAGGAAACAAGGACACTGTGCGCGCTGGCGCCTGCCTGGTCTCGATCGTCATGGCTCATGTCACGAGAACCTCGCGAGGTTTGCCTTGCCTTGATCTCTCCGCCCCTCGCGAGCCAACCTGGTGAGGCTGCTCCCGAGGAGGTCTTGTGTCGTCCGCCTCGCGAGGCTTGGCCCCTCACGAGGGTCTTGAGTGCTTGTTGGTGAAGATGGGCCGTACGGGCCCGCTCGCAGAGCCACACCGTGGGCCGCAGGCAGGCAAGTCTGGGGACCCCCGTTCCCAGAACACCGATAGTAGCCCCCGGGCCCAAGGCACGCTCGGGCTCGGCTTCGAGGCGAAGCCAAAGGTCAAGTGCAGAGCGCCGCGGGCCCCAATAGCCTGCGGCCTTGGTCGACGCATGGCGATTGATTGGACGTGAGCGTCTCCGCTTCCCCACCCTGCCTCAGCAACTGCCCGACTTGACAAGTCCCATGCGACATGCAAGGAAAAACCATCATTACCTGTGAACGTGGGGGGCGCTGGTTGGCCTTCTCCTGCTGTAAATGGGGAGGGGTGCGGAGCCCCCGCCGCCCATCTCTTCCCATTCTGCTTGCTTCTCCCCGTGCTCCATTGCCAGCAGCGACACCAATGGCGCCGTCGAGGAGGTTCTCTGCTGCGGAGAAGGGGAAGGCCGCTCGCGAGGGGCCCGGCTCCCCGGCGCCCAAGCGTGGACGTGGCCGTCCCCGCAAGAACACCGCGACCCCCGCCGCGGCCCCCCGTTCCCGCGGTGGCGCTGTTGCGCGTGGCAGGGGTCGTTCCAGTCGTGGCAGCCCTGTCAATGAAGGGAGACGTGCCATGGTTGCACGGCCTCCCCGGCCGCGCTTCCACTCGGCGGAGGTGCTGCCGGAGTTACTCGTCTGGTCGGAGAACCCGGCCGGCAACTGGCTTCAGCTCCCGCGCTTCTTCGCCGACGAGCTGCTAGCCTCCGGTCCAGGTGGGCTCTGGCTGTAGGCGGACGGTTGCCGCAGCAGGGCTTCTTGGGCTGCAGTCGAGGTCTCCATCGCGGGCAACATAGCTCTGGCCTGCGGTTGGCAGACGTTTGCCCGCGCGCGCGGCCTGAGCAGGCGGTGCACCCTCCATTTCAAGTACGACGGTGATGCGACCCTCTACGTGAGGGTGTTTGGGGAAGATGGTCGCCGCACCGGGTGCTGCCCCGAGGTGAACGACGGTGAGGAGGTGCTCGGCCTTGGCGACGGTCGGGACGAGGAGGAGGGCGAACCCGTCCTTGGTGCCGTCCGTGTCTCGTCCAGCTACGGTGGCTCTTCCCCTGGCGACAGCTCCAGCAGTGGTGGCTACGACCAGCCCCCCGCCACCGCGCCCACTTCGAAGGTTGCAGCGGGTCGTCTCGTCGCTGCGCCTCCGTGAAGCGAGAGGAGGGGTCCGGCTGAGCTCAGGACGATGCCAGGAGCCTGCCCCCGTGGACCACTGTAAGGGCAGGCGCCGTTTTTATTTTGTTCTTCCTTTCCTTCCTGCATCAAAAAGAAACCAGTGTGGGCCCCGGAGGGGCGTGTACCGAACTATGATTTCTCAGTCGTTATGCTAAGTTGGTTGCTTCCGTGCGGTGTCGTTATTTTGTGTAGAGACAACTTAGCTTGGCACGTTCGGGGTAGCCTCCTCTTCACGAGGCACTCATTTCCTGGTGCCTGTAAAGGCCTTCCTTGATTCAGTGGGCGCTTAGGAACTGCAAAAAATTCATTAGGAAGCTCGCTAGGATGCTTATCGTTCACCCGAGCCTTGACCCGGCGCTTCATATCGCGGTACCCGAGGGGCACGGATTAGGAGAGATGCGCCAGCTTGTGGGCTCGAATGAGGGTGCCTCGCGAAAAGGCAGACGGAAGGCAGAGAAAAGGAAAAACGCTCGCGAGGGCACCTGCCTAGCCCCCTCGCGAGGTATACGAGAGAGAGAACATGTTAAACTGGTGTCGGGAACAACAGTAAAAGGAGGCGGAACCAAATTAGCAAGGAACACCAGAAGCAAACTTCAATTAAAAGGCGGCGAGCCAACTGCGGAAAGCAAATAAAAAGCCGCGTCCGGCACCTAGTCTAGTCTTCAAGTCTTCTCACCAGCGCGGAGCTAAGTGCTGCCACTAGGACGTGGGAGGGAGCCCCCGAGGCCTGAGGGCGGCACTCCTGAGACTCCGGGGCGTGTACAGCCCCACTCGTTATTACATGAGAGTGTCACGGGCGGTGATCTTCACAGGCACCGGGCCTTCTTCACAGGCACTGGGCCTTCTTCATGGGTAGAACTCCCAGAGGTGCTGGATGTTCCAGGCGTTCTGGATGGGTACCTCGTCCTGTGTCTCCAGGCGCGCGACGCCAGGCCTGGAGACATGGATGACCTTGAACGGGCCCTCCCACATGGGTGAGAGCTTATGCAGCCCTTCCCTGGAGAGGACCCGCCTCGAGACGAGGTCACCCGCCTCGAGCGTCCTGGAGCGGATGTTGCGGCAGTGGTATCGCCGCAGCGCCTGCTGATACCTTGCCGCCCCCAGTGCGGCTTCGCGGCGGCGTTCCTCCCCCAGCACGAGGTCCATCCCCCGCGTGGCGTCCTGCTGCGCTTCATCAAACGCCAGGACCCGTGCGGAGCGATGATTGACCTCGTGAGGGAGGACCGCTTCTGCTCCGTAGACGAGGAAGAACGGGGTCTCACCCGTTGGCTTGGTGGCAGTGGTGCGGATGGACCACATCATGGACTGAAGCTCGTCGTATCAGCCCCTGCCGTAGGCCTCGAGCTTCTTCTTGAAGGTCCTGGTCTTGAGGCCCCTCAGGACCTCTGCGTTGGCGCGTTCGGCCTGACCATTGCACCTGGGGTGCGCCACTGAAGCATAGCAGATCTGCGTTCCAAGGTTAGCACAATATGTCTTGAAGAGATTCCTAGTGAATTGCGAGCCATTATCAGTGATGATGCGGCTGGGGACCCCGAAACGGCTCACGAGACCCTTGATGAACTTGACCGCGGAGCCCGCTGGGATGGTGTGGACGGCTTCCACCTCTGCACACTTGGTGAACTTGTCAATGGCGACGTAGAGGTAGCGGTAGCCCCAGGCACTCGAGGGAACGGGCCTAAGATATCCAGCCCCCAGACCGCGAACGGCCATGTGAGTGGGATGGTCTGGAGGCCCTGAGCTGGCTGATGGATCTGCTTGGCGTGGAACTGGCAGGCTTCACAGGACTTCACCAGCTCGGTTGCATCGTTGAGGGCCGTGGGCTAGTAGAATACGCTGCGGAATGCCTTGCCGACGAGGGTCTGTGATGACGAGTGGTGCCCGCAATCCCCAACGTGTATGACAGATAGCAACTCCTTCCCTTGATCCCTGGAGATGCAACGCAGTGAAACATCATTTGGTCGCTTCCTGTACAACTCACCGTCCCGAATGCAGTATGCCGTGGCTTGCCCGGCCACGCGCTCCGCGTCCTCCTCCTTCTCCGGCAGCGTCCCTTGCATCAGGTATTCCTTGAATTCCTTGGTCCAGCATCCCTCCTGGGGCTCGAGCGCCAAGAGTAGGCGCGCTCCCGAAGTCGGGCCATAGGCTGGGGCTCCTATGGCAGGCGGCTGCGGGAGTTCCTCCCGAGGCTGAGCTGTCCTTGAAAGTGGTGGTGCTGCTGATGGCTTGAAGAGCCGCTCCTCGAAGATGCCAGGCTCTTGGGGCTGCCGCTTGGATGCCCTCCTGGCAATGTCATCAGCTTCCTTTTTGGTGCCGCGGGGCAGAAGCTGCAACTCCAGGCCCAGGAACTGCTTCTCCATCTTGCGCACCTCCGCGAGGTATGCCTCCATGTGCTCGTCCTTCGGCTCGTATACCTTGTTGGAGAAGTTGACGAGGAGCTGCGAGTCGCCCCTAACGGTGAGGCGCTTCACCCCCAGAGCTGCCGCAGCTTTCAGGCCAGCTATGAGGCCTTCGTATTCTGTGATGTTGTTAGAGACCTTCTCACCCCGTTGAAATCAGAGCTGCACGACATAGTAGAGCTTGTCTTGGGTGGGCAAGATAAGTACTGCTCCAGCCCCCGCGCCCTGGTGCACGAAGGCACCATCGAAATACATGACCCAGCCGTCAGGCGCTTCACTTCCCGGCGAGGTGGACCGGTCCTCGCCTACTTCAAGAGTCGGGGCATCCGTCCATTCTGCCATGAAGTCAGCGAGCGCGACTCCCTTGATGACCCTGGTAGTGCTGAACTCCAACTGGAATGCCTGCAACTCGATGTTCCACTCAGCGACCCTTCTGGCAGAATTGGGGCTCCTAAGCACTCTCTCCAATGGGTAGGCTGAGACAACCTTGATGGGGTGGCCCTGGAAGTAGTGCCGCAACTTACGCGAGGCCACCAAGAGCGCGAGTAAGAGCTTCTGAGGCATGGGATATCATGCCGTTGCGTCCCGCAACACCGTGCTGACAAAATACACCGAGTGCTCGACGAGAGCTGGCGCGTTGGTGAGGCTCGTGTCTTGCGGAAGCTGGGGCGTATCCTAAGGTGGTGGAGCTTCCGACGCTTGATCGCTTGTTGGGATCTCGGCGGCGTCGTCCTGCGAGCTTGGTCCTTTGCGTTTGTTGCTACGGCTCTTGCGGCGCCTTCATGATCTTGCATCGTCTCGGCTGACGACGTAGCATGGCGCGACGCGCCTTTGGCTTGGCGCTCTTCCCGAACCGCCACCAGAGCCGCGCTGGCAGTGTACAGGGTGGCAGCAAGGTAAAGCACTAAGGGCTCGAGGGGCCGTGGTGCCACCATCACCGGAGGGCTGGTCAGGTATCTCTTGAGGTCTTGAAAAGCTCGGTCGGCCTCCGGGGTCCATTTGAACGGGCCCTTCTTCTTCATCAGCTTGAAGAAGGGCAGGGCGCCCTCTCCCAGCTTGGAGATGAAGCGCCCCAACACAGTCACCCGACCAGCCAGCTTCTGCATTTCCTTGAGGGTCTGCGGTAGGCTCATGTCTTCAATGGCCTTGATCTTTTCCGGGTTCGCCTCGATCCCTCTGTGGGACACGAGGAAATCCAGCAGCTTTCCGGAAGGGACACCAAACACGCACTTCTCCGGGTTAAGCCGCAAGTTCACCTGGCGCAGGCTCGCGAAAGTCTCCTCTAGATCTTGGATCAAGGTTCTCGCCTTCCGAGACTTCACCACAATGTCGTCGACGTAGGCCTCCGCGTTTCTTCCGAGCTGCTGCCCTAAGGCGATGTGCATCAACCGCTGAAAGGTCGCGCCTGCGTTACGCAGTCCGAAAGGCATGCACGTGTAGCAGTACACCCCACATGGGGTCAGAAAGTCTGTCTTCTCTACATCTTCTACCGACATCTTGATCTGGTGGTACCCCGAGAGTGCATCCAGGAAGCACAGCAGGTCGCACTCGGCGGTGGAGTCGACGATTTGGTCAATGCGGGGAAGCGAGAACGGATCTTGAGGGCAGGCTTTGTTGAGGTTGGTGAAGTCGATGCACATTCGCTCCTTCCCGCCTTTCTTCGGCACAACGACGGGGTTTGCCAGCCATTCGGGGTACCGAACCTCGCGAATGGCACCCGCTGCCTCTAACTTGCGGGTTTCTTGGACGATGAAGGCCTGTTTTTCAGTGGACTGCCATCTCGCTCGCTGCTTCACAGGGCGTACATTGGGGCCCACCCTTAAGTGATGCTGAATCACCTCTCTCGGGACCCCCACCAGCTGCTTGGGTTCCCATGCGAATATCTCCTTGTTTGCGCGCAAGAACTTCACCAACCCTTCCTCTTGGCCTGGGTCGAGGTCGGCACCTATGGTAAAGGTGGCTCCCGAGGACCCGTCCTCATCGACCGGCACCTGCTTGGTTTCCGCCTTATCTTGGGTGAACAGTTGCTTCTTCTTGGTTGGTGCGGCTCCCTTGGCCTCGGAGGCGCCCATGCTGACGGGTTGTGCCGCCGTGGCGGTCTTGAGGGCAAGCTTGAGCACCGCCAGGTCCTCCTTGGCATCCCCCTTGATGGTGAGGACGCCCTTGCTTCCAGGCATCTTCATGAGGTTGTAGGCCAGATGGGTCGCTGCCATGAACTGGGCCAGAGCTGGGTACCCGAGGATGGCGTTGTATGGGAGGCCGATGCGGGCGATGTCGAAGTCGACCAGCTCGGTGCGTAGTTATCGGGCGTGCCGAAGGTGACAGGGAGGCGGATCTGCCCCAGGGAGTGGGCGGCGCCGCCGCCAACCCCTAAGAAAGGCTTGCTGAGGCTAAGCTGCTCGAGCGGTACGTGAAGAAGGCTGAAGGCCTCCACGGAGAGCACGTTGAGGCCGGCGCCGCCGTTGATGAGGGTCTTGGTGACGGCCACATTGCAAATGGTGGGCGTGCAAAGGATCGGGAGCATACCCGAGCCGACGGTGGTGACGGGGTGGTCTTTCGAGTCGAAGGTGAGGTCGGCCTCGGGCGCTGCCCAGCCCGGCGGAGCCCCCGAGCGCTTGGAAGCGGCGCCGATCTGGCGAAGGAACGGCTTGACATGGTGATCTGAAGGCGGTGCTTGAGAGCCGCCTAGCAGGGCCGCGACCGCGTGGTGCGCCGGTGCCGCATAGCGCGCAGTGAAGAGGCCGCACAGCTCCTCCCAAGATGCCATCGTGGATCCGGGGAGGTTGAGCAGCCAGGCGCGCGGCGCGCCAGTGAGGGCCATGGGAAGACAGTTGGCCATGACCTTGTCGTCACCCCCGGCCTCGAGGACGGCCTCCTCGTATGCCAGCAGGAAAGCTGATGGGTCCGCCGCGCCGTCGTAGCGCGGCGGCATCTCCGGCTTGAACTTGGGCGGCCACTGCACCTGTCGCAAGGCGGGGGCCAGGGCTTAGAGCCCCCTGGCCCCGTCGTCGGCGTCAGCCGTCGGAGCCGGGAGCGGGACGCCTGCCATGAGGGTGGTGCGCGGTGGTGGCGGAACGCAGATCGACTGAAGGAAAGCCACGGCGCACCCCCTACCTAGCGCCAAATATCGGATCACGGTTCTGGCAAAACCCTTCAGGTTCGAACTCTGGGGTGCGCACGAAGATCTCCCCCTACTGATCCGCGTCCTAACTTGCTACGATCTCAAGGACTAACTCGACGAACTCGCAACACAAAGGACACAAGATTTATACTGGTTCGGGCCACCGTTGTGGTGTAATACCCTACTCCAGTGTGGTGGTGGTGGATTGCCTCTCGGGCTGAGGATGAACAGTTACAAGGGGAAGAACAGCCTCCTGAGGTTGAGGTGTTCTTGTGCTTGGTGTGTGGCTAAGGGTTGGCTCAATATCAGATCAGTTGCCTCCTACTGTAGTGGCTAGTCCTATTTATAGAGGCCCTGGTCCTCTCCCCAAATATTGAGCGGGAAGGGAGCCAACAACGACCAATTTGAAAGGGGACAGCTAGTACAACTTATCCTGAAAAAAGCAGTCTTCGCCTGCAAAAGGCTCTGGCGGTGACGCGGCCTTGGGCTCCATGGTGACCTCCGTCTTGCCGTCGTGCTGGTCTTGGTCTCGTTGCAACGATATGGAAACCTTTTCTCAACGCCTCGGTACTCCTCGCCTG
This sequence comes from Triticum aestivum, assembly GCF_018294505.1. Lineage (NCBI taxonomy): Eukaryota > Viridiplantae > Streptophyta > Magnoliopsida > Poales > Poaceae > Triticum > Triticum aestivum. Next base: position 293,175,142 of record NC_057796.1, read on the forward strand.
CGCTTGCTTCCTTAGCACCAAAGAGGAAACAAGGACACTGTGCGCCTAGTCTCGATCGTCATGGCTCACGTCACGAGAACCTCGCGAGGTTTGCCTTGCCTTAATCTCTTCGCCCCTCGCGAGCCAACCTGGTGAGGCCGCTCCCGAGGAGGTCTTGTGTCATCCGCCTCGCGGGGCTTGGACCCTCGCGAGGGTCTTGAGTGCTTGTTGGTGAAGATGGGCCTTACGGGCCCGCTCGCAGAGCGACGCCGTGGGCCGCAGGCAGGCAAGTCTGGGGACCCCCGTTCCCAGAACGCCGACAGCGGCGGTAGGTATTTCCCTCAGATATGAAACCAAGGTTATCGAGCAAGTAGGAGAACCAAGCAACACAACGTAAACAGCCTCTGCACACAGATAACAAATCCTCGCAACCCGATGTGTTAAAGGGGTTGTCAATCCCTTTCGGGGTACGGCGCCTCAAGATAGGCAAAATGGATGTGAGGAAAATTTAGTAGATTGATATATCGAACGCCAAACAAAATAAATAAGAATAACTTGCAGCAAGGTATTTTTTTATTTTTGGTTTAGTAGATCTGAAAATAAACGCAAGGAAAAAGTAGATCGCAAAGGCAAATATATGAGAAAGAAGACCCGGGGGTCGTAGGTTTCACTAGTGGCTTCTCTCGAGAAAAATAGCAAACGGTGGGTAAACAAATTACTGTTGGGCAATTGATAGAACTTCAAATAATTACGACGATATCCAGGCAATGATCATTACATAGGCATCACGTCCAAGATTAGTAGACCGATTCCTGCCTGCATCTACTACTATTACTCCACACATCGACCGCTATCCAACATGTATCTAGTGTATTAAGTTCATGAAAAAATGGACTAATGCAATAAGAACGATGACATGATGTAGACAAGATCCGTTTATCTATTGCGTAGATGTAGATCCCATCTTTTTATCCTTAGTAGCAACGATACATACGTGTCGGTTCCCTTTCTCTCACTGGGATCAAGCACCGTAAGATCGAACCCACTACCGAGCACCTCTTCCCATTGCAAGATAAATAGATCAAGTTGGCCAAACAAAACCCAAATATCGGAGAAGAAATACGAGGCTATAAGAGATCATGCATATAAGAGATCAAAGAAACTCAAATAACTTTCGTGGATATAAAAAGATATAACCGATCATAAACTCGAAGTTCATCAGATCCCAACAAACACACTGCAAAAGAGTTACATCATATGGATCTCCAAGAGACCATTGTATTGAGAATTCAGCGAGAGAGAGGAAGCCATCTAGCTACTAACTACGGACCCAAAGGTCTGCAAAGAACTACTCACGCATCATCGGAGAGGCACCAATGGAGGTGGTGAACCCCATCCGAGATGGTGTCTAGATTGGATCTGGTGGTTCTGGACTCTGCGGCGGCTGGATGAATATTTTGTCGACGCTTTTAGGGTTTCTGGAATATTGGGGTATTTATAGAGCAAAGAGGCGGTCCGGGGGCACCCGAGGTGGGCACAACCCACGAGGGCGCGCCCTGGTGGGTTGTCCCCCCCTCGGGACTCCCCCCCAAGTGCAACCAGAGCCCAACTTCTTCCTTTTGGTCCATAAAAAATCTTCGTAAAGTTTCGGGGCATTTGGACTCCGTCTGATATTGATTTCCTGCGATGTAAACAACATGCAAAAAACAGCAACTGGCACTTGGCACTATGTCAATAGGTTAGTACCAAAAAATGATATAAAATGACTATAAAATGATTATAAAACATCCAAGATTGATAATAAAACAACATGGAACAATCAAAAATTATAGATACGTTGGAGACGTATCAACATCCCCAAGCTTAACTCCTGCTCGTCCTCTAGTAGGTAAGTGATAAAAACAGAATTTTTGATGTGGAGTGCTGTTTATCATGTCATATCATATTCTTTTCTTTATAGCATGGACATTTGGACTTTTATGTGATTCAAAGCAATAGCCTAGTTTTGACATAATAATTTAGATACTGAAGCATATCAACAAGCAACCATGTCTTTCAAAATATCAATGCTAAAACAAGTTATCCCTAGCCCATCAGGCTCAAACATTGATCCATTCATGAAACACACTCGAATATTAGCTACACCTAATACTTACGTACGATCATATTGCCTCTTAGTTGGTGCTTTTATAAGAGAAGATGGAGACTCGAATTCAAAATAAAAATTGCATAAAGTAAAAGAAAGGCCCTTCGCAGAGGGAAGTAGGGATTTGTAGAAGTGCTAGAGCTCAAAGTGAAAAATTAGAGATAAAAACATTTTGGGAGGTGTATCCATCCCACCAGCGAAAACGACGTAGAGCTTCGAACACTTCCCATGCTAGATATGCCATAAGCAGTTCCCAAACAGAATATAAAGTTTATTCCTTTTTCCACCATACTATCACTTTCGATGGCTAACCGTATCCACGGGTGCCTTCCATACCAACACTTTCCAAAGAATTTATTATTTGACAACATAAAGTAAATTCATTTTTGCATTTCGGGACAGGGCATCCCTAAAACCTTTGCCTTACTCTCGTGCAATGACAAGTGAATAAACACTCATCGTGAGAATAACACATCCAGCATGGAAAATATTAGCCACCCGTTACCATTCCGCGAGCGAAACAAACACGCAAAAGAGAAGTTTATTTTGAAAATTAGAGATGGCACATGCAAATTTGCTTAGAACGGCAAAAGAATACCACATATAGGTAGATATAGTGGACTCATGTGGCAAAATTGGTTTAAAGGATTTTGGATGCACAAGTAGAGATCATACTTAGTGCAAAACAAAGGCTAGCAAAAAAGATTGAGAAGCGACCAACCAAGAAACGAATAGTCTCATAAGCAAGCATTAAGCGTAATTAACACCGAATAATGCACCATAAGTAGGATATAATTTTCATTGCATGATTATTGACTTTCATGCTTGCATAGGGAATCACAAACCTTAACACCAATATTCTTACTAAAGCATAATTACTCATTAACATAACTCACATATCACGTCATCATATCTCAAAACTATTACTAAGAATCAAGTTTATTTTGTCCAATGATCTTCATGACATTTTTTCTTTACTTTATCCTTCTTGGATATCTATCACTTTGGGACTAATTTTCATGTGTTTCTTTTCATAAGCTCAAACAAATATAAGTGAAGATCATGAGCATAACAAATTTTCTTTCTCTCAAAATAATTTAAGTGAAGCAAGAGAGAATTTCTTCAAAATTTTACTAACTCTCAAATAAATCTAAGTGAATCAAGAGATCATTTCTTCAAAAATACTAAGCACACCGTGCTAAAAAAGACATAAGTGAAGCACTAGAGCAAGTCCTAGCTCATAAAAGATTTAAGTGAAGCACAGAGAGTCATTCTAACAAGTCATGATATAATTTTGGCCCTCTCAAATAGGTGTGTCCAGCAAGGATTGATGACTTAAAACACAAAATAAAACAAGCAAAGACACATATCATACAAGACGCTCCAAGCAATACACATATCATGTGACGAATAAAAATATTGTCTCGAGTAAAATACCGATGGTTCTTAGAAGAAAGAGGGGATGCCACTCGGGGGCATCCCCAAGATTAGTTGGTTGCTCATTCTTGGATAATAGCTTGGGATGCCGGGGCATCCCCAAGCTTAGGCTCTTCTATCCTTCTTTCATCCATCGTAAGATAACATAAGACTTGAAAACTTCAATCACACAAAACTCAACAAAACCTTTGTGAGATCCGTTAGTAAAAGAAAGCAAACCATTACTATAAGAGCTGTATCAAACCAATTCATGTTTTGTTTTTGTATTATATCTACTGTATTCCAACTTTTCTATGGAAAAAACTCATCAAAGAAAACCTTAGAGCCATCAAAATAAGCACACAACACAAAGAAATCAGAATCTGTCAAAACAGAACAGTCTGTAGTAATCTAGAACTTTTGAATACTTCTGTAACTGTTTCTTTACCAAATTAGGAAGACCAGGGTAATTTGTATATTAAACTTCTGCAAAACAAATCAGGGCAAAAGCTCTTTTCTGTGATTTATGAAAATTAATTTCGTGAGCGCAAAGTTTCTGTCTTTTTTCAGCAGGATCAAACAACTATCACCCAAGAAGATCCTAAAGGCTTTACTTAGCACAAACACTAATTAAAACATAAAAACACAATCATACCAGAGGAATAATTGTGTGATCACACAAGAACAGAAAGCAAAAAGCAAAAATAAATTTTATTCATTGGGTTGCCTCCCAACAAGCGCTACTGTTTTATAGCCATTAAGATAGGCTTTGAGATTTCAATGATGCTCACATGAAAGATAATAATTGAAACACAAAGGGAGCATCATAAAACATATGACAAACACATTTAAGTCTAACATACTTCCTATGCGTAGGAATTTTATAAGCAAACAAATTATCAAGTCAAGAAACATCTAACATATGCAAAGAAGAGGAATAAAACATTGACGATCTCAACATAACGAGAGGTAATTTAGTAACATGAAGATTTCTACAACCATATTTTCCTCTATCATAATAATTACATGTAGGATCATAATAAAATTCAACAATATAACTATCACATAAAATATTATCTTCATAATCCACATGCATGCAAAGTTGACACTCTTCCAAAATAGTGGGATTATCATCAAATAAAGTCATGACCTCTCCAAGCCCACATTTATCAAGAATTTCATAAGATTGATCATTCTCCAAAGTAGTGGGATCATTATCACCTAGAGTGGACACTCTTCCAAACCCACTTTCAATATTATCACAAACATATTCATCATGAGGCTTAAATAAATTTTCAAGATCATAAGAAGAATCACCCCAATCATCACTACAAAAAAATACACTTCCGTGATGATACATGTTTGTCATAGTAGGTCGCGTTTTTTGTCATGCATGTACATCCATGACAATTTTATGACAGAATCAAGATAGTCATACCCGTGCTGTCGTAGAAGTGTTCCATGACATTACCAAAATTATCATCACGGAAGTGTCGACTTCCATGACGATAAATCGCGTGTCACAGAAGTGCTTTCGTCAAGGGTGACCGACACGTGGCATCGACCGTAACGGAATGCCGTTAAGCTATCGGGTCCGGTTTTGGATCCGATAACCCGCTAACAGCCCCGACCAATGGGGATTTTGCACGTGTAAAATCATCATTGGCTGGAGGAAACACGTGTCGGCTCAGCGTCGGGACAAATGTCATCCACTCGTTGGACCGAAGGCACCTATGATACGTCGACACGTGGCATAGCCGAACAGAGGCCCATTCCTGTGAAAAGGCCGGCCCGTTTGACTTGGTCAAAAGGTGGCGGGCCGGCCCACGGAAAGCCTGTTAACGGCCTGTTCGCATATAGCCCATTTACAGCTCGCTAACCCAGGGCCCGTTACGACCTATCCGAATTAGGCCCAGTAGCGTCATCTGGGCCATCCAATATGATTCCAGCCCATTTTAAGTTCCGGCCCATGTATGGCCCATGACGTCTTTCGGCCATATGAGGCCCTTTGTAACTCTTGGCCCATTAACGGCCCATGGTGAAACTGGCCCGTAATGAACAGTGTATCACTTTATACCCATTAACGACCCATTAATCCATTAGGCCGTTTGCAACCCATGTTATCTTTCGGCCTTCTCAGGGCCCATTTATTCTTGGGCTCATTTCCAGCATTCGTTACTTACGACCCGTTACTGCCTTTTTCTGCTTGTGGGCCAAATTCAGCCCGTGGTTACAGTCGGCCCGTTTGTGGCCCGCTAATATGTTGGGCCATTTTCATAGCGTCATCAAATATGGCCTATTAACGACGGCCCGTTATGGTCGGCCCATGAACGGACGACTCCAACTCTAGCCCGTTTACGGCCATAATGCGGTCTGTTCTTGGCCCATGTTTGGCCAATCGATCATACGGCCCGTCTAAGGCCCATTGATGATACGGCCAGTAGAAGGCCCATTGTTTCTAAGGCCCGTAGAAGGCCCATTGTTTCTACGGACCGTAGAAGGTCCATTGTTTCTATGGCCCTTAGGAAGCCCAGTGTCACTATAGTAAATATGTAGCCCATGGCCTATTAAAGGCGGGAAACTACTAGAGGTTTAGACCTGCTAGTGGCCCAAGATGATTATAGGCCCACGTTTTGGCCCATATGAGTAACGGGCCGGCCTGAAGACCGACAACACTGAGATCCACTGAACCTTCCAGCCTAAATTACAGCATACCGACCAAAGAATAAACCTAGAGTATACAACAAAGAAATTACGGCATATTACATCCACTGGGCATCAAAGTTCGCTATCGGTGATAATAAAGCGCAACATGACTGCGGATTACATACACTGGGCATCAAAGGTCGCCACCAGTGCATATAAATGCGCCGACAAAAGAATATACAAAACTAAGAGCACTTCAGAAGGCACTAGACCTGGCAAGCTCGGGCCCCGCAAGCAGCCGAACAAGCTGATGAGACCTCAGTTGTGTCAACGATAGATGCTTCATCCCTAGCTGTATGCCACCATAGTGCGCAAGGCAGTCCCCTGACATCTTCATTACATCTTTGACTTCAAGTCGGAGCTGAGCTGAAGCAAGCCTTTCCACTTTAAGTTGACACTGAAGATGTCAAACTGATTGAGGCAGCGACTGCACAGAGGTTGTCTCACACCTGCTGGTGAGTAGCTTCAACTCACTGTCTTCATCAAGACAGGACCTTGGGGTCATCTCGCTGTCCTCAAGATGGTTTGGCTCACTATCTTTCCGAAAGTTCTGCCTGGCATAAGAGATACGACTCTGAAAGAGAAACAAGGAGACACGTAAGAGGTTTCACAATTATATAAGCAAATAAATGGATCTGTTCTGCATAAGGAACATGTTTTTACAACTACAATTTAAAACTGGTAATTGTTGCAAACATCCAATCAGATGTAAATAGCAGTGGAGGAAATGATGCCTATCCAAATCTATACTAGAACAAAGTTTGAAGGCTTGAGAAGGATGAACTTACATTACATGTTAACACGGGCTGGACAAAGCCCTTCTCCATGTTGATGGAAAGATAATTCAATAAATTCCCCAAAGAAAATTCTTTATAAGCGTTGCCATTATTCTACATTTTGCAAAGAGTAAATATAGATCAAATAATATTGGAAGAAATAGAGGATAAGGAAGCTCAGGTGCAAACCGATGATACATAATCAAATAGCAATTAATTAAGTACATCGTTACAAGGCAAAAGGTACTGACAAGAGGAATGCAGACATCAACGTGTGCAGTGGCATTGGCTTTATTCAACATTTTGGTAACAGTAAATGTAGAAATGATAATTTGGAGAAAGTGGAGGGCAGGGCAGATAAGATAAAGAGTAATGCTAGACAATCAACTATCTCGCGATGGATGTACAGTAATACCACCACCGTCCGTTATTAGTTCTCGCTCAAATGGATGTATCTAGCACTATTAAGTTCTAAATACATCCAATTGATCAACAATTAATTCGATACAGAGGGAGTACATGACAACAGGTACTTACATGAGCAATCCAAAACTTCATAACCATTGTGTTAATTCTACATTTATCTAAGAGTAAATATAGATCTTATAATTTCAAGCAAAGGGAGGATAAAGAAGCGAACATTTATAGTGATGCTACATAATCAAACAGCAATGAGTGTAAGTATGCTGACAAAGGGCAAGAGGTACTGACAAGAGCAATGCAGAGCCCAGTATTGTCGTGAGATCCTATGATCCTTTGAGCAAGGAGATTCATTTGAAATTAGTTTTCATACAAGAGAGAAGGTAAGGCACATGCAGAAATTTAGGAGTTCAAATTTTGAATTGATATCATAGACAGTACCCGACGCTGGGCTGTCAGCAGTTCTAATAGGGGTTTGGCCACCGGAGTAGGGGCAAAGTCTGTTACAGTTGGGCCTGTGTTTTCTGTGGCTGCTGATCTATCTGATTTAACAGGTATCACTACCTTTTCCAAATACCTAGTTTGAACTCCTTGAGGATCTGCAATCACCCTCTTCCTTTTGGACATCAATTACGAAGAACAACATTTGACTGAAAAAACATAGTATGATGACACATGGAATAGGTACAGAAAATGGTTAGGTATGGCATATACTCATATATGATGCTTAAACTAAGCAGATGGTGTAACAAAGTAGAAGTAATGCAAGAGGTCAGATGCAAAATATGTGCGACCAATACAACCTTGCCAAGTTAGAGCATGCACCATGATGGGTGAATAAGATAGGCCATCCTCCACCATGCCAAGTTTGTTAGCCAGTGGATTATTCCGCAATATTCCTCTCGTGTGCTCATTCTCATATTCATTTTGATAATGTTCAATACCTGACATGCATGAAAACACAAAAACAAGTGAGATTATTTTTGTAATGCAGAAGTGATTCTAATATAATACTTCCTCCCTGTAAACCCCTTTGTGTTATCTCTGAAATTCTTCTAAGAGGTGCCATGCATGCTGTAATTTGGTGTGTGCAATAATATAATGTGGCCTACTACTCAAAATATGAGAGCTCCAGAAGTGATGATACTTCGCAGATGACAGGTTCAACATATAGTAAAGAAGAACAAGTCGACCTGACCTGACAGATTCAAAATATACTAAGGGAGAATAACTCGATCTGACCAGTCGACCGCAAGAGAAGAGGATCATCTTAAAGAAGATCAGAAGAGCAAGCAGATTGAAGATATTACAAGTCTTTCTATACAATGTCGGTTGGCCACCCATGATGAACCAGAGCACACAGAGAAATACTACTCCTTCCGGTCTCTCCATATGTGGCTCACATGCATTTCGAAACTAAAGTAGGAACATTTAGCTGACCAATTAAACATCTCTCAGTTTTTCTAATATCAGCATAATATCAGATTTGAATTTGTACAACTAAGCTTGTTTAGCTTGATGGGTGGAGCAGTGCTATTACGAGACTAACCACGTAGGCTGACCGTGGTCATCATAAAATGGGGAAACCGTAAGCATGATGAGTATAGTGTTGACCGTGGCAGTGGGATGGCAGATCTGAAGCTGCAAACCGCGCAAAGGGTAGTTAGCAACCGATATTTGCTTTGAAATAACAACTAAGATTTGGTATGGACAAGAAAGTACAGTCAACAAGTGACAAAGAAATACAATTCTGCTGTCTCTCTATATGTCGCGACATGCATTTGGAAACTCAAGTGGGACCTTTAGCTAACCAATTAAATGTGTCTGTTAACTAATATCAGTATCATATCACAATCATATTTGAACAACTAAGCTTTGGAATTTTGAGTGTTGTGTTGTTTAGCTTGAAGAGTGGAGTAATGCTAGTATGACAGGAAGCACCTACGCAGATCTTAGTAGAGTAGATAAAAGGGGAAAACCCTATGCATCAAGAGTAAAATCGGGAAAGTGGAACTAGCTGGACCAGTGGGTGGCGCACATGCTTTTCCAAACGAATATAGGAACAATAGGTAACCAATTAAACGTTCTCCGTTTTAGTAATATGAGCATTATATCAGATTCGTATTTCAACACGTAAGCTTTGGAATTATGAGTGGCATGTTGTTTCGCTTGATGGGTTGAGGTCTTGAGGAGCAGTGCTAGCACGGCACGAAGCAGTGAAGCACCTACGATGATGGTAGTGAATATAAAGGGGGGAAACCATAAGCTTTACGAGTATAGTGACCGTGACATGGCGGATCTGAAGGTGCAAACCGGACAAAGCTACTTCGCAACCAATGTTTGCATTCACCTAGCCACTATGATTTGGTACAGACAAGAAAAGTACAGTAAACAATTTAAGATCTATTTTCCGGGTGAGATCAATAACTTAAGCACATATCACTACAAAAAATACACTTCCGTGATGATACGTGTTTGTCACAGTAGGTCGCATTTTCTGTCATGCATGTACATCCATGACGATTTTATGACAAAATCAAGATAGTCATACCTGTGTTGTCGTAGAAGTGTTCCATGACATTATCAAAATTATCATCACGGAAGTGTCCACTTCCATGACGATAAATCCCGCGTCACAGAAGTGCTTTCGTCAAGGGTGACCGACGCGTGGCATCCACCGTAACGGAACGCCGTTAAGCTATCGGGTCGGGTGTTGGATCTGATAACCCGTTAACAGCCCCGACCAATGGGGATTTTCCACGTGTAAAATCATCATTGGCTGGAGGAAACACGTGTCGGCTCATCGTTGGGACAGATGTCATCCACTCATTGGACAGAAGGCGCCTATGATACGTCGACACGTGGCACGACCCAATAGAGGCCCATTCCTGTGAAAAGGCCGGCCCGTTTGACTTGGTCAAAAGGTGGCGGGCCGGCCCATGTAAAGCCTGTTGACGACCTGTTCGCATATAGCCCATTTACAGCCCGCTAACCCAAGGCCCGTTACGCCCTATCCGAATTAGGCCCAGTAGCGTCATCTGGGCCACCCAATATGATTCCAGCCTGTTTTCACTTCTGCCCTTGTATGTCCCATGACGTCTTTCGGCCCATATGATGCCCTATGTAACTCTTGGCCTACGAACGGCCCATGGTGAAACTGGCCCGTAATGAACAGTGTATCACTTTACACCCATTAACGGCCCGTGGTGAAACTGGCCCGTAATGAACAGTGTATCACTTTATACCCATTAACGGCCCGTTATTCCGTTGGGCCGTTTCCAGCCCATGTTATCTTTCGGCCTTCTCAGAGCCCATTTATTCTTGGGCTCATTTCCAGCATTCGTTTACTTACGGCCCGTTATTGTCATTTTCTGCTTGTGGGCCAAATTCAGCCCGTGGTTACAGTCGGCCCGTTTGTGGTCCGTTAATACGTTGGGTCGTTTTCATAGTGTCATCAAATACGGCCTATTAACGATGGCCCATTATGGTCGGCCCATGAGCGGACGATTCCAACTCTAGCCCATTTACGGCCATAATGCGGCCTGTTATTGGCCCATGTTTGGCCAATCGATCATACTGCCCGTATAAGGCCCATTGATGATACGGCCCATAGAAGGCCCATTGTTTCTATGGCCCGTAGAAGGCCCATTGTTTCTACGGCCCGTAGAAGGCCCACTGTTTCTACGGCCCGTAGAAGGCCCACTGTTTCTACGGCCCGTAGGAGGCCCAGTGTCACTACAGTAAATATTAGCCCATGGTTATTGTGGCCTAGTTTTAAAAAATAGGTTATTGCAGCCACTAGCAAACTGCGGAAAAAGAACTGCAATGACTACAAGCAAACAAATAAACAAGACAACAAGGAAATAAACAAGCAAGCAACTTACGCTAGGCTATCACGGCTATCACACGTATTACATCCACTGGGCATCAAAGTTCGCCACCAGTGCAAATAAACACGCCGACAAAAGAAAATACAAAACTGAGAGCACTTCAGAAGGCACTAGGCCTGGCCACGTCGGGCCCCCCAAACAGCTGAAGAAGGTGAGTAGACCTCAGTTGTGTCAACGATAGATGCATCAACACTAGATTTAAGGCATGATGGTGCACATGGCAGTCCTCTGACATCTTCATTGCATCTTTGACTTCAAGTCGGAGCTGAGCTGAAGCAAGCCTTTCCGCTTTAAGTTCAGACTGAAGAAGTCGAACTGATTGAGGCAGCGACTGCACAGAGGTTGTCTCACACCTGCTGGTCAGTAGCTTCAACTCACTGTCTTCATCAAGACAGGACCTTGGGGTCATCTCGCTGTCCTCAAGATGGTTTGGCTCACTATCTTCCCTAAAGTTCTGCCTGGCGTAAGAGATACGAGTCTGAAAGAGAAACAAGGAGACACGTAACAGGTTTCACAATTATATAAGCAAATAAATGGATTTGTTCCGCATAAGGAACATGCTTTTGCAACTACAATTTGAAACTGGTAGTTGTTGCAAACATCCAATCAGATGTAAACAACAAAGCAAACAGCAGTGGAGGAAATGATGCCTATCCAAATCTATACTAGAACAAAGTTTGAAGGCTTGAGAAGGATGAACTTATATTACATGTTAACACGGGCTGGACAAAGCCCTTCTCCATGTTGATGGAAGGATAATTCAATAAATTCCCCAAAGAAAATTCTTTATAAGCGTTGCCATTATTCTACATTTTGCAAAGAGTAAATATAGATCAAATAATATTGGAAGAAACAGAGGATAATGAAGCTCAGGTGCAAACTGATGATACATAATCAAATAGCAATTAATTAAGTACAACGTTACAAGGCAAAAGGGAGAGAGGTACTGACAAGAGCAATGCAGAGCCCATTATTGTTTTGAGATCGTATGATCCTTTGAGCAAGGAGATTCATCTGAAATTAGTTTTCATACAAGAGAGAAGGTAAGGCACAAGCAGAAATTTAGGAGTTCAAATTTTGAATTGATATCATAGACAGTACCTGACACTGGGCTCCCAGCAGTTCTAATAGGGGTTTGGCCACTGGAGTAGGGGTAAAGTGTGGTACAGTTGGGCCTGTGTTTTCTGTGGCTGCTGATCTATCTGATTTAACAGGTATCACTACCTATTCCAAATACCTAGTTTGTACTCCTTGGATCTGCACTCACCCTCTTCCTTTTGGACATCTATTACGGAAGAACAACATTTGACTGGAAAAACATAGTGTGACGACACATGGAATAGGTACAGAAAATGGATAGGTATGGCATATACTCATATATGATGCTTAAACTAAGCAGATGGTGTAACAAAGTAGAAGTAATGCAAGAGGTCAGATGCAAAATATGTGCGACCAATACAACTTTGCAAAGTTAGAGCAAGCAACTTGATGGGTGAATAAGATAGGCCATCCTCCATCATGCCAAGTTTGTTAGCCTGTGGATCGTTCCGCAATATTCCTCTCGTGCGCCCATTCTCATATTCATTTTGATAATGTTCAATATCTGACATGCATGAAAACATAAAAACAAGCGAGATTTTCGTTGTAATGCAGAAGTGATTCTAATCCAATACTGCCTCCCTGTAAACCCCTTTGTGCTATCTCTGCAATTCTTTTAAAAGATGCCATGCATGCTGTAATTTGTTGTGTGCATTAATATAATGTGGCCTACTACTCAAAATATGAGAGCTCCAGAAGTGATGACACTTCGCAGATGATAGCTTCAACATATAGTAAAGAAGAACAAGTCGACCTGACCTGACAGATTCAAAATATACTAAGGGAGAACAACTCGACCTGACCAGTCGACCGCAAGAGAAGAGTATCATCTTAAAGAAGAGCAGAAGAGCAAGCAGATTGAAGATATTACAAGTCTTTCAATACAATGTCGGTTGGCCACCCATGATGAACCAGAGCGCACAGAGAAATACTATTCTTTCCGGTCTCTCCATATGTGGCTCACATGCATTTTGAAACTAAAGTAGGAACATTTAGCTAACCAATTAAACATCTCTCAGTTTTACTAATATCAGCAATAATATCAGATATGAATTTGTACAACTAAGCTTGTTTAGCTCGATGGGTGGAGCAGTGCTATTACGACGCGAACCATGTAGGCTGATTGTGGTCATCATAAAATGGGGAAAACATAAGCATGATGAGTACAGTGTTGACCGTGGCAGTGGGATGGCAGATCTGAAGCTGCAAACCGCGCAAAGGGTAGTTAGCAACCGATGTTTGCTTTGAAATAACAACTAAGATTTGGTATGGACAAGAAAGTACGGTCAACAAGTGACAAAGAAATGCAATTATGCTGTCTCTCTATATGTCGCGACATGCATTTGGAAACTCAAGTGGGACCTTTAGCTAACCAATTAAATGTGTCGGTTAACTAATATCAGTATCATATCACAATCATATTTGAACAACTAAGCTTTCGAATTCTGAGTGTTGTGTTGTTTAGCTTGAAGGGTGGAGTAATGCTAGTACGACAGAAAGCACCTACGCAGATCATAGTAGAGTAGATAAAAGGGGAAAATCCTAAGCATCAAGAGAAAAATCAGGAAAGTGGAACTAGCTTTGGAATTATGAGTGGCATGTTGTTTCGCTTGATGGGTTGAGGTCTTGAGGAGCAGTGCTAGCACGGCACGAAGCAGTGAAGCACCTACGATGATGGTAGTGAATATAAAGGGGGGAAACCATAAGCTTTACGAGTATAGTGCCCGTGCCATGGCGGATCTGAAGGTGCAAACTGGACAAAGCTACTTCGCAACCAATGTTTGCTTTCAACTAGCCACTATGATTTGGTACAGACAAGAAAAGTACAGTAAACAAATTACGATCTATTTTCCGGGTGAGATCAATAACTTAAGCTCATATGGAAGAGTACCACCTCTCTTGCGACGCTGTGTAGGCCTATGCTGATACGTTGAGGGTGCTGCGGGTGCGATGGCAGTCGGTGGCAGGGAAGAAGACTTTAGATGGCAGACGGCCGGGTCGGGGGATATATCCTGTTGCCGTGGACGAGGCGGTCATAGGAGCGGCAACGGCAAGGTGGACGACGGCGCCGATGAAGTGAGAGGAGGCGATGAAAGGATCCTGGTCCAGCGCCGTGGATGAGAGACGTCCATCTCTTGCAGTGGACGACGGGGTAGGGGTAGCGGCTCCGGCAAGGTGGAGGATGGGGTGGCGGACGGAGGAGGCTGGCCGCAGTGCGGAGGTTGTCGTGCCGCCGACGGTGTATTGATGGGGAAATGGAGGGGAGGGGGGATCTCAAACTTTGGCATGCGCTTCTCTGAAATGGGGGAAAGTTACGAACTTATCCCCCGTTTAAAATTTCGGACATCGCGTCGGTTGGGGATAGGACGGTAATCTCGCATCTCCCAAATATTTGCCGGTAACTATTTCGGGCGAGGAGAGGGTGTTTTGCCGCCCACGGTTGGTGCCCACGGTGTATGAATGGGGCTGACAGGTAGGGTGGTTGTGTCACGTCTGATGGAAGTTACACATCTGCCCCTATTTAAAATATTAGCCTACATCGGTTTCGGACGAGGAGAGTTTGTTTTGCCGCCCACCGTGTATGAATGGGCAAATGGAGGAAGAGACACATGTCTTTCGGACGAGCTTTAATCAAATGTGTTTTGCCGCCCACGTTTGGCGCCCACCGTGTCTGAATGGGCTCAGAGGCCGTCGTGTCACGTCTGATTGAAGTTACTAGTCTACCCGTATCGACCGTAGTGTAAATCCGGTCAATAAGGATGTCAAGTGTCAGGGGTAGACAGTAATTTCCATCTCGCAAACACTTGCTTCAGGCAGCCCACAAATTATAGTGGGTGTCTAGCCGCTTCGTTCAAAACTTGGGAGAATTAGCATTCACGTTTGCCCTGGGACCTGGCAAACTAAATTCAAATCCAATTTGTATTCGATTACGAATATCCACAAATAATTATATGTTTTGTTATTTATTTCTTCAAAACCACAACAAAGATTTATTCCACCTTTGTATATGATTATGATTTAGAAATGCCGTGATCTTCGAATTCAGTAGGTTGGATACACTCTGAGTCAAACAGTTATTTCATCCAATACAATATGCTCACACGAAAAACAGTTCACCTTATGTCAATCATACAAGTACTGAGGATTACCTCGCCTAAAAAATTCGAATCATTACAACACATGGACAACATAGGGGGTCTTGCAACATAATCCATTCAGAGACATGACACAACATGCAAGTACAATAATCTAATGAAAATTTCAACTGGTATCTAAAGAAGAACCGGGATTACCTTGGGCTTCAGATAGCAGAAACAGCAGGACCTCCTCCGTCTTCAAATGCAACATTCTTACTTCCTCCAATTTTTGGGTTGCTTGCATAATGCGTGCCGCTAATTCCATAATTTCCAACTTCAAGATAAAGATTACCTCATTCATGGCAGCCACACCATCTCTTTCTGCCTCTAGTAGAGCCTCAAGCACTATAATATCTGTGCTCAGACTGCTCTCCGGCGGTGTTGCCTCTGAACTGCTACCATCTGGTAACATGGATGGCGCACTGCTTCCACAAATAGATTCTGGGGTTGTACATTGTGTCATAGTGTGAACGGCATCCTGAAAGGTTTCCGTTGGACATTAGTAAGAGATAGTTATCGTATGATCCAGGCAGTAAGCTTACATGGTAAACGATGGACGAATTATTGCCAAGCATGGCAAACTATATTTAAATGGTTCGAAGCAGCATCAGCCAAAAAGAAATTAAAATGGTAAGATGAAACTAGGGATCTAAGTGGCAAATAAACGACATCCTCCAGTCCCATCTAGTTAGTTTTTGCTACCTCCTATTTCATTTTCCTCAAAAAACAAAAACTCTTTTGAACTATCATACCACTAGTGGAATTTAATCGGGATTAAACGGGACCCAGTTGACATCCCTAGTTGAAAGGGAGTGTACAACCGCTATATTTAAGTTGCCAAGGCATCTAAGCAGTTGAAATAATCTGAGAAAGCACTTAACAGTGTGGCCTCATATAAACTACGAAGACAGTCTTGTGATGAAGTTGAGAGGAAAATTTAAGGACTCAAATGAAATAGGCATGCATTTCTTTACGATAGTACAGCAGGCACCACTGACATATTGGCCAACTCAGGTATAGCGTAACAACAAATAAGCATTGGAATCAAGCAATACAGCAAAGCAGACAACTGAACTATTTGTAATTCGGTAGGATTACACGTTGAGGGCACAAGCCAAGAAAGCAGCCGACTCGCATTACATTTCACATGTACTAAAACACACTGGCTTACCATATGTTGCTGTGAAGCCTAGCTGCTGTTGCAATGTTCTTTGAAGATATCGTCAGCATCCCGTGGTTGCAAATCTAGTTGTTGTAGTTTATTCTGCACCATCTATTTAGGTAAAATTAATTTTAATCGCATGCACTGGTCCGAATTGATCATCAATGGTTCATCTAAACTAATGAAAGAAGGGTGTGTGCATACACAACAATATATCTGCTTCCCTCGTTTTTATGCTTGTTCGAGGTGCCAGCCCCAAAAGAACAAATATTTTGCTTGATGGGGTTGGCAGCTCCATAATTAATAGAAGCATCAAATTAGTCATGCAACTTGGGAAGATCAAGAACACACAAACAAGTAATGAACAGAGGCTCGGAGCAGTGATGTAATAGCTAGCATCAGAAAATGTAGGGTAAAACGAACAAAAAGCAGCAGATCCACATGCTAGTTTGCTGATGTGTAATTAAGCATAGAGAACATTAAGCAGTCTGATGGAACCAACATGTGGCATCAGAACAAAACTAAAGCATATTAACTATATGTGCACTGGTATGCAATTTAGCACATGTAACATGTTCACTGCCAGAAGTATGGCCCTACAGGTGCAAGCAGAATAACGCGTCTCATGAAAAACTGAATGATGCCCTGAAGAAATTCAAAGGTGCGGTGCTTATGCTAGGAAAGTGAACGTAGGCGCCGGCCATTGGATAATAGTACCTGATTCTCGGCGGCGTATGGGTATCGTTGTCATACTTGATAGCTAAGGATCGTCGATGGTGCTCGTGTTGCGGTTGAGTTTGGGCCGACTGTCGCCGTCGCTGAAGCGGCTCCGGTGGTACGGTTGCGGCGCCTGTTGACATACAAGAAAGCTCATCTGTGGTAAGTGAACTGTTGCACGATAAAGAGAAAAACCGAAGGATTACAAATCGAAATAACCTGATGAGGCTGCGGCGTTGGTAAAGCAGGGCCGGTGGAGTTGAATATGGTGTCCGTGGAGCGGGTCCGGTGCAGTGGACGAAGGCTTCGGCGGGCGCGTTGTACAGTGCTTTCGATGAGGTGGATCTGTTGCGGCGGACGAGGGCTTGTATGAAGGGACAACGAAGGGGCGGACGAGGGAGTCAGTGAAGGGCCTACGCTATGGTGGACGAGGGCGCCGGTTATGCAGATCCGGTGCGGTGGACCATGATGGCGGTCAAGGAGATCTGGAGCGGTGGACAAGCCAGTCGCTGAAGCGGCTCCGGTGAAGTGGTGAGTTGGCAGTTGGGGGTTCCAAGGTGCGGAAGGTAGATCTGGCGGGCTGTGAGGTCCACCGCTGTAGCGGAGGACTAGATTCGGTGGCTTGCCGTGGTTGGGGGGGGGTCGGGGAGGGGAAGGGGAGGGGCTCTGGGGAAGAATGTTGGGGGCAAAGAGGGGAAAACAATGGAGTTACCAAAGCAGCCCTTTTCCGTTCATGTGGCAGGGGTAAAACAGGAATATCGCAGGGCTAAACTTTCGGGCGCGTGATATTTCGATGTGAGCGGGAAGTTTGAAAGCTTTTGGCGCCTAAAATTATATGTATTCTGCTCTCATACGGCCGACTATGATATCATGGCCGACAATTTGTTTGTTTTGCACGCAATAAAAGGTGCAAGTTTTGAAAATCAATGTCTCCAACTCGAAACTTAGATTGTCCATCCAATTCAAATATGGATCATTGAGCTACTACAAGCAAATACCATCATATGGTCCAATTCAAATGAAATTCCAAATGTGTTTATCCTAAATATGATGACAAAAGCAAAAATGTGTATGTGTATGAATAAAATGGATGATTATAAAGTCTGAACATGCCCATATGTGTATATCTCTAGGTTTGATATATGAATTTGAAATCAAGAAATCCCGGCTTAAAAATGTACCTCCGTTTAAATGAATTACAAAAGCTAATGATGGAGTCGAATTCCAAAATTCCAATCTTAGGTTTGTAATTCTGGTACATCAAGGTATTCACGCATGTTCAAAAGTATCGTTATCTCATAGTACAAACTGTGAAAGAAATTGATCAACCATGAGTGCACAATATCTCAATTACGCTAAAGTCCCTCAAATATAGACACCTCACTCTTTATCTGAAGTCAACCCCCCCACCACCACACACACACACATAGAGAAGTCGTTCTCTCCCCCAAACACCAACACACGAGCACATTAACACCCCTCTCTCTTGTAAAGTCCGGACCCCAACATAGGTCTCTATCACTTTGTCTCTCGGAGTCTTGGGCATGCACACATCTCTTCCCTCACTCTCTAGGTCTCCCGCTATCTCTCTTACCCAAGCACACACACTATGTAGAGTGTATATTTCCCATACACACAAAACGTCGCCCCAAACGTCTATCTCCCTAGTTATGTGGTTCTCGCGCACTCACCTCACACACCACCGCCACTGCAAACAAGCGCACTTTGTCTCCTTGTGCACCACTCTCCTCTTTCTATCTCTCCCACACGCGGACCCGCCCCAGCTCCTTCCCTGTATACATATATGTCGTGACTCTTTGCATAGCTCCCTAATGTATAATCGTTCTCAATTTCGCACATTGTTCTCTACACCATCTATTCTAGATCTCTCATGAAGTCCCTATCACACACACGATGACTCGCTTCCCTTGCGTCTCCGTTCATAGGCCAATTTCGGACAACATCAACATTGTCTCCCTATCTATACGCCATCTATGGACACAAACGACCCCCCTCGCCCCCTCTCTTCCTCTCTCTCTCTCTCTCTGTCGCTAGCCCTCTCTTTCTCTCGCTCTGACACCCCTCTCCCACACACACACTCGATGTCTCTTCCAAATAGTCTGCTCCCCCCGCCCGCACCCGTGCTATCTCGCTACTACACATGTCACACCATTCCCCCTTCCCTTAGACTAGGTTTACATCATCAGTGGTCTCTCTACTCCACATACACTCTCTCCCTCTCACACACAAACGCGTGCACAAACACGCACAGACACGCACAAACACCCATTTATCTGGATCCTCATCTCTCCTCATGTCCGCATGTGTATCTCACACACTCACTCTCTAATAATGTATATGTGTCTCCACGTTACACAACACAAAGCCCCATGTACATGTCTCTCTCTATCCTCCACACACATAGACACAAAGAATCTGTTATCATTGCCTTAGTCTCTAACATATCACACACACACACTGTCTCTCTCTCTCTCGCAAACACGCTCAACAAGGGTTTCCCCGTGAATAACTTACCGTCTATTCATCAACAGTCGTGGCAGTACGGCGAACACGAGACGTGAAAAAGAATAAATCTACACGTGCTTAGACCACCTAGTATGACTACTAGGACTAGAGCAAGCCAAAAAGCGCGCCGCCGTCACCCCCTCCTTGTCGGCGACGGGAAAATCTTTGTTTTACATAGTCGAGAAGTCATTGTGCTAAGGCCCCACATGCCGAGGCGTTGAATAGAATGTAGATGCTAGTTTACGGAAGCAAGTATCGATAATACATTTGTATCTCCATACTTATATTTCTTCTCTTATAAAAAACCGAGTTGGTGATGATGGTACGTGTGCCATCTTGCAATATAGATCGTCCGATCTATATCTGACGGATGGAAATTAAACTAAAAGATACCCGCACCCCTCTCCACATTTGCAGACAAGGCCTTCCCTCGTTCATCCTTATCTCCAACAAACCTCATTGTTGAGCAATTAAGAAAGGAAGCCTCTGGAACAAACTGGCCTGGTGGCCACTGCCGGCGTCGTCAATCCCCATGCCTCCGCTCAGTCCGACCACCAACCACCACCACACCCCACTCCTCTTCACCTTATCTCATATTTCTCGAGATGTCATTAGTTTTTACACATGGGATTACTCCCGCAAGGGTCAATCACAACAACTGTTTTATAAAAAAATGCATCTTGATGTTCCGTGCAATGCACGGATCTTGCTAGTACTCCTACACAAGACTAAGTTGGTGATGCTGGTGTCTCTACCATCCGTCGTTTCTGACCATTAGATCTACATCTAACGATTGTGAGGTAAGTTGTTGCCATTTCTCACCAACATCCCACTTGTCTACCAATTTGCAGAAAAACCCATAATTAGTATCTTAAAACCAACCACATCCCTCCCTGACCTCACCAAATCAGCCCAAGGAATATATTCTAATTGAAACATAATATATCTCTACTGACATATGTATATCAAAATTAGAGTGTTTTGTACCAAGTTTGTGAATAAGTATTATTCTAATTATGATTCATTGCAACAGGACATGAACATTGCTAGTATTTCCAACCATGCATTTTTTTCCTAGTATTCCATAGTTTCAAGTTTTCCATCAAGATATTAGTCACTCATGGTTGATATTTACTTTCAATCATGTACACATATGCACTATGTAACTAGCCTTGCTTATTGGCTTCCAAAGCTTAACTTTCACTCCTACTTACAATATGTAGAGTATTTAACAAAAAACTACCACTTTCAACCAGCCCTAGGAAGACTCTATTGTACAAAAAATAGCAAAAACATACCCAAAATTTCTTAATCCACGCCAAAAACTACGTAGTACTCCTACCGATTAGGTTCGTTTAAACCCATTTATGACAGGGTTGGCCCACACGTCCGTGCTGACGAGGCAGCTTAAACCAACACATTTTGTTTGACCATTGACACGAGGGACCCACATCTGACCTTCTATCCTGTTATTCCCCCTCAAATCATTATTTTTCCTGAACATTACTTCAAACAGTACTAATGCGTGTTCGTCGGTGGCGCCGATGATGAGCGAGTTGGCCGGCGCTCCGCCGGACGGGCCGGACGCCGCGCTGGCCTCCGCACGGGTTGGTAGGCTGGCCCGAGCGTGACTCACGAGCGAGCAAGCCACCGCGCTGGCCTTCGCTCGAGCCAGATGGCTGGCCTTAGCGCGGCGCGCGCGAGCAAGCCGCCGCACTGCCGTGCCAATCTAGCTAGCAAACCTTGTAGACAAGCAGCTGGACGGAGCTATCTTGGCTAGCTAGCGGCCGCGAGCGCCGGACGGAGCTGGCATCCGGGCTGCCGCAACATGGGCTCCGAACCGCCGGTGGTTTTGACCACGCCTTCTGCCGACGGCGGTAGCTGCGTCCCATGGCCGAGGATGACTAGGTGGACGGGCCGGAGGTAGGAGGTCACTCGAGGATTTTTGTTGGTAAGAGCATGTACAATGGTTGATAACGTTGTCTTATCTTAAGTCTGCCACGTATGCAAGTGGTAGTAGTTTCTTGGCATTTTAGTGGTTTCTTGCATTATTAGAGCAAGTACAATAGAGTGAGTCAGCGGGCTATAAGAAATAAACTAGTATATTTCTGCTTAGTTGGAGGAAAGAGAAGAGGAGAGAGAAGGTAAGCGGGCTCTTCGTGAAGAGCCAACTCTAGCACGTGCTCCTAGGCACTTTGTGAGAGAGAGAAGTGGGCCACATAATAAAAAAGTAGTACACTCTTTTGATCTATTATTGTACATGTTGGCTATAAGATGGGCTATAGATGACATGGCACTGGCTTATAGCCAGCAGCTCGCTATACTATTAACCATGCTCTTAGGGGTTTCTTGTAAGGAACAATGTACGTACTACTAGCGACAAAAGGCGATTCTAGGTTGCGTTGTACTCCAACGAGTACTACTAGTGGTCGCGGGAGTGTATACCTCGTTTTGTGGGTTCGATCCCGGCCGAACGCACGGCGGCCTTTTAAAAAAAATAGTACTACTACACTTCGCTGCGAGCCAATATTTTACACGGGTAGTTTGAGTTTTGAAGTCAAACGGACGTGCGGCCCCACAATCTGGGTGCACTGGATAGCCAAGCCACGTGAACGGGTTTCCTTCCCAGCATCCCGTGGCTCACGTGCTCGCCCTAGTCGCACCTTGCTTGCAGCTTCCAGCTAGTAGCATATTTAAACTAGCGCCTCCCAATTAAGCCCGAGGAGCCGGAAAAGCCTGGCGGGGCATTGGGAACTGTGCAATATGGCTCTGTACGTAAAGTGCTCTACTACTACTCTGTAGCTTGTGGCGTTGCACGCATGGACTTCACTCCATTATCGGCTCTACTATAAAAGAAATTCCTCTTGACATGTTTTTTTTGAAACGGAGGCAAAAGCTTTGCTTCATCTCATTCATAAAGAAGGAACTACTAACAAAGTTTGACGAGATCCATTACACCTCCACAAATTGAAGCGAAAAGCCTAGTCTCGCTGTATCAAATAACTCAAATGTTCTGCCCCCGCAGTAACCGTCGCTAATAAACAGGCTGCTAGTGTGTGCGTGAGAGGAGCGGCTGAATAGAGCACCGAGAGTACCCACTAGGCCACTACGCAGGTGTACATCCCCTGCATTGATAGTACAGCGATGGTTCTAGAGAACACTAGTACCCTCCACTTCCAACTGTAGCTCCTTGGCCCTGAGATTCAAGAGTTCAAAACTGGTGCACTATACTAGACTAGACTAGAAGTACAGTACATCGCACTACTAGTTGAGAAAAGTAGTACTAGTACTGCTACAGTACGAGTACGTACTCCTCCGTCACATAATGTAAGACGTTTTTTGACACTAGTTGGCGTGTACAAAAAATGGCAAAAACATACCCAAAATTTCTTAATCCACGCCAAAAACTACTACCTAGTGCCAACAATTTCTTACTAGTGCTATTATTTACAGTATAATGCAATCCCATAACGTTCCATAATGCTAGTACTAGTAGTAAATAATAGCCTCACCCCTTCGCTGAGGAACAATCTACAGTTGGAAGGGACGAGGCCCTGCGGTTACTACGCTCTTATCTCCTCCTCGCCAGTTCCCCCCCCCCCCCGAAGAGAAGGCAGTTTGTCGCTGCTCCCATGGATTCGACAGGCGGTTCTCCTCCTCATCGGTGCTGGGAGACCTTGGACGACGATCCTCTGGGAGAAATCGCACGCCGCTCCGACGTCCTCACCGCCGCAAGACTCGGTGCTTCCTGCACCAACTTTTTCAAGACGCTGCTTAAACAGGCTTGGGAAAAGGCCATGCTTGTTGGTTTTCCATGCGTCCTCGAGGAGAAGGTTCTTCTATGGGACAATCCTTCGAACAGTCCAGTGCTCCCTGGCCATGGTTGCACGTTGACTCCGCTAGAGTTGCCGACGTTGAGAGGTAGTCGAATTTTGTCCGATGAGCAGGCCAGTAATGGAGTTTGATCATGTAGTACTTAGTTATTCCATTTCCATCCCGTAATTTCTTTGCTGCCCACCATCTTATATATAAGTCTAGGTCGCTGCCAACGAAGATTGGCTTGCATACCTCCGGCCGGATACCACCATCATTTTGCACAACATCCACAGCAGTGCAGCCGTTCCGGTAGACCCCTTCTCCACCATTGGGATCGGCCTTCCAGACTGGCTGGGCTTGAATACATATCATGATGCCTACATGATATTGAAGAAGATAGAAATTGCGGACCCGCCGACAAAGCGACGCGGCTACGACGATTACTATCTCATCGCGGTGTTCGACATAAGGATTGCCATCAATGCAAGAGGCAGTAACGGCAGAGGCTGGCGCATGTTGGCGGCGGCAGATTTGTACCCCTACATGTTCAAAGACGCCGTGCGCCATCTAGGCCGCATCTTTGCGGTGACAAGCCAGGGGACTTGTTTCATCTGGTTGTCGTCCTACGATACGGGAGATTACAAATGGAATGCACAAACCATCATTTGCATCCCTAGCGATACTCCATTATTTTGCAGGGACCAGTCATCCCCCGATCAAAATAAGATCGCCGATCCTGGATGTGCATTTGCATCCGCGATTCGGTCTAACCTGGAACCTTGTAGCTGACTTTGGCATATTGGGATCAACTATCTTAGCAGTCGTTACCCATGGTACCACAGATGTGCAACATGGTCACACAATCTACCACGATCGGACCGTCACCATCTACCCAGGTATTTCATTTTTTAACCCTCTCGCCTTCTCTTTCATTGTTGTACTAGTAGTACACTTTGTAGTACTAGGAGTACTTTTTACCTTGGAGGACGCGTATAGCTAGCTAGGCCCTTGAAGACTTGAACCCACTAGCTGCCACCATTTTTTTTTACCATGTCTTACTATCTCATCCATGTAGCCAAGAGTGGCTATATATAATAAGCCGGTTATTTTACTTCCTCTATACCGGAGTAGTACTATTTGCTGCACAGTATTACTGACCGCCATATTTGAGCACAATATTATTATGCATAGACCTTGACTATGTACGTCACCATGTGTCCAGATCTGGGATGCCGCGTGTACCAGATGAACGGCGCCGAGTTTGACCCCCGTGATGCTACGTGGGTGCCGAGGAACACTCTTGGAGAGTACTCGCTTTTCATCGGGGGCAGCTACCCCATTGTGAAGCGGATGCCACCTTCCGTGCACGATACGGAAGGCCTGCCGTTCATGAAACATGGTTGTGTCTTCAGTGCACACCGCCGGATGAATGACATGCTGGGACACGCTATCCCTGATTTATGCCGCTTCAGCTTGGATGAGTCTCCATCGTGTGGAACCAGACTAGAAAGCTGCGACAATGATTCCCGTTGCTCACCGCTACGAATCGTGCCATCCATGAAGAACACCTGGGACTAGAACCTGGAGGAGGACATGTAGCCCATCTATAACGTGTAAGTGGAGTACGGTAATTGTGAACGGTGGCGCTGTGAATATATGTAGACTAGTCGTGCACAAATTTATCACATGAATTGGAGATGAACTTGTGTGGCATAATGGCATTTGTCCTTTAGAATTTATTACTAGTAAATGTGTTATGTGTACACACAACTTGTGTCGTTGTTGCACGGGCTCCAACACGCTCTTTGAGAAAAAAGGTGGCACAGCTTTGGATATACGTGACGTGGCGGCATCATACAGTAGCGTCGTTCGCTATAGTTGTAGTACACTCCTACTAGGACGACAACTCCTATAAAACCTTGCGCTTAGCTCTTTGCCTCTTCGGGAGGTTCAACAGTTCGTACTCGTGTGAACCTTGCACTTGGCTCTTCGCCTCTTCGGAAGGTCCAACAATGATGATACTACAGTACAATATGCTTCTGGCAATCTGACACCAATTGAACTGCTGCACGTCCACCGCGAGGGCGATGGCAAGGGCGCGGGAGAGGGAGAGGGCGCTGTAGTCAAAACCCTCTCCTCGTCCTGCGAACCACCGCGCACGTGGGCGAGGGAGAGGCGTAGTAAGCAAGCTTCTCCTCGTTCGGCGAGTTGACGGGACATATCAAAGCAGTACTAGTACTAGTAGTAGTAGTCCATACTGCGTCCTTTCCGATTAATATGGCTTAATTTGAAACGAGAAAAATACACCTGCGGTCAACGTATGTAACAATACGCTCTTTACGGTCACTATATATAATTTTGCGGTGATTATACGATCACTAGCTCATCTAGAGCACCGTATTGCACCCTACTGACCGGCCACAAAGTCAACGTGGCACTTTGTTGACTGGTTAAATTGTCACCTGGTTTCTGGGTCCCACCTGTCAGTTGGCAGAGCAAAGAAATCAGTTAAACAAAACTTTACGCAGGCGCGACACGAGTCCAACCCTTGCGCGCGAACCGCCCTGGCTGTGTATGTGAGTGCATGCACGTGTCCTCCCTCGGTCTTCCAACAAAGAGTGTACATCGGCTATAAAACAAAGAGTGTAGTACATGATGTACATCTACACTTCCAATGCATTTAGCCTTTAATCTAAATCGATATTGATTGACTAATGCACCAACTTGTGCTGTAGGTATAGGCTACATGTCTATCCTTAATTACAACATGCAACGGCCTTCATTTAATCTTCTTATCTCAATGGTCGCATGCACACATAAGTCTGCTACTTTTGGGCGTTAATTATGCCCCGGTCAATGTGTAAATCTCTAAATGTATAGTCTTTCACGGACGTAGGGAGTAGGTTGAGCACTTGAGCGTGAGCGTGTGTGTTGCGTCGTGTGCTGTGTGCCGCATGGGTGCGTGAGTGTTGCGTGCGTCCATGTGTACGTGTGAGTGTCGCATGTTGCATGCATGCATGCATGCATGGGGCTTACTCCCTCCCATTGACATGTTCATATTTCAAGCTTCCTCTCTTCCCTCCATATGGTGATACTCCCTCTGTTCCCAAATAGTACGGAGTAAAAGCCTCCCTCTGTTCCCAAATACGGAGTATTTGTCTTTCTACATATTTCAACAAGTGACTAGGTACGGAGCAAAATGAGTGAAGTGAGCGTAGAGGCATAGGGATACTGTAGAAAGGAAGTCCTCGCGATCCATTATTCCCCATCTCGGTCAGGGAGAACTATTCAACTAGTCTTCGCAGTGAAGTGACAATACAGGCTGCAGCAGATGGGACACATAATTAATAAGCCGAACCAGCGTGTTGGTGTTACTAAATCAGCCTTACCCAGTACTGCCATCATGTTTGCCAGTAGAGCACGCTTCCGCAAATACGCCTACGCACCTCTGTCCTCCATTAACTGACATATGGGCCCTGTTGTGGTAGACCCACATGTCATCGGTGTAACTATTTACACTCCGAAGGACGGTATATCCTGGTAGTAGTACTAGTAGAATTGAGATTGAATGCACTTTCTTCCCCGTCTTCCACTCTTCTTCTCCCTCCTCTCTTCTTCTTCCTCCTCTCTTCCCCATCGTCGGCCGCACACCATTTACCCCCGCTCACTGCTCGCCCGCCCGCGCCATCTTCCTTGGTAGCTCGCGCGTACCATATCCTCCCGCTCACTGCTCGGCCACACGAGGAGAAGCTTCTTCGCTCGCCCGCCCGAATCCACTTCCCCGCTAGCTCACACGCACCGAAAACCCCAATGGCAGAACCAACTGACACGCAGAGCCGCGATTGGAATTCCCTCCCCGATGTTCTCTTGGAGCAGATCTGTAGTCGTATGGACCTACTCAGCACTGTATGTCTGGCCGCATGCTCGGTGTCTTTGTACCGTCTACTCGTCTGCAACCGGCCGGCTCTTTTCAAGACACCCTGCTTGCTGATGCCCGATCCTCGCAGGTGGCCCAGACACCGACTTGACGATCCTACGGAGGTTGCCGTGGTGCCCCTCGACATGCTACCACTACCCGTCCACCTGTCCTTCATGCGCGGCCACTACTGGGCGGGCATGAAGGCCAACTGGATCGTCCGTGGCGTCTCGTGGATATCTACACCCAGCGAGAGATCACCCTTCCATCGTTGGATACCTCCGCCATCGAGCCTCACGGCCCGCCGGACACTCCTGCCTACTACGCACGAGACGCGTCAAGCTTTTGGCTCGACCTCTGTTTGCAGAAAGTTGTAATCTGCGAAGTGCCCACACCATCAGAAGACTACATGGATTACAAGCTCATTGCCTTGTTCAACATGGGATTAGTCTATCTGGAATCCGGCCGCCATACATGGTTATGGCTCATCATCAATCCTGTTGAGGCAACATTTCTGTCTGATGCTATAGTGCATGATGGCATCGTTTACGCGGTCGACGCACAGATTGGCAGCCTATACTGGTGGAATCTATCGTCGTGTAATTGTTCTATCTCATCTCATCTTTACCTTATGAATACGACTGCCTGTTCATTTGTTACAAATTTAGAAAGCATAACATGTCTATAGCCACATCATTGCTATATGTTCCTCTCATTTCCTAGATTTTTATGACCACACATGTTATTGTTAGAGTTCATATGAGAACAATTGGCATCTAATGATTGTTAGAATACATATTATGAACATAACATCATGATTGCTATATGTTCTCTCATTTACAAGATTTTTATAACAACGCATGTTATTGCTTAGAGTTGATATGAGAACAGTAGTAGTAAGTGCTATGGTAGAATATGAGTAGGCGCTGTCATAGCTGTTTTCCTCTCATTGTTACATGATGTTTGAACCATGACATATTGCTAGAATATGAAAGCCATTGGCTTATTTTTTTAACTTGGGGTATGATTACGACCACGGCATTGCAATTCTCTGTCTATGATATGTGTCACTGTTATAATAATCTTAATTCCACACATACTCTGAACATGATTGTTTATTTTTGTCCTTTTGGTCTCCAATTTGAATTGTTGCAGAAGACGCAAATGCGCTGGCCTTCATGATTCCAGGACCTGGAATCATACCAGCCGATGGGTGGTGGTTTATCGCTCATTCAGCTGATGGCGGTCATTTCTTGCATCGCACGTACCAAATTGACCAAACCATTACATCAAACCACATGCAGTACAATGCATGGGGCGTTCGTGACATTGATGGCTATGGCTGCTTCGTGTTCGAGAAAGATCCCAGCTCCGTTGGGCCAGGCGTATTCAACTGGAGGCGGGTTTACAGCCTCGGCAACCACTCCTTGTTCCTCGGGCTCAATTATCCGATCATCCAACCAATCATCGATCATATCACCGGCGATGATTACTGTGCTATGCAACTTCCATTCGCGAGGGGGGGATGTGTTTACACATCATACCATGGGTTTCATGAATCACCATATCCAGATATTCGTCGACACAGCTTGTTGCCAGATAATCTTCAGTGTGTGAAAGGCATCAAGCTTCCATGCGATGGATGGCTTTTGCAAACCCGACATGCGGCGATGTGGTTCATGCCAACAGCAAATATGCACAACTTGATTCGTGCTAATATCTAGACTGAGCCATGTATTCTGCTGCTGTAGCACGGCCCTCTTTTGTTGGATATTATGTACTGTTGTTAGTTTGAAGCACTCCTCTGGTTTGAAGGATAGATACCTTCCTGGGATCAAGTGCATCCTAACTCACCTGCGTAGGATGTACTGATAGTGATGATGGAGATGCTGTGCAGAAGCCATATATATATATATATATATATATATATATATATATATATATATATATATATATAT